>NC_054497.1:21388175-21679604 GCF_017639515.1 Carcharodon carcharias
TTTGTGGGTGTGTGTGAGGCGGAATGAGTGTTTGTGTGTGAGAGGGAATGAGTGTATGTGTGTGAGAGGGAATGAGTGTGTGTATGCGTGTGAGAGGGAATGAGTGTGTGTGCGTGTGTGTGTGTGAGAGAGGGAATGAATGTGTGTGTGTTTGTGTGTGAGAGAGTGAATGAATGTGTGTGAGTGTGTGCGTGTTAGAGGGATTGAGTGTGTGTGAGTGTGTGTGTGAGAGGGAATGAGTGTGTGTGTGTGAGAGGGAATGAGTGTGTGTGTGAGAGGGAATGAGTGTGTGTGTGTGAGAGAGAGGGAATGTGTGTGTGTGTGAGAGGGAATGATTGTGAGTGTGTGTGTGAGATTGAATGAGTGTGTGTGTGTATGTGAGATGGAATGAGAGTTGTGTGCTTGAGAGGGAATGATTGCATGTGTGAGAGAGGGAATGAGTGTGTGTGTGTGGGAGGGAATGAGTGTGTGTGAGAGAAGGAATGAGTGTGTGTGTGTGAGAGGGAATGAGTGTGTGTGTGTGTGTGAGGGAATGAGTGTGTGTGTGTGTGAGAGGGAATGAGTGTGTGTGAGAGGGAATGAGTGTGTGTGCATGTGTGAGAGGGAATGAGAGTGTGTACGTGTGTGAGAGGGAATGATTGTGTGTGTGTGAGAGGGAATGAGAGTGTGCATGTGTGAAAGGGAATGATTGTGTGTGTGTGAGAGAGGGAATGTGCGTGTGTGTGTGTGAAAGGGAATGAGTGTGTGTGTGAAAGGGAATGAGTGTGTGTTTGTGTGTGTGAGTGAGTGAGTGTGTGTGAGAGAGGGAATGAGTGTGTGTGTGTGAGAGGGAATGAGTGTGTGTCAGAGAGGGAATGAGTGTGTGTGTGTGTGAGGGAATGAGAGTGTGTGAGTGAGGGAATGAGTGTGTGTGTGTGAGGGAATGAGTGTGTGTGTGTGAGAGGGAATGAGTGTGTGTGTGTGTGAGACGGAATTAATGTGTGTGTGTGAGAGAGGGAATGAGTGTGTGCCAGAGAGGGAATGAGTGTGTGTGTGTGTGAGGGAATGAGTGTGTGTGTGAGAAGGAATGTGTGTGTGTGTGAAAGGGAATGAGTGTGTGTGTTTGTGTGAGCTGGAGTGAGTGTGTTTGCATGTTTGAGAGGGAATGGGAGTATGTGTGTGAGAGGGAATGTGTGTGTGTGTGAGGGACTGAGTGTGTGCGTGTGTGAGAGGGAATGAGTGTGTGTGCATTAGAGGGAATGAGTGAATGTGTGAGAGGGAATGGGAGTGTGTGTGTGACAGGGAATGAGTGTGTCTGTGAGGGAATGAAGTGTGTGTGTGTGTGATAGGGAACGAGTGTGTGTGTGAGAGAGGGAATGAGTGTGTGTGTGTGAGTGGGAATGAGTGTGAGAAGGAATGAGTGTGTGTGTGTGTGAGAGGGAATGAGTGTGTGTGTGTGTGTGTGTGTGACAGGGAGTGAGTTTCCATGTGTGTAAGAGAGGGAATGAGTGTGTGTGTGTGTGTGTGTGTGTGAAAGGGAATGAGTGTGAGTGTGTTAGAGGGAATGAGTGTGTCTGTGTAAGAGACGGAATGAGCGTGTGTCTGTGAGAGGGAATGAGTGTGTGTGTATGAGATGGAATGAGTGTGTGTGTGTGTTAGAGGGAATGAATGTGTGTGCATGTGTGAGAGGGAATGAGAGTGTGTACGTGTGTGAGAGGGAATGATTGTGTGTGTGTGAGAGGGAATGAGAGTGTGCATGTGTGAGAGGGAATGATTGTGTGTGTGTGTGAGAGGGATTGAGTGTGTGTGTATGAGACGGAATGAGTGTGTGTGTGTGAGGGAATGAGTGTGTGTGTATGTGGAGGGAATTAGCGTGTGTATGCGTGTGAGAGGGAATGTGTGTGTGTGCGTGTGTGTGTGTGAGAGAGGGAATGAATGTGTGTGTGTTTGTGTGTGAGAGAGTGAATGAATGTGTGTGAGTGTGTGCGTGTTAGAGGGATTGAGTGTGTGTGAGTGTGTGTGTGAGAGGGAATGAGCTTTTGTGGGTGTGTGTGAGGCGGAATGAGTGTTTGTGTGTGAGAGGGAATGAGTGTATGTGTGTGAGAGGGAATGAGTGTGTGTATGCATGTGAGAGGGAATGAGTGTGTGTGCGTGTGTGTGTGTGAGAGAGGGAATGAATGTGTGTGTTTGTGTGTGAGAGAGTGAATGAATGTGTGTGAGTCTGTGCATGTTAGAGGGATTGAGTGTGTGTGAGTGTGTGTGTGAGAGGGAATGAGTGTGTGTGTGTGAGAGGGAATGAGTGTGTGTGTGAGAGGGAATGAGTGTGTGTGTGTGAGAGAGAGGGAATGAGTGTGTGTGTGAGAGGGAATGATTGTGTGTGTGTGTGAGATTGAATGAGTGTGTGTGTGTATGTGAGAGGGATTGAGTGTGTGTGTATGAGACGGAATGATTGTGTGTGTGTGAGGGAATGAGTGTGTGTGTATGTGAGAGGGAATTAGTGTGTGTATGCGTGTGAGAGGGAATGAGTGTGTGTGCGTGTGTGTGTGTGAGAGAGGGAATGAATGTGTGCGTGTTTGTGTGTGAGAGAGTGAATGAATGTGTGTGAGTGTGTGCGTGTTAGAGGGATTGAGTGTGTGTGAGTGTGTGTGTGAGAGGGAATTTGTGGGTGTGTGTGAGGCGGAATGAGTGTTTGTGTGTGAGAGGGAATGAGTGTATGTGTGTGAGAGGGAATTAGTGTGTGTGTGTGAGAGGGAATGAGTGTGTGTGAGAGGGAATGAGTGTGTGTGCATGTGTGAGAGGGAATGAGAGTGTGTACGTGTGTGAGAGGGAATGATTGTGTGTGTGTGAGAGGGAATGAGAGTGTGCATGTGTGAAAGGGAATGATTGTGTGTGTGTGAGAGAGGGAATGTGTGTGTGTGTGTGAAAGGGAATGAGTGTGTGTGTGAAAGGGAATGAGTGTGTGTTTGTGTGTGTGAGTGAGTGAGTGTGTGTGAGAGAGGGAATGAGTGTGTGTGTGTGTGAGAGGGAATGAGTGTGTGTCAGAGAGGGAATGTGTGTGTGTGTGTGTGAGGGAATGAGAGTGTGTGAGTGAGGGAATGAGTGTGTGTGTGTGAGGGAATGAGTGTGTGTGTGTGAGAGGGAATGAGTGTGTGTGTGTGTGAGACGGAATTAATGTGTGTGTGTGAGAGAGAGAATGAGTGTGTGCCAGAGAGGGAATGAGTGTGTGTGTGTGTGAGGGAATGAGTGTGTGTGTGAGAAGGAATGTGTGTGTGTGTGAAAGGGAATGAGTGTGTGTGTTTGTGTGAGCTGGAGTGAGTGTGTTTGCATGTTTGAGAGGGAATGGGAGTATGTGTGTGAGAGGGAATGTGTGTGTGTGTGTGAGGGACTGAGTGTGTGCGTGTGTGAGAGGGAATGAGTGTGTGTGCATTAGAGGGAATGAGTGAATGTGTGAGAGGGAATGGGAGTGTGTGTGTGACAGGGAATGAGTGTGTCTGTGAGGGAATGAAGTTTGTGTGTGTGTGATAGGGAACGAGTGTGTGTGTGAGAGAGGGAATGAGTGTGTGTGTGTGAGTGGGAATGAGTGTGAGAAGGAATGAGTGTGTGTGTGTGTGAGAGGGAATGAGTGTGTGTGTGTGTGTGTGTGTGTGTGAAAGGGAATGAGTGTGAGTGTGTTAGAGGGAATGAGTGTGTCTGTGTAAGAGACGGAATGAGCGTGTGTCTGTGAGAGGGAATGAGTGTGTGTGTATGAGATGGAATGAGTGTGTGTGTGTGTTAGAGGGAATGAATGTGTGTGCATGTGTGAGAGGGAATGAGAGTGTGTACGTGTGTGAGAGGGAATGAGAGTGGGCATATGTGAGAGGGAATGAGAGTGTGCATGTGTGAGAGGGAATGATTGTGTGTGTATGTGAGAGGGATTGAGTGTGTGTGTATGAGACGGAATGAGTGTGTGTGTGTGAGGGAATGAGTGTGTGTGTATGTGGAGGGAATTAGTGTGTGTATGCGTGTGAGAGGGAATGTGTGTGTGTGCGTGTGTGTGTGTGAGAGAGGGAATGAATGTGTGTGTGTTTGTGTGTGAGAGAGTGAATGAATGTGTGTGAGTGTGTGCGTGTTAGAGGGATTGAGTGTGTGTGAGTGTGTGTGTGAGAGGGAATTTGTGGGTGTGTGTGAGGCGGAATGAGTGTTTGTGTGTGAGAGGGAATGAGTGTATGTGTGTGAGAGGGAATTAGTGTGTGTATGCATGTGAGAGGGAATGAGTGTGTGCGCGTGTGTGTGTGTGAGAGAGGGAATGAATGTGTGTGTTTGTGTGTGAGAGAGTGAATGAATGTGTGTGAGTCTGTGCATGTTAGAGGGATTGAGTGTGTGTGAGTGTGTGTGTGAGAGGGAATGAGTGTGTGTGTGTGAGAGGGAATGAGTGTGTGTGTGAGAGGGAATGAGTGTGTGTGTGTGAGAGAGAGGGAATGAGTGTGTGTGTGAATGGGAATGAGTGTGTGTGTGTTAGAGGGAATGAATGTGTGTGCATGTGTGAGAGGGAATGAGAGTGTGTACGTGTGTGATAGGGAAGGATTGTGTGTGAGAGAGGGAATGTGTGTATGTGTGTGTGAAAGGGAATGAGTGTGTGTGAGAGCGGGAATGAGTGTGTGTGTGTGTGAGGGAATGAGTGTGTGTGAGAGAGTGAATGAGTATGTGTGTGTGTGAGGGAATGAGAGTGTCTGTGTGTGAAAGGGAATGAGGGTGTGTGTGTGTGAGAAGGAATGAGTGTGTGTGCGTGAGAGGGAATGATTTTGTGTAAGAGAGGGAATGAGTGTGTGTGAGAGAGGTAATGAATGTGTGTGTGTTTGTGTGTGTGTAAGAGGGAATGAGAGGGTGTATGTGTTTGAGAGGGAATGAGTGTGTGTGTGTGTGTGAGAGGGAATGAGTGTACGTGGGTGAGAGAAGGAATGGGTGTGTGTGTGTGTGAGGGAATGAGTGTGTTTGAGAGAGGGAATGAGTGTGTGTGTGAGTGTGTGAGAGGGAATGAGTGTGTCTGTGTGTCAGAGGGAATAAGTATTTGTGTGAGAGAGGGAATGATTGCGTGTGTGAGGGTTATGAGTGTTTCTGTGTGTGAGAGGGAATGAGTGTGTGTGTGTGCGTGTGAGAGAGAGGGATTGAGTGTGTGTGTATGAGAGTGAATGAGTGTGTGTGTGTGTGAGGGAATGAGTGTGTGTGTATGTGAGAGGGAATGAGCTTTTGTGTGTCTGAAATGACGGAATGAGTCTGTGTGTGTGAGAGGGAATGAGTGTGTGTGTGTGAGAGGGAATGAGTGTGTGTATGCATGTGTGAGGGAAAGAGTGTGTGTGTGAGAAGGAATGTGTGTGTGTGTGTGAAAGGGAATGAGTGTGTGTGAGTGTGTGAGAGGGAGTGAGTGTGTTTGCATGTGCGAGAGGGAATGGGAGTGTGTCTGTGAGAGGGAATGAGTGTGTGTGTGTGAGAGGGAATGAGTGTGTGTATGCGTGTGTGAGGGAAAGCGTGTGTGTGTGAGAAGGAATGTGTGTGTGTGTGTGAAAGGGAATGAGTGTGTGTGAGTGTGTGAGAGGGAGTGAGTGTGTTTGCATGTGCGAGAGGGAATGGGAGTGTGTCTGTGAGAGGGAATGAATGTGTGTGTGAGGGACTGAGTGTGTGTGTGTGAGAGAGGGAATGAGTGTGTGTGTGAGAGACAGAATAAGTGAATGTTTGAGAGGGAATGAGTGTGTGTGTGTGCGAGAGGGAGTGAGTGTCTATGTGTGTAAGAGAGGGAATGAGTGTGTGTGTGTGCGTGTGTGAGAGGGAATGAGTGTGTGTGTGTTAGAGGGAATGAGTGTGTGTGTGTGCGTAAGAGAGGGAATGTGTGTGTGTGTCTGTGAGAGGGAATGAGTGTGTGTGTGAGAGGCAATGAGTGTGTGTGTGTGTGAGGGAACGAGTGTGTGTGAGAAAGGGAATGAGTGTGTGTGTGTGAGGGAATGAGTGTGTGTGTGTGTGAGAGGGAATGAGTGTGTTTGTGTGTGAGAGGGAATGAATGTGTGTGTGTGAGAGAGGGAATGAGTGTGTGTCAGAGAGGGAATGAGTGTGTGTGTGTGTGAGGGAAAGAGTGTGCGTGTGAGCAGGAATGTGTGTGTGTGTGTGAAAGGGAATGAGTGTGTGTGTGTGTGTGAGAGGGAGTGAGTGTGTTTGCAAGTGTGAGAGGGAATGGGAGTGTGTGTGTGAGACGTAATGAGTGTGTGTGAGAGGGACTGACTGTGTGTGTGTTTGTGAGAGGGAATGAGTGTGTGTGTGTGAGAGGGAATGAGTGAATGTGTGAGAGGGAATGAGTGTGTGTGTGTCAGAGGGAATGAGTGTGTGTGTGAGGGACTGAGTATGTGTGGGTGTCAGAGGGAATGAGTGTGTGTGTGTGAGAGGGAATGAGTGAATGTGTGAGAGGGAATGAGTGTGTGTGTTTCAGAGAGAATGAGTGTGTCTGTGTGTGAGAGGGAGTGAGTGTCTATGTGTGTAAGAGAGTGAATGAGTGTGTGTGTTTGTGTGACAGGGAATGAGCGTGTGTGTGTTAGAGGGAATGAGTGTGTGTGTGTGCGTAAGAGAGGGAATGAGTGTGTGTGTGAGAGGGAATGAGAGTGTGTGTGAGAGGGAAAAAATGTGTGTGCATGTGTGAGAGGGAATGAGAGTGTGTGCGTGTGTGAGAGGGAAAGAGTGTGTGTGAGAGAGGGAATGTGTGTGTGTATGTGTGAAAGGGAATGTGTGTGTGTGAGAGGGGGAATGAGCGTGTGTGTGTGAGGGAATGAGTGTGTGTGTGAATGGGAATGAGTGTGTGTGTGTTAGAGGGAATGAATGTGTGTGCATGTGTGAGAGGGAATGAGAGTGTGTACGTGTGTGATAGGGAAGGATTGTGTGTGAGAGAGGGAATGTGTGTGTGTGTGTGTGTGTGAAAGGGAATGAGTGTGTGTGAGAGCGGGAATGAGTGTGTGTGTGTGTGAGGGAATGAGTGTGTGTGAGAGAGTGAATGAGTATGTGTGTGTGTGAGGGAATGAGAGTGTCCGTGTGTGAAAGGGAATGAGGGTGTGTGTGTGTGAGACGGAATGAGTGTGTGTGCGTGAGAGGGAATGAGTTTGTGTAAGAGAGGGAATGAGTGTGTGTGAGAGAGGGAATGAATGTGTGTGTGTTTGTGTGTGTGTAAGAGGGAATGAGAGGGTGTATGTGTTTGAGAGGGAATGAGTGTGTGTGTGTGTGTGAGAGGGAATGAGTGTACGTGGGTGAGAGAAGGAATGGGTGTGTGTGAGTGTGAGGGAATGAGTGTGTTTGAGAGAGGGAATGAGTGTGTGTGTGAGAGAGAATTAGTGTGTGCGTGTGTGTGTGTGAGAGGGAATGAATGTGTGTGTGTGAGTGTGTGAGAGGGAATGAGTGTGTCTGTGTGTCAGAGGGAATAAGTGTTTGTGTGAGAGAGGGAATGATTGCGTGTGTGAGGGTTATGAGTGTGTCTGTGTGGGAGAGGGAATGAGTGTGTGTGTGTGTGAGAGAGAGGGATTGAGTGTGTGTGTATGAGAGTGAATGAGTGTGTGTGTGTGTGAGGGAATGAGTGTGTGTGTACGTGAGAGGGAATGAGCTTTTGTGTGTCTGAAAAGGCGGAATGAGTGTGTGTGTGTGAGAGGGAATGAGTGTGTGTATGCGTGTGTGAGGGAAAGAGTGTGTGTGTGAGAAGGAATGTGTGTGTGTGTGTGAAAGGGAATGAGTGTGTGTGTGTGAGAGGGAATGAGTGTGTGTATGCGTGTGTGAGGGAAAGAGTGTGTGTGTGAGAAGGAATGTGTGTGTGTGTGTGAAAGGGAATGAGTGCGTGTGAGTGTGTGAGAGGGAGTGAGTGTGTTTGCATGTGCGAGAGGGAATGGGAGTGTGTCTGTGAGAGGGAATGAGTGTGTGTGAGGGACAGAGTGTGTGTGTGTGTGAGAGGGAATGAGTGTGTGCGTGAGAGACGGAATAAGTGAATGTTTGAGAGGGAATGAGTGTGTGTGTGTGTGAGAGGGAGTGAGTGTCTATGTGTGTAAGAGAGGAAATGAGTGTGTGTGTGTGTGTGTGAGAGGGAATGAGTGTGTGTGTGTTAGAGGGAATGAGTGTGTGTGCGTAAGAGAGGGAATGAGTGTGTGTGTCTGTGAGAGGGAATGAGTGTGTGTGTGAGAGGCAATGAGTGTGTGTGTGTGTGGGAAAGAGTGTGTGTGAGAGAGGGAATGAGTGTGTGCGTGTGAGGGAATGAGTGTGTGTGTGTGTGAGAGGGAATGAGTGTGTGTGTGTTTGAGAGGGAATGAATGTGTGTGTGTGAGAGAGGGAATGAGTGTGTGTCAGAGAGGGAATGAGAGTGTGTGTGTGTGAGGGAAAGAGAGTGTGTGTGAGAAGGAATGTGTGTGTGTGTGTGAAAGGGAATGATTGTGTGTGTGTGTGTGAGAGGGAGTGAGTGTGTTTGCAAATGTGAGAGGGAATGGGAGTGTGTGTGTGAGACGGAATGAGTGTGTGTCAGAGGGAATGAGTGTGTGTGCGTGTGAGAGGGAGTGAGTGTCTATGTGTGTAAGAGAGGGAATGAGTGTGTGTGTGTGTGAGAGGGAATGAGTGTGTGTCAGAGAGGGAATGAGTGTGTGTGTGTGAGGTAATGAGTGTGTGTGAGAAAGGGAATTAGTGTGTGTGTATGAGGGAATGAGTGTGAGTGTGTGTGAGAGGGAATGAGTGTGTGTGTGTGTGAGAGGGAATGAATGTGTGTGTGTGAGAGAGGGAATGAGTGTGTGTCAGAGAGGAAATGAGTGTATGTGTGTGCGAGGGAAAGAGTGTGTGTGTGAGAAGGAATGTGTGTGTGTGTGTGAAAGGGAATGAGTGTGTGTGTGTGAGAGGGAATGAGTGTGTGTATGCGTGTGTGAGGGAAAGCGTATGTGTGTGAGAAGGAATGTGTGTGTGTGTGTGAAAGGGAATGAGTGTGTGTGAGTGTGTGAGAGGGAGTGAGTGTGTTTGCATGTGCGAGAGGGAATGGGAGTGTGTCTGTGAGAGGGAATGAGTGTGTGTGTGAGGGACTGAGTGTGTGTGTGTGTGAGAGGGAATGAGTGTGTGTGTGAGAGACGGAATGAGTGAATGTTTGAGAGCGAATGAGTGTGTGTGTGTGCGAGAGGGAGTGAGTGTCTATGTGTGTAAGAGAGGGAATGAGTGTGTGTGTGTGTGTGTGTGAGAGGGAATGAGTGTGTGTGTGTTAGAGGGAATGAGTGTGTGTGTGTGCGTAAGAGAGGGAATGAGTGTGTGTGTCTGTGAGAGGGAATGAGTGTGTGTGTGAGAGGCAATGAGTGTGTGTGTGTGTGAGGGAACGAGTGTGTGTGAGAAAGGGAATGAGTGTGTGCGTGTGAGGGAATGAGTGTGTGTGTGTGTGAGAGGGAATGAGTGTGTGTGTGTTTGAGAGGGAATGAATGTGTGTGTGTGAGAGAGAGAATGAGTGTGTGTCAGAGAGGGAATGAGTGTGTGTGTGTGTGAGGGAAAGAGAGTGTGTGTGAGAAGGAATGTGTGTGTGTGTGTGTGAAAGGGAATGAGTGTGTGTGTGTGTGAGAGGGAGTGAGTGTGTTTGCAAGTGTGAGAGGGAATGGGAGTGTGTGTGTGAGACGTAATGAGTGTGTGTGAGAGGGACTGACTGTGTGTGTGTTTGTGAGAGGGAATGAGTGTGTGTGTGTGAGAGGGAATGAGTGAATGTGTGAGAGGGAATGAGTGTATGTGTGTCAGAGGGAATGATTGTGTGTGTGTGTGAGAGGGAGTGAGTGTCTATGTGTGTAAGAGAGGGAATGAGTGTGTGTATGTGTAAGGGAATGTGTGTGTGTGTGCGTGTGAGAGGGAGTGAGTGTGTTTGCATGTGTGAGAGGGAATGTGAGTGTGTGTGTGAGAGGGAATGAGTGTGTGTGTGAGGGACTGAGTGTGTGTGTGTGTGATAGGGAATGAGTGTGTGTGTGTGAGAGGGAATGAGTGAATGTGTGAGAGGGAATGAGTGTGTGTGTTTCAGAGGGAATGAGTGTGTGTGTGTGTGAGAGGGAGTGAGTGTCTATGTGAGTGAGAGAGTGAATGAGTATGTTTGTGTGTGAGGGAATGAGAGTGTCTGTGTGTGAAAGGGAATGAGGGTGTGTGTGTGTGAGAAGGAATGAGTGTGGGTGCGTGAGAGGGAATGAGTTTGTGTGTGAGAAGGAATGTGTGTATGTGTGTGAAAGGGAATGAGTGTGTGTGTGTGTGTGAGAGGGAGTGAGTGTGTTTGCAAGTGTGAGAGGTAATGGGAGTGTGTGTGTGAGACGTAATGAGTGTGTGTGAGAGGGACTGACTGTGTGTGTGTTTGTGAGAGGGAATGAGTGTGTGTGTGTGAGAGGGAATGAGTGAATGTGTGAGAGGGAATGAGTGTGTGTGTGTCAGAGGGAATGAGTGTGTGTGTGAGAGGGAGTGAGTTTCTATGTGTGTAAGAGAGCGAATGAGTGTGTGTGTGTGTGAGAGGGAATGAGTGTGTGTCAGAGAGGGAATGAGTGTGTGTGTGTGTGAGGTAATGAGTGTGTGTGAGAGAGGGAATTAGGGTGTGTGTGTGAGGGAATGAGTGTGAGTGTGTGTGAGAGGGAATGAATGTGTGTGTGTGAGAGAGGGAATGAGTGTGTGTCAGAGAGGAAATGAGCGTATGTGTGTGTGAGGGAAAGAGTGTGTGTGTGAGAAGGAATGTGTGTGTGTGTGTGAAAGGGAATGTGTGTGTGTGTGTGTGTGAGAGGGAGTGAGTGTGTTTGCATGTGTGAGAGGGAATGGGAGAGTGTGTGTGAGAGGGAATGAGTGTGTGTGTGAGGGACTGAGTATGTGTGTGTGTCAGAGGGAATGAGTGTGTGTGTGTGAGAGGGAATGAGTGAATGTGTGAGAGGGAATGTTTGTGTGTGTTTCAGAGGGAATGAGTGTGTCTTTGTGTGAGAGGGAGTGAGTGTCTATGTGTGTAAGAGAGTGAATGAGTGTGTGTGTTTGTGTGACAGGGAATGAGCGTGTGTGTGTCAGAGGGAATGAGTGTGTGTGTGTGCGTAAGAGAGGGAATGAGTGTGTGTGTGAGAGGGAATGAGAGTGTGTGTGAGAGGGAAAAAATGTGTGTGCATGTGTGCGAGGGAATGAGAGTGTGTGCGTGTGTGAGAGGGAAAGAGTGTGTGTGAGAGAGGGAATGTGTGTGTGTATGTGTGAAAGGGAATGTGTGTGTGTGAGAGGGGGAATGAGCGTGTGTGTGTGAGGGAATGAGTGTGTGTGTGAATGGGAATGAGTGTGTGTGTGTTAGAGGGAATGAATGTGTGTGCATGTGTGAGAGGGAATGAGAGTGTGTACGTGTGTGATAGGGAAGGATTGTGTGTGAGAGAGGGAATGTGTGTGTGTGTGTGTGAAAGGGAATGAGTGTGTGTGAGAGCGGGAATGAGTGTGTGTGTGTGTGAGGGAATGAGTGTGTGTGAGAGAGTGAATGAGTATGTGTGTGTGTGAGGGAATGAGAGTGTCTGTGTGTGAAAGGGAATGAGGGTGTGTGTGTGTGAGAAGGAATGAGTGTGTGTGCGTGAGAGGGAATGATTTTGTGTAAGAGAGGGAATGAGTGTGTGTGAGAGAGGTAATGAATGTGTGTGTGTTTGTGTGTGTGTAAGAGGGAATGAGAGGGTGTATGTGTTTGAGAGGGAATGAGTGTGTGTGTGTGTGTGAGAGGGAATGAGTGTACGTGGGTGAGAGAAGGAATGGGTGTGTGTGTGTGTGAGGGAATGAGTGTGTTTGAGAGAGGGAATGAGTGTGTGTGTGAGAGAGAATTAGTGTGTGCGTGTGTGTGTGTGAGAGGGAATGAATGTGTGTGTGTGAGTGTGTGAGAGGGAATGAGTGTGTCTGTGTGTCAGAGGGAATAAGTATTTGTGTGAGAGAGGGAATGATTGCGTGTGTGAGGGTTATGAGTGTTTCTGTGTGTGAGAGGGAATGAGTGTGTGTGTGTGTGTGTGAGAGAGAGGGATTGAGTGTGTGTGTATGAGAGTGAATGAGTGTGTGTGTGTGTGAGGGAATGAGTGTGTGTGTATGTGAGAGGGAATGAGCTTTTGTGTGTCTGAAAAGACGGAATGAGTGTGTGTGTGTGAGAGGGAATGAGTGTGTGTATGCGTGTGTGAGGGAAACAGTGTGTGTGTGAGAAGGAATGTGTGTGTGTGTGAAAGGGAATGAGTGTGTGTGTGAGAGAGGGAATGAGTGTGTGTATGCGTGTGTGAGGGAAAGAGTGTGTGTGTGAGAAGGAATGTGTGTGTGTGTGTGAAAGGGAATGAGTGTGTGTGAGTGTGTGAGAGGGAGTGAGTGTGTTTGCATGTGCGAGAGGGAATGGGAGTGTGTCTGTGAGAGGGAATGAGTGTGTGTGTGTGAGAGGGAATGAGTGTGTGTATGCGTGTGTGAGGGAAAGCGTGTGTGTGTGAGAAGGAATGTGTGTGTGTGTGTGCGAAAGGGAATGAGTGTGTGTGAGTGTGTGAGAGGGAGTGAGTGTGTTTGCATGTGCGAGAGGGAATGGGAGTGTGTCTGTGAGAGGGAATGAGTGTGTGTGTGAGGGACTGAGTGTGTGTGTGTGTGAGAGGGAATGAGTGTGTATGTGAGAGACGGAATAAGTGAATGTTTGAGAGGGAATGAGTGTGTGTGTGTGTGAGAGGGAGTGAGTGTCTATGTGTGTAAGAGAGGGAATGAGTGTGTGTGTGTGTGTGTGAGAGGGAATGAGTGTGTGTGTGTTAGAGGGAATGAGTGTGTGTGTGCGTAAGAGAGGGAATGAGTGTGTGTGTCTGTGAGAGGGAATGAGTGTGTGTGTGAGAGGCAATGAGTGTGTGTGTGTGTGGGAATGAGTGTTTGTGAGAGAGGGAATGAGTGTGTGCGTGTGAGGGAATGAGTGTGTGTGTGTGTGAAAGGGAATGAGTGTGTGTGTGTTTGAGAGGGAATGAATGTGTTTGTGTGAGAGAGGGAATAAGTGTGTGTCAGAGAGGGAATGAGAGTGTGTGTGTGTGAGGGAAAGAGAGTGTGTGTGAGAACGAATGTGTCTGTGTGTGTGAAAGGGAATGATAGTGTGTGTGTGTGTGAGAGGGAGTGAGTGTGTTTGCAAGTGTGAGAGGGAATGGGAGTGTGTGTGTGAGACGGAATGAGTGTGTGTCAGAGAGAATGAGTGTGTGTGTGTGTGAGAGGGAGTGAGTGTCTATGTGTGTAAGAGAGGGAATGAGTGTGTGTGTGTGAGAAAGGGAATGAGTGTGTGTCAGAGAGGGAATGAGTGTGTGTGTGTGTGAGGTAATGTGTGTGTGTGAGAGAGGGAATTAGTGTGTGTGTGTGAGGGAATGAGTGTGAGTGTGTGTGAGAGGGAATGAGTGTGTGTGTGTGTGAGAGAGAATGAATGTGTGTGTGTGAGAGAGGGAATGAGTGTGTGTCAGAGAGGAAATGAGTGTGTGTGTGTGTGAGGGAAAGAGTGTGTGTGTGAGAAGGAATGTGTGTGTGTGTGTGAAAGGGAATGAGTGTGTGTGTGTGAGAGGGAATGAGTGTGTGTATGCGTGTGTGAGGGAATGCGTATGTGTGTGAGAAGGAATGTGTGTGTGTGTGTGAAAGGGAATGAGTGTGTGTGAGTGTGTGAGAGGGAGTGAGTGTGTTTGCATGTGCGAGAGGTAATGGGAGTGTGTCTGTGAGAGGGAATGAGTGTCTGTGTGAGGGACTGAGTGTGTGTGTGTGTGAGAGGGAGTGAGTGTCTATATGAGTGAGAGAGTGAATGAGTATGTGTGTGAGGGAATGAGAGTGTCTGTGTGTGAAAGGGAATGAGGGTGTGTGTGTGTGAGAAGGAATGAGTGTGGGTGCGTGAGAGGGAATGAGTGTGTGTGTGAGAAGGAATGTGTGTGTGTGTGTGAAAGGGAATGAGTGTGTGTGTGTGTGTGAGAGGGAGTGAGTGTGTTTGCAAGTGTGAGAGGGAATGGGAGTGTGTGTGTGAGACGTAATGAGTGTGTGTGAGAGGGACAGACTGTGTGTGTGTTTGTGAGAGGGAATGAGTGTGTGTGTGTGTGAGAGGGAATGAGTGAATGTGTGAGAGGGAATGAGTGTGTGTGTGTCAGAGGGAATGAGTGTGTGTGTGAGAGGTAGTGAGTGTCTATGTGTGTAAGAGAGGGAATGAGTGTGTGTGTGTGTGAGAGGGAATGAGTGTGTGTCAGAGAGGGAATGAGTGTGTGTGTGTGTGAGGTAATGAGTGTGTGTGAGAGAGGGAATGAGTGTGTGTGTGTGAGGGAATGAGTGTGAGTGTGTGTGAGAGGGAATGAGTGTGTGTGTGTGTGAGAGGGAATGAATGTGTGTGTGTGAGAGAGGGAATGAGTGTGTGTCAGAGAGGAAATGAGCGTATGTGTGTGTGAGGGAAAGAGTGTGTGTGTGAGAAGGAATGTGTGTGTGTGTGTGAAAGGGAATGTGTGTGTGTGTGCGTGTGAGAGGGAGTGAGTGTGTTTGCATGTGTGAGAGGGAATGGGAGTGTGTGTGTGAGAGAGAATGAGTGTGTGTGTGAGGGACTGAGTATGTGTGTGTGTCAGAGGGAATGAGTGTGTGTTTGTGAGAGGGAATGAGTGAATGTGTGAGAGGGAATGTTTGTGTGTGTTTCAGAGGGAATGAGTGTGTCTTTGTGTGAGAGGGAGTGAGTGTCTATGTGTGTAAGAGAGTGAATGAGTGTGTGTGTTTGTGTGACAGGGAATGAGCGTGTGTGTGTTAGAGGGAATGAGTGTGTGTGTGTGCGTAAGAGAGGGAATGAGTGTGTGTGTGAGAGGGAATGAGAGTCTGTGTGAGAGGGAAAAAATGTGTGTGCATGTGTGCGAGGGAATGAGAGTGTGTGCGTGTGTGAGAGGGAAAGAGTGTGTGTGAGAGAGGGAATGTGTGTGTGTATGTGTGAAAGGGAATGTGTGTGTGAGAGAGGGGGAATGAGCGTGTGTGTGTGAGGGAATGAGTGTGTGTGTGAATGGGAATGAGTGTGTGTGTGTTAGAGGGAATGAATGTGTGTGCATGTGTGAGAGGGAATGAGAGTGTGTACGTGTGTGATAGGGAAGGATTGTGTGTGAGAGAGGGAATGTGTGTATGTGTGTGTGAAAGGGAATGAGTGTGTGTGAGAGCGGGAATGAGTGTGTGTGTGTGTGAGGGAATGAGTGTGTGTGAGAGAGTGAATGAGTATGTGTGTGTGTGAGGGAATGAGAGTGTCTGTGTGTGAAAGGGAATGAGGGTGTGTGTGTGTGAGACGGAATGAGTGTGTGTGCGTGAGAGGGAATGATTTTGTGTAAGAGAGGGAATGAGTGTGTGTGAGAGATGTAATGAATGTGTGTGTGTTTGTGTGTGTGTAAGAGGGAATGAGAGGGTGTATGTGTTTGAGAGGGAATGAGTGTGTGTGTGTGTGTGAGAGGGAATGAGTGTACGTGGGTGAGAGAAGGAATGGGTGTGTGTGTGAGTGAGGGAATGAGTGTGTTTGAGAGAGGGAATGAGTGTGTGTGTGAGAGAGAATTAGTGTGTGCGTGTGTGTGTGTGAGAGGGAATGAATGTGTGTGTGTGAGTGTGTGAGAGGGAATGAGTGTGTCTGTGTGTCAGAGGGAATAAGTGTTTGTGTGAGAGAGGGAATGATTGCGTGTGTGAGGGTTATGAGTGTGTCTGTGTGGGAGAGGGAATGAGTGTGTGTGTGTGTGTGAGAGAGGGATTGAGTGTGTGTGTATGAGAGTGAATGAGTGTGTGTGTGTGTGTGAGGGAATGAGTGTGTGTGTATGTGAGAGGGAATGAGCTTTTGTGTGTCTGAAAAGGCGGAATGAGTGTGTGTGTGTGAGAGGGAATGAGTGTGTGTATGTGTGTGTGAGGGAAAGAGTGTGTGTGTGAGGAGGAATGTGTGTGTGTGTGTGAAAGGGAATGAGTGTGTGTGTGTGAGAGGGAATGAGTGTGTGTATGCGTGTGTGAGGGAAAGAGTGTGTGTGTGAGAAGGAATGTGTGTGTGTGTGTGAAAGGGAATGAGTGTGTGTGAGTGTGTGAGAGGGAGTGAGTGTGTTTGCATGTGCAAGAGGGAATGGGAGTGTGTCTGTGAGAGGGAATGAGTGTGTGTGTGAGGGACTGAGTGTGTGTGTGTGTGAGAGGGAATGAGTGTGTGTGTGAGAGACGGAATAAGTGAATGTTTGAGAGGGAAAGAGTGTGTGTGTGTGTGAGAGGGAATGAGTGTGTGTGTGTTAGAGGGAATGAGTGTGTGTGTGCTTAAGAGAGGGAATGAGTGTGTGTGTCTGTGAGAGGGAATGAGTGTGTGTGTGAGAGGCAATGAGTGTGTGTGTGTGTGGGAACGAGTGTTTGTGAGAGAGGGAATGAGTGTGTGCGTGTGAGGGAATGAGTGTGTGTGTGTGTGAGAGGGAATGAGTGTGTGTGTGTTTGAGAGGGAATGAATGTGTGTGTGTGAGAGAGGGAATAAGTGTGTGTCAGAGAGGGAATGAGAGTGTGTGTGTGTGAGGGAAAGAGAGTGTGTGTGAGAAGGAATGTGTGTGTGTGTGTGAAAGGGAATGATTGTGTGTGTGTGTGTGAGAGGGAGTGAGTGTGTTTGCAAGTGTGAGAGGGAATGGGAGTGTGTGTGTGAGACGGAATGAGTGTGTGTCAGAGGGAATGAGTGTGTGTGTGTGTGAGAGGGAGTGAGTGTCTATGTGTTTAAGAGAGGGAATGAGTGTGTGTGTGTGTGAGAGGGAATGAGTGTGTGTCAGAGAGGGAATGAGTGTGTGTGTGTGTGAGGTAATGTGTGTGTGTGAGAGAGGGAATGAGTGTGTGTGTGTGAGGGAATGAGTGTGTGTGTGTGTGAGAGGGAATGAGTGTGTGTGTGTGTGAGAGGGAATGAATGTGTGTGTGTGAGAGAGGGAATGAGTGTGTGTCAGAAAGGGAATGAGTGTGTGTGTGTGTGAGGGAAAGAGTGTGTGTGTGAGAAGGAATGTGTGTGTGTGTGTGAAAGGGAATGAGTGTGTGTGTGTGAGAGGGAATGAGTGTGTGTATGCGTGTGTGAGGGAAAGCGTATGTGTGTGAGAAGGAATGTGTGTGTGTGTGTGAAAGGGAATGAGTGTGTGTGTTTGTGTGAGAGGGAGTGAGTGTGTTTGCATGTCTGAGAGGGAATGAGAGTGTGTCTGTGAGAGGGAATGAGTGTGTGTGTGAGGGACTGAGTGTGTGTGTGTGTGAGAGGGAATGAGTGTGTGTGTGAGAGACGGAATGAGTGAATGTTTGAGAGGGAATGAGTGTGTGTGTGTGTATGACAGGGAGTAAGTTTCTATGTGTGTAAGAGAGGGAATGAGTGTGTGTGTGTGTGTGTGTAACAGGGAATGAGTGTGTGTGTGTTAGAGGGAATGAGTGTGTGTGTGTGCGTAAGAGAGGGAATGAGTGTGTGTGTCTGTGAGAGGGAATGAGTGTGTGTGTGAGAGGCAATGAGTGTGTGTGTGTGTGAGGGAACGAGTGTGTGTGAGAAAGGGAATGAGTGTGTGCGTGTGAGGGAATGAGTGTGTGTGTGTGTGAGAGGGAATGAGTGTGTGTGTGTTTGAGAGGGAATGAATGTGTGTGTGAGAGAGAGAATGAGTGTGTGTCAGAGAGGGAATGAGTGTGTGTGTGTGTGAGGGAAAGAGTTTGTGTGTGAGAAGGAATGTGTGTGTGTGTGTGAAAGGGAATGAGTGTGTGTGAGTGTGTGAGAGGGAGTGAGTGTGTTTGCATGTGCGAGAGGTAATGGGAGTGTGTCTGTGAGAGGGAATGAGTGTCTGTGTGAGGGACTGAGTGTGTGTGTGTGTGAGAGGGAGTGAGTGTCTATATGAGTGAGAGAGTGAATGAGTATGTGTGTGTGTGAGGGAATGAGAGTGTCTGTGTGTGAGAGGGAATGAGGGTGTGTGTGTGTGAGAGGAAATGAGTGTGTGTGTGTGAGAGGGAATGAGTGTGTGTGTGAGAAGGAATGTGTGTGTGTGTGTGAAAGGGAATGAGTGTGTGTGTGTGTGAGAGGGAGTGAGTGTGTTTGCAAGTGTGAGAGGGAATGGGAGTGTGTGTGTGAGACGTAATGAGTGTGTGTGAGAGGGACAGACTGTGTGTGTGTTTGTGAGAGGGAATGAGTGTGTGTGTGTGTGAGAGGGAATGAGTGAATGTGTGAGAGGGAATGAGTGTGTGTGTGTCAGAGGGAATGAGTGTGTGTGTGAGAGGTAGTGAGTGTCTATGTGTGTAAGAGAGCGAATGAGTGTGTGTGTGTGTGAGAGGGAATGAGTGTGTGTCAGAGAGGGAATGAGTGTGTGTGTGTGTGAGGTAATGAGTGTGTGTGAGAGAGGGAATTAGGGTGTGTGTGTGAGGGAATGAGTGTGTGTGTGTGTGAGAGGGAATGAGTGTGTGTGTGTGTGAGAGGGAATGAATGTGTGTGTGTGAGAGAGGGAATGAGTTTGTGTCAGAGAGGAAATGAGCGTATGTGTGTGTGAGGGAAAGAGTGTGTGTGTGAGAAGGAATGTGTGTGTGTGTGTGAAAGGGAATGTGTGTGTGTGTGCGTGTGAGAGGGAGTGAGTGTGTTTGCATGTGTGAGAGGGAATGGGAGTGTGTGTGTGAGAGAGAATGAGTGTGTGTGTGAGGGACTGAGTATGTGTGTGTGTCAGAGGGAATGAGTGTGTGTTTGTGAGAGGGAATGAGTGAATGTGTGAGAGGGAATGTTTGTGTGTGTTTCAGAGGGAATGAGTGTGTCTTTGTGTGAGCGGGAGTGAGTGTCTATGTGTGTAAGAGAGTGAATGAGTGTGTGTGTTTGTGTGACAGGGAATGAGCGTGTGTGTGTTAGAGGGAATGAGTGTGTGTGTGTGCGTAAGAGAGGGAATGAGTGTGTGTGTGAGAGGGAATGAGAGTGTGTGTGAGAGGGAAAAAATGTGTGTGCATGTGTGCGAGGGAATGAGAGTGTGTGCGTGTGTGAGAGGGAAAGAGTGTGTGTGAGAGAGGGAATGTGTGTGTGTATGTGTGAAAGGGAATGTGTGTGTGAGAGAGGGGGAATGAGCGTGTGTGTGTGAGGGAATGAGTGTGTGTGTGAATGGGAATGAGTGTGTGTGTGTTAGAGGGAATGAATGTGTGTGCATGTGTGAGAGGGAATGAGAGTGTGTACGTGTGTGATAGGGAAGGATTGTGTGTGAGAGAGGGAATGTGTGTATGTGTGTGTGAAAGGGAATGAGTGTGTGTGAGAGCGGGAATGAGTGTGTGTGTGTGTGAGGGAATGAGTGTGTGTGAGAGAGTGAATGAGTATGTGTGTGTGTGAGGGAATGAGAGTGTCTGTGTGTGAAAGGGAATGAGGGTGTGTGTGTGTGAGACGGAATGAGTGTGTGTGCGTGAGAGGGAATGATTTTGTGTAAGAGAGGGAATGAGTGTGTGTGAGAGAGGTAATGAATGTGTGTGTGTTTGTGTGTGTGTAAGAGGGAATGAGAGGGTGTATGTGTTTGAGAGGGAATGAGTGTGTGTGTGTGTGTGAGAGGAAATGAGTGTACGTGGGTGAGAGAAGGAATGGGTGTGTGTGTGAGTGAGGGAATGAGTGTGTTTGAGAGAGGGAATGAGTGTGTGTGTGAGAGAGAATTAGTGTGTGCGTGTGTGTGTGTGAGAGGGAATGAATGTGTGTGTGTGAGTGTGTGAGAGGGAATGAGTGTGTCTGTGTGTCAGAGGGAATAAGTGTTTGTGTGAGAGAGGGAATGATTGCGTGTGTGAGGGTTATGAGTGTGTCTGTGTGGGAGAGGGAATGAGTGTGTGTGTGTGTGAGAGAGGGATTGAGTGTGTGTGTATGAGAGTGAATGAGTGTGTGTGTGTGTGTGAGGGAATGAGTGTGTGTGTATGTGAGAGGGAATGAGCTTTTGTGTGTCTGAAAAGGCGGAATGAGTGTGTGTGTGTGAGAGGGAATGAGTGTGTGTATGTGTGTGTGAGGGAAAGAGTGTGTGTGTGAGGAGGAATGAGTGTGTGTGTGTGAGAGAATGACTGTGTGTGTGTGTGAGAGGGAATGAGTGTGTGTGTGTGCGAGGGAAAGAGTGTGTGTGTGAGAAGGAATGTGTGTGTGTGTGTGAAAGGGAATGAGTGTGTGTGTGTGTGTGAGAGGGAGTGAGTGTGTTTGCATGTGCAAGAGGGAATGGGAGTGTGTCTGTGAGAGGGAATGAGTGTGTGTGTGAGGGACTGAGTGTGTGTGTGTGTGAGAGGGAATGAGTGTGTGTGTGAGAGACGGAATAAGTGAATGTTGAGAGGGAATGAGTGTGTGTGTGTGTGAGAGGGAATGAGTGTGTGTGTGTTAGAGGGAATGAGTGTGTGTGTGCGTAAGAGAGGGAATGAGTGTGTGTGTCTGTGAGAGGGAATGAGTGTGTGTGTGAGAGGCAATGAGTGTGTGTGTGTGTGGGAACGAGTGTTTGTGAGAGAGGGAATGAGTGTGTGCGTGTGAGGGAATGAGTGTGTGTGTGTGTGAGAGGGAATGAGTGTGTGTGTGTTTGAGAGGGAATGAATGTGTGTGTGTGAGAGAGGGAATAAGTGTGTGTCAGAGAGGGATTGAGAGTGTGTGTGTGTGAGGGAAAGAGAGTGTGTGTGAGAAGGAATGTGTGTGTGTGTGTGAAAGGGAATGATTGTGTGTGTGTGTGTGAGAGGGAGTGAGTGTGTTTGCAAGTGTGAGAGGGAATGGGAGTGTGTGTGTGAGACGGAATGAGTGTGTGTCAGAGGGAATGAGTGTGTGTGTGTGTGAGAGGGAGTGAGTGTCTATGTGTTTAAGAGAGGGAATGAGTGTGTGTGTGTGTGAGAGGGAATGAGTGTGTGTCAGAGAGGGAATGAGTGTGTGTGTGTGTGAGGTAACGTGTGTGTGTGAGAGAGGGAATTAGTGTGTGTGTGTGAGGGAATGAGTGTGAGTGTGTGTGAGAGGGAATGAGTGTGTGTGTGTGTGAGAGGGAATGAATGTGTGTGTGTGAGAGAGGGAATGAGTGTGTGTCAGAGAGGAAATGAGTGTATGTGTGTGTGAGGGAAAGAGTGTGTGTGTGAGAAGGAATGTGTGTGTGTGTGTGAAAGGGAATGAGTGTGTGTGTGTGAGAGGGAATGAGTGTGTGTATGCGTGTGTGAGGGAAAGCGTATGTGTGTGAGAAGGAATGTGTGTGTGTGTGTGAAATGGAATGAGTGTGTGTGAGTGTGTGAGAGGGAGTGAGTGTGTTTGCATGTGCGAGAGGGAATGAGAGTGTGTCTGTGAGAGGGAATGAGTGTGTGTGTGAGGGACTGAGTGTGTGTGTGTGTGTGAGAGGGAATGAGTGTGTGTGTGAGAGACGGAATGAGTGAATGTTTGAGAGCGAATGAGTGTGTGTGTGTGCGAGAGGGAGTGAGTTTATATGTGTGTAAGAGAGGGAATGAGTGTGTGTGTGTGTGTGTGTGTGAGAGGGAATGAGTGTGTGTGTGTTAGAGGGAATGAGTGTGTGTGTGAGAGGCAATGAGTGTGTGTGTGTGTGAGGGAACGAGTGTGTGTGAGAAAGGGAATGAGTGTGTGCGTGTGAGGGAATGAGTGTGTGTGTGTGTGAGAGGGAATGAGTGTGTGTGTGTTTGAGAGGGAATGAATGTGTGTGTGAGAGAGAGAATGAGTGTGTGTCAGAGAGGGAATGAGTGTGTGTGTGTGTGAGGGAAAGAGTTTGTGTGTGAGAAGGAATGTGTGTGTGTGTGTGAAAGGGAATGAGTGTGTGTGTGTGTGAGAGGGAGTGAGTGTGTTTGCAAGTGTGAGAGGGAATGGGAGTGTGTGTGTGAGACGTAATGAGTGTGTGTGAGAGGGACTGACTGTGTGTGTGTTTGTGAGAGGGAATGAGTGTGTGTGTGTGAGAGGGAATGAGTGAATGTGTGAGAGGGAATGAGTGTATGTGTGTCAGAGAGAATGAGTGTGTGTGTGTGTGAGAGGGAGTGAGTGTGTATGTGTGTAAGAGAGGGAATGAGTGTGTGTGTGTGTAAGGGAATGTGTGTGTGTGTGCGTGTGAGAGGGAGTGAGTGTGTTTGCATGTGTGAGAGGGAATGTGAGTGTGTGTGTGAGAGGGAATGAGTGTGTGTGTGAGGGACTGAGTGTGTGTGTGTGTCAGAGGGAATGAGTGTGTGTGTGTGAGAGGGAATGAGTGAATGTGTGAGAGGGAATGAGTGTGTGTGTTTCAGAGGGAATGAGTGTGTGTGTGTGTGAGAGGGAGTGAGTGTCTATGTGAGTGAGAGAGTGAATGAGTATGTGTGTGTGTGAGGGAATGAGAGTGTCTGTGTGTGAAAGGGAATGAGGGTGTGTGTGTGTGAGAAGGAATGAGTGTGGGTGCGTGAGAGGGAATGAGTGTGTGTATGCGTGTGTGAGGGAAAGAGTGTGTGTGTGAGAAGGAATGTGTGTGTGTGTGTGAAAGGGAATGAGTGTGTGTGAGTGTGTGAGGGGGAGTGAGTGTGTTTGCATGTGCGAGAGGGAATGGGAGTGTGTCTGTGAGAGGGAATGAGTGTGTGTGTGTGAGAGGGAATGAGTGTGTGTATGCGTGTGTGAGGGAAAGCGTGTGTGTGTGAGAAGGAATGTGTGTGTGTGTGTGAAAGGGAATGAGTGTGTGTGAGTGTGTGAGAGGGAGTGAGTGTGTTTGCATGTGCGAGAGGGAATGGGAGTGTGTCTGTGAGAGGGAATGAGTGTGTGTGTGAGGGACTGAGTGTGTGTGTGTGTGAGAGGGAATGAGTGTGTGTGTGAGAGACGGAATGAGTGAATGTTTGAGAGGGAATGAGTGTGTGTGTGTGCGAGAGGGAGTGAGTGTCTATGTGTGTAAGAGAGGGAATGAGTGTCTGTGTATGTGTGTGTGAGAGGGAATGAGTGTGTGTGTGTTAGACGGAATGAGTGTGTGTGTGCGTAAGAGAGGGAATGAGTGTGTGTGTCTGTGAGAGGGAATGAGTGTGTGTGTGAGAGGCAATGAGTGTGTGTGTGTGTGAGGGAACGAGTGTGTGTAAGAGAGGGAATGAGTGTGTGTGTGTGAGGGAATGAGTGTGTGTGTGTGTGAGAGGGAATGAGAGAGTGTGTGTGTGAGAGGGAATGAATGTGTGTGTGTGAGAGAGGGAATGAGTGTGTGTCAGAGAGGGAATGAGTGTGTGTGTGTGAGAGGGAAAGAGTGTGTGTGTGAGAAGGAATGTGTGTGTGTGTGTGAAAGGGAATGAGTGTGTGTGTGTGTGTGAGAGGGAGTGAGTGTGTTTGCAAGTGTGAGAGGGAATGGGAGTGTGTGTGTGAGACGTAATGAGTGTGTGTGAGAGGGACTGACTGTGTGTGTGTATGTGAGAGGGAATGAGTGTGTGTGTGTGAGAGGGAATGAGTGAATGTGTGAGAGGGAATGAGTGTGTGTGTGTCAGAGGGAATGAGTGTGTGTGTGAGAGGGAGTGAGTGTCTATGTGTGTAAGAGAGGGAATGAGTGTGTGTGTGTGTGAGAGGGAATGAGTGTGTGTGTGAGGGACTGAGTGTGTGTGTGTGTTAGAGGGAATGAGTGTGTGTGTGAGAGACGGAATGAGTGAATGTTTGAGAGCGAATGAGTGTGTGTGTGTGTGAGAGGGAGTGAGTGTCTATGTGTGTAAGAGAGGGAATGAGTGTGTGTGTGAGTGTGAGAGGGAATGAGTGTGTGTGTGTTAGAGGGAATGAGTGTGTGTGTGTGCGTAAGAGAGGGAATGAGTGTGTGTGTCTGTGAGAGGGAATGAGTGTGTGTGTGAGAGGGAATGAGTGTGTGTGTGTGTGAGGGAATGAGTGTGTGTGAGAGAGGGAATGAGTGTGTGTGTGTGAGGGAATGAGTGTGTGTGTGTGTGAGAGGGAATGAGTGTGTGTTTGTGTGAGAGGGAATGAATGTGTGTGTGTGAGAGAGGGAATGAGTGTGTGTCAGAGAGGGAATGAGTGTGTGTGTGTGAGAGGGAAAGAGTGTGTGTGTGAGAAGGAATGTGTGTGTGTGTGTGAAAGGGAATGAGTGTGTGTGTGTGTGTGAGAGGGAGTGAGTGTGTTTGCAAGTGTGAGAGGGAATGGGAGTGTGTGTGTGAGACGTAATGAGTGTGTGTGAGAGGGACTGACTGTGTGTGTGTTTGTGAGAGGGAATGAGTGTGTGTGTGTGAGAGGGAATGAGTGAATGTGTGAGAGGGAATGAGTGTGTGTGTGTCAGAGGGAATGAGTGTGTGTGTGAGAGGGAGTGAGTGTCTATGTGTGTAAGAGAGGGAATGAGTGTGTGTGTGTGTAAGGGAATGTGTGTGTGTGTGCGTGTGAGAGGGAGTGAGTGTGTTTGCATGTGTGAGAGGGAATTGGAGTGTGTGTGTGAGAGGGAATGAGTGTGTGTGTGAGGGACTGAGTGTAAGTGTGTGTTATAGGGAATGAGTGTGTGTGTGTGAGAGGGAATGAGTGAATGTGTGAGAGGGAATGAGTGTGTGTGTTTCAGAGGGAATGAGTGTGTGTGTGTGTGAGAGGGAGTGAGTGTCTATGTGATTGAGAGAGTGAATGAGTATGTGTGTGTGTGAGGGAATGAGAGTGTCTGTGTGTGAAAGGGAATGAGGGTGTGTGTGTGTGAGAAGGAATGAGTGTGTGTGCGTTAGAGGGAATGAGTTTGTGTAAGAGAGGGAATGAGTGTGTGTGAAAGAGGGAATGAATGTGTGTGTGTTTGTGTGTGTGTAAGAGGGAATGAGAGGGTGTATGTGTTTGAGAGGGAATGAGTGTGTGTGTGTGTGTGAGAGGGAAGGAGTCTGTGGGTGTTTGTGAGGGAATGAGTGTGTGTGAGAGAGGGAATGTGTGCGTGTGTGTGTGAAAGGGCATGATTGTGAGTGAGTGGGGGAATGAGTGTGTTTGTGTGAAGGAATGAGTGTGTCTGTGTGTGAGAGGGAATGAGTGTGCGTGTGTGAGAGAAGGAATGGGTGTGTGTGTGTGAGAGGAAATGAGTGTGTGTGAGAGAGGGAATGAGTGTGTGTGTGTGAGGGAATGAGTGTGTTTGAGAGAGGGAATGAGTCTGTGTGTGAGAGAGAATTAGTGTGTGCGTGTGTGTGTGTGAGAGGGAATGAATGTGTGTGTATGAGTGTGTGAGAGGGAATGAGTGTGTCTGTGTGTCAGAGGGAATGAGAGTGTGTGTGAGAGAGGGAATGATTGTGTGTGTGAGGGTTATGAGTGTGTCTGTGTGTGAAAGGGAGTGAGTGTGTGTGTGTGTGTGTGTGAGAGGGATTGAGTGTGTGTGTATGAGATGGAATGAGTGTGTGTGTGTGAGGGAATGAGTGTGTGTGTATGTGAGAGGGAATGAGCTTTTGTGGGTGTGTGTGAGGCGGAATGAGTGTTTGTGTGTGAGAGGGAATGAGTGTATGTGTGTGAGAGGGAATGAGTGTGCATATGCTTGTGAGGGAATGAGTGTGTGTGCATGTGTGTGTGTGAGAGACGGAATGAATGTGTGTGTGTGTGTGTGTGTGAGAGAGGGCATGTGTGTGTGTGAGTGTGTGTGTGGTAGAGGGATTGAGTGTGTGTAAGTGTGTGTGTCAGAGGGAATGAGTGTGTGTGAGTCAGAGGGAATGAGTGTGTGTGTGTGTGAGAGGTAATGAGTGTGTGTGTTTGAGAGAGAGGGAATGAGTGTGTGTTTGTTTGAGAGGGAATGATTGTGTGTGTGTGTGAGAGGGAATGAGTGTGTGTGTGTGTGTGAGAGGGAATGAATGTGTGTGTGTGTGTGTGAGAGGGAATGAGTGTGTGTGTGTGTGGGTGTTAGAGGGATTGAGTTTGTGTGATTGTGTGTGTCAGAGGGAATGAGTGTGTGTGTGAGAGGAAATGAGTGTGTGTGTGTGAGAGGGAATGAGTGTGTGTGTGTGTGAGAGGGAATGATTGTGTGTGTGTGTGAGAGGGAATGAGTGTGTGTGTGTAAGTGAGAGAGAATGAGTGTGTGTGTGTGTGAGAGGGAATGATTGTGTGTGTGAGAGAGGGAATGAGTGTGTGTGTGTGTGAGCGAATGAGTGTGTGGGAGAAGGAATGAGTGTGTGTGTGTGAGAGGGAATGAGTGTGTGTGTGTGTGGGAGAGAAGGAGTGTGTGTGTGTGAGAGGGAAAGAGTGTGTGTGTGAGAAGGAATGAGTGTGTGCGTGAAAGGGATTTCATGTGTTTCTGTGTGAGAGGGAATGAGTGTGTTTGCATGTGTGAGAGGGAAAGGGTATGAGAGGAAATGAGTGTGTGTGTGAGGGAATGACTGTGTGTGTGTGTGAGAGAGGGAAAGAGTGTGTGTGTGTGTGAGAGGGAATGAGTGTGTGTGTGTGAGAGGGAATGAGTGTGTGAGTGAGAGGGAATGAGTGTGTGTGTGTGAGAGGGAATGCGTGTGTGTGTGTGAGAGGGAGTAAGTGTCTATGTATGTTAGAGAGGGAATGACTGTGTGTGTGTGTGACAGGGAATGGGTGTGTGTGCGTTAGAGGGAATGAATATGTGGGTGTGTTTAAGAGAGGGATTGAGTGTGTGTGTGTGAGAGGGAATGAACGTGTGTGTGTGTGTGAGAGGGAGTGAGTGTCTATGTATGTAAGAGAGGGAATGACTGTGTGTGTGTGTGACAGGGAATAAGTGTGTGTGTTTGTGAGAGGGAATGAGTGTGTGTAAGAGAAGGAATGATTGTGTGTGTGAGAGGGAATGAGTGTGAGTGTTTGTGAGAGGGAATGAATGTGTGGGTGTGTGTAAGAGAGGGATTGAGTGTGTGTGTGAGAGAGGGAATGAGTGTGTGTGTGAGGGGGAAAGAATGTGTGTGCATGTGCGAGAGGGAATGAGAGTGTGTACATGTGTGAGAGAGAATGAGTGTGTGTGTGTGTGTGAAAGGGAATGAGTGTGTGCGTGTGTGAGAGGGAATGAGTGTGTGTGAAAGAGGGAATGTATGTGTCTGTGTGTGAAAGGGAATGAGTGTGTGTGAGAGGGGGAATGAGTGTGTGTGTGTGTAAGGGAATGAAAGTGTCTGAGTGTGAGAGGGAATGAGTGTGTGTGTGAGAGGGAATGAGTGTGTGTGTATGTGTGTGAGAGGGAATGAGTGTGTGTGTTTGTGAGATGGAATGAGTGTGTGTAAGAGAAGGAATGAGTGTGTGTGAGAGAGGGAATGAGTGTGTGTGTTTGTGAGAGGGAATGAGTGTGTGTAAGAGAAGGAATGATTGTGTGTGTGAGAGGGAATGAGTGTGAGTGTTTGTGAGAGGGAATGAGTGTGTGTAAGAGAAGGAATGAGTGTGTGTGAGAGAGGGAATGAGTGTGTAAAGAGGGAATGAGTGTGTGTGAGAGAGGGAATGAGTATGTGTGAGAGAGGGAATGAGAGTGTGTGTGTTTGTGTATGTGAGAGGGAATGAATGTGTGTGTGTGTGTGTGTGAGAGAAGGAATGAGTGTGTGTGCATGAGTGAGAAGGAATGAGTGTGTGTACGTGTGTGAGAGGGAATGACTGTGTGTGTGTGAGAGAGAGTGAATGGGTGTGTGGGTGTGTGAGAGGGAATGAGTGTGTCTGAGAGAGGGAATGTGTGCGTGTGTGTGTGAAAGGGAATGAGTGTGTGTGAGAGGGGTAATGAGTGTGTGTGTGTGTGATGGAATGAGTGTGTGTGTGAGAGGGAATGAGTGTGTGTTAGAGAGTGAATGAGTGTGGGGGAGAGAGGGAATGAGTGTGTGTGTGTGTGAGGAAATGAGTGTGCTTGAGAGAGGGACTGAGTGTGTGTGTGTGTGTGAGAGGGAATGGGTGTGTGTGTTTGTATGTGAGAGGGAATGAATGTGTGTTCGTGAGTGTGTGAGAGGGAATGAGCATGTCTGTGTGTCAGAGGGAATGACTGTGTGTGTGTGAGAGGGAATGAGTGTCTGTGTGAGGGAATGAGTGTGTCTGCGTGTGAGAGGGAATGAGTGTGTGTGTGTTTGAGAGTGAATGAGTGTGTGTGCGTGTGTGAGAGGGAATGAGTGTGTGTATGTGTGAGAGGGAATGAGTGAGTTTGTGTGTGAGAGGGATTGATTGTTTGTGTGTGAGAGGGAATGAATGTGTGTGTGTTTGTGTATGGGAATGAGTGTGTGTGTATGTGAGAGAGATTGAGTGTGTGTGTGTGTGTGTGAGAGAGGGAATGTGTCTGTGTTTGTGTGAGAGGGATTGAGTGTGTGCATGGGTGAGAGGGAATGATTGTGTGCGTGTGTGAGAGGGAATGAGTGTGTGTGAAATTGGGAATGACCGTGTGTGTGTTTGAGGGAATGAGTGTGTTTGAGATAGGGAATGAGTGTGTATGTGTGTGAGAGAGAATGAGTGTGTGTGTGTGTTTGTGAGAGGGAATAATGTGTGTGTGAGTGCGTGAGAGGGAATGAGTGTGTCTGTGTGTCAGAGGGAATGAGTGTGTGTGTGTGTGAGAGGGAATGAGTGTGTGTGTGTGAGGGTTATGAGTGTGTATGTGTGTGAGAGGGAATGAGTGTGTGTGTGTGTGAGAGGGATTGAGTGTGTGTGAGTGAGAGGGAATGAGTGTTTGTGTGAGAGGGAATGAGTGTGTGTGTGTGAGAGGGAATGAGTGTGTGTGTGTGAGAGGGAATGAGTGTGTGTGTATATGAGAGGGATTGATTGTGTGTGTGTGTGTGTGAGGGAATGAGTCTGTGTGTGTGAGAGAGGGAATGTGTGTGTGAGGGTGGGAATGAGTGTGTGTATATGAGTGGGAATGAGTGTGTGTGTGCGTGTGAAAGTGAATAAGTTTGTGTGTGTGTGTGAGAGGGAATGGGTTTGTCTGTGTGAGAGGGATTGAGTGTGTGTGAGTGTGTGTGAGTGAGAGGGAAGGAGTGTGTGTGTGAGGGAATGAGTCTGTGTGTGTGTGAGAGGGAATGTGTCTGTGAGGGTGGGAATGAGTGTGTGTATATGAGTGGGAATGAGTGTGTGTGTGCGTGTGAAAGTGAATAAGTGTGTGTGTGTGTGTGTGGGAGAGGGAATGAGTTTGTGTGTGTGAGATGGACTGAGTGTGTGTGAGTGTGTGTGTGTGAGAGGGAATGAGTGTGTGTGTGAGAGGCAATGAGTGTGTGTGTGTGTGAGAGGGAATGAGTGTGTGTGTGTGAGAGGGAATGAGAGTGTGTGTGAGAGGGAATGAGTGTGTGTGTGAGAGGGAATGAGTGTGTGTGTTTGTGTGTGAGAGTGAATGAGTGTGTGTGCGTGTGTGAGAGGGAATGAATGTGTGTGTGTTTGTGTGTGAGAGGGAATGAGTGTGTGTGAGGGAATAAGTATGTGCGTATGTGAGAGGGAATGTGTGTGTGTGTGTTCGAGAGGGAATGAGTGTGTTTGTGTGTGTGAGAGGGAATGAATGTGTGAGTGTGTGTGTGAGAGGGAATGAGTGTGTGTGAGGGAATGAGTGTGTTTGTATGTGAGACGGAATGAGTGTGTGTGTGTGAGAGAGAGGGAATGAGTGTGTGTGTGTGAGAGGGAATGAATGTGTGTTTGTGTGTGAGAGGGAATGAGTGTGTGTGTGTGTATGTGAGAGAGAATGAGTGTGTGTGTGTGTGAGGGGGAATGATTGTGTGTATGTGTGAGGATTATGAGTGTGTCTGACTGTGAGAGGGAATGAGTGTGTGTGTTTGTGTGTGTGTGAGAGGGATGAGTGTGTGTTTATGAGAGGGAATGAGTGTTTGTGTGTGAGGGAATGAGTGTGTGTGTGTGCGAGGGAATGAGTGTGTTTGAGAGGGGATTGTGTGTGTGTGTGTGAGAGAGAATGAGTGTGTGTGTGTGTAAGAGAGGGAATAAATGTGTGCGTGTGTGAGTGTGTGAGAGGGAATGAGTGTCTCTGTGTGTGAGAGGGAATGAATGTGTGTGTGTGTGAGAGGGAATGAGTTTGTGTGTGTGAGGTTTATGAGTGTGTCTGTGTTTGAGAGGGATTGAGTGTGTGTGTGTGTGAGAGGGATTGAGTGTGTGTGTGTGAGAGGGAATGAGTGTGTGTGTGTGAGGGAATGATTGTGTGTGTATGTGAGAGGGATTGAGTGTGTGTGTATGTGTGTGTGACAGGGAATGAGTGTGTGTGAGTTTGTGTGAGAATGAATGAGAGTGTGTGAGGGAATGACTGTGTGTGTGTATGTGAGAGGGAATGAGTGTGTGTGCGTGTGTGTGAGACGGAATGAGTGTGTGTTTGTGAGGGAATGAGTGTGTGTGTATGTGAGAGGGATTGAGTGTGTGTGTGTGAGAGGGTATGAGAGTGTGTGAGAGGGAATGACTGTGTGAGGGAGGGAATGAGTGTGTGTACGTGAGACGGAATGAGTGTGTATGTGCGTGTGAGAGAGAATAAGTGTGTGTTTGTGAGAGGGAATGAGTGTGTGTGTGTGAGAGGGATTGAGTGTGTGTGTGTGTGAGAGAGAGGGAATGAGTGTGTGTGTGTATGTGAGAGGGAATGAGAGTTGTGTTTGTGAGAGGGAATGATTGTATGTGTGAGAGAGGGAATGAGTGTGTGTGTGTGTGTGAGGGAATGAGTGCGTGTGAGAGAAGGAATGAGTGTGTGTGTGTGAGAGGGAATGAGTGTGTGTGTGTGTGAGAGGGAATGAGTTTGTATGTGTGAGAGGGAATGAGTGTGTGTGTGTGTGAGAGAGAAAGAATGGATGTGTGTGTGTGAGAGAGAGAATGAGTGTGTGCAAGAGAGGGAATGAGCGTGTGTGAGAGAGGGAATGAGCATGTGTGTGTGCGTGGGAATGAGTGTGTTTGAGAGGGGGATGTGTGTGTGTGTGTGTGTGTGAGAGACAATGAGTGTGTGTGTGTGTAAGAGAGGGAATGAATATGTGTGTGTGTGAGTGTGTGAGAGGGAACGAGTGTCTCTGTGTGTGAGAGGGAATGAATGAGTGTGTGTGTGAGAGGGAATGAGTTTGTGTGTGTGAGGGTTATGAGTGTGTCTGTGTTTGAGAGGGATTGAGTGTGTGTGTGTGTGAGAGGGATTGAGTGTGTGTGTGTGAGAGGGAAAGAGTGTGTGTGTGAGGGAATGAATGTGTGTGTATGTGAGAGGGATTGAGTGTGTGTGTATGTGTGTGTGACAGGGAATGAGTGAGTGTGAGTGTTTGTGAGAATGAATGAGTGTCTGTGAGGGAATGACTGTGGGTGTGTATGTGAGAGGGAATGAGTGTGTGCGCGTGTGTGTGAGATGGAATGAATGTGTGTTTGTGAGGGAATGAGTGTGTGTGTATGTGAGAGGGATTGAGTGTGTGTGTGTGAGAGGGCATGAGCGTGTGTGAAGGGACTGTGTGTGTGAGGGAGGGAATGAGTGTGTGTGTGTGAGAGGGAATGAGTGTGCGTGTGCTTGTGAGAGAGAATAAGTGTGTGTTTGTGAGAGGGAATGAGTGTGTGTGTGTGAGAGGGATTGAGTGTGTGTGTGAGAGGGAATGAGTGCGTGTGTGTGTGAGAGGGAATGAGTGTGTGTACATGTGAGAGGGAATGAGTGTGTGTGTGCGTGTGTGACCGAGAATGAGGGTGTGTGCGAGGGAATGAGTGTGTGTGTATGTGAGGGTGAATGAGTATGTTTGTGTGTGTGGGAGAGGGAATGAGTGTGTGTGTGTGTGAGAAGAATGAATGTGTGTGTGTGTGTGTGAGAGGGAATGAGTGTGTGTGAGTGTGTGGGTGTTAGAGGGATTGAGTTTGTGTGATTGCGTGTGTCAGAGGGAATGAGTGTGTGTGTGTGAGAGGGAATGATTGTGTGTGTGAGAGAGGGAATGAGTGTGTGTATGTGTGAGTGAATGAGTGTGTGGGAGAAGGAATGAGTGTGTGTGTGTGAGAGGGAATGAGTGTGTGTGTGTGTGGGAGGGAAGGAGTGTGTGTGTGTGAGAGGGAAAGAGTGTGTGTGTGAGAAGGAATGTGTGTGTGCGTGAAAGGGATTTTGTGTGTTTCTGTGTGAGAGGGAATGAGTGTGTTTGCATATGTGAGAGGGAATGGGTATGAGAGGGAATGAGTGTGTGTGTGAGGGAATGAGTGTGTGTATGTGTGTGTGAGAGAGAGGGAATGAGTGTGTGTGTGTGTATGTGAGAGAGAATGAGTGTGCGTGTGTGTGAGGGGGAATGATTGTGTGTATGTGTAAGGATTATGAGAGTGTCTGAGTGTGAGAGGGAATGAGTGTGTGTGTGTGTGTGTGTGTGTGTGAGAGGGAATGAGTGTGTGTGTATGTTAGAGGGAATGAGCTTTTGTGGGTGTGTGTGAGGCGGAATGAGTGTGTGTGCGTGAGAGGGAATGAGTGTAAGTGTGTGAGAGGGAATGAGTGTGTGTGTGTGCGAGGGAATGAGTGTGTTTGAGAGGGGGATGTGTGTGTGTGTGTGAGAGAGAATGAGTGTGTGTGTGTGTAAGAGAGGGAATAAATGTGTGCGTGTGTGAGTGTGTGAGAGGGAATGAGTGTCTCTGTGTGTGAGAGGGAATGAATGTGTGTGTGTGTGAGAGGGAATGAGTTTGTGTGTGTGAGGTTTCTGAGTGTGTCTGTGTTTGAGAGGGATTGAGTGTGTGTGTGTGTGAGAGGGATTGAGTGTGTGTGTGTGAGAGGGAATGAGTGTGTGTGTGTGAGGGAATGATTGTGTGTGTATGTGAGAGGGATTGAGTGTGTGTGTATGTGTGTGTGACAGGGAATGAGTGTGTGTGAGTTTGTGTGAGAATGAATGAGAGTGTGTGAGGGAATGACTGTGTGTGTGTATGTGAGAGGGAATGAGTGTGTGTGCGTGTGTGTGAGACGGAATGAGTGTGTGTTTGTGAGGGAATGAGTGTGTGTGTATGTGAGAGGGATTGAGTGTGTGTGTGTGAGAGGGTATGAGAGTGTGTGAGAGGGAATGTCTGTGTGAGGGAGGGAATGAGTGTGTGTATGTGAGACGGAATGAGTGTGTATGTGCGTGTGAGAGAGAATAAGTGTGTGTTTGTGAGAGGGAATGAGTGTGTGTGTGTGAGAGGGATTGAGTGTGTGTGTGTGAGAGAGAGAGGGAATGAGTGTGTGTGTGTATGTGAGAGGGAATGAGAGTTGTGTTTGTGAGAGGGAATGATTGTATGTGTGAGAGAGGGAATGAGTGTGTGTGTGTGTGTGAGGGAATGAGTGCGTGTGAGAGAAGGAATGAGTGTGTGTGTGTGAGAGGGAATGAGTGTGTGTGTGTGTGAGAGAGAGGGAATGGATGTGTGTGTGTGAGAGAGAGAATGAGTGTGTGCAAGAGAGGGAATGAGCGTGTGTGAGAGAGGGAATGAGCATGTGTGTGTGCGTGGGAATGAGTGTGTTTGAGAGGGGGATGTGTGTGTGTGTGTGTGAGAGACAATGAGTGTGTGTGTGTGTAAGAGAGGGAATGAATATGTGTGTGTGTGAGTGTGTGAGAGGGAACGAGTGTCTCTGTGTGTGAGAGGGAATGAATGCGTGTGTGTGTGAGAGGGAATGAGTTTGTGTGTGTGAGGGTTATGAGTGTGTCTGTGTTTGAGAGGGATTGAGTGTGTGTGTGTGTGAGAGGGATTGAGTGTGTGTGTGTGAGAGGGAAAGAGTGTGTGTGTGAGGGAATGAATGTGTGTGTATGTGAGAGGGATTGAGTGTGTGTGTATGTGTGTGTGACAGGGAATGAGTGAGTGTGAGTGTTTGTGAGAATGAATGAGTGTCTGTGAGGGAATGACTGTGGGTGTGTATGTGAGAGGGAATGAGTGTGTGCGCGTGTGTGTGAGATGGAATGAATGTGTGTTTGTGAGGGAATGAGTGTGTGTGTATGTGAGAGGGATTGAGTGTGTGTGTGTGAGAGGGCATGAGCGTGTGTGAAGGGACTGTGTGTGTGAGGGAGGGAATGAGTGTGTGTGTGTGAGAGGGAATGAGTGTGCGTGTGCTTGTGAGAGAGAATAAGTGTGTGTTTGTGAGAGGGAATGAGTGTGTGTGTGTGAGAGGGATTGAGTGTGTGTGTGAGAGGGAATGAGTGCGTGTGTGTGTGAGAGGGAATGAGTGTGTGTACATGTGAGAGGGAATGAGTGTGTGTGTGCGTGTGTGACCGAGAATGAGGGTGTGTGCGAGGGAATGAGTGTGTGTGTATGTGAGAGTGAATGAGTATGTTTGTGTGTGTGGGAGAGGGAATGAGTGTGTGTGTGTGTGAGAAGAATGAATGTGTGTGTGTGTGTGTGAGAGGGAATGAGTGTGTGTGAGTGTGTGGGTGTTAGAGGGATTGAGTTTGTGTGATTGCGTGTGTCAGAGGGAATGAGTGTGTGTGTGTGAGAGGGAATGATTGTGTGTGTGAGAGAGGGAATGAGTGTGTGTATGTGTGAGCGAATGAGTGTGTGGGAGAAGGAATGAGTGTGTGTGTGTGAGAGGGAATGAGCGTGTGTGTGTGTGGGAGGGAAGGAGTGTGTGTGTGTGAGAGGGAAAGAGTGTGTGTGTGAGAAGGAATGTGTGTGTGCGTGAAAGGGATTTTGTGTGTTTCTGTGTGAGAGGGAATGAGTGTGTTTGCATATGTGAGAGAGAATGGGTATGAGAGGGAATGAGTGTGTGTGTGAGGGAATGAGTGTGTGTGTGTGTGTGTGTGAGAGAGGGAATGAGTGTGTGTGTGTGTATGTGAGAGAGAATGAGTGTGCGTGTGTGTGAGGGGGAATGATTGTGTGTATGTGTAAGGATTATGAGAGTGTCTGAGTGTGAGAGGGAATGAGTGTGTGTGTGTGTGTGTGTGTGAGAGAGGGATGAGTGTGTGTGTATGTTAGAGGGAATGAGATTTTGTGGGTGTGTGTGAGGCGGAATGAGTGTGTGTTTGTGAGAGGGAATGAGTGTAAGTGTGTGAGAGGGAATGAGTGTGTGTGTGTGCGAGGGAATGAGTGTGTTTGAGAGGGGGATGTGTGTGTGTGTGTGAGAGAGAATGAGTGTGTGTGTGTGTAAGAGAGGGAATGAATGTGTGCGTGTGTGAGTGTGTGAGAGGGAACGAGTGTCTCTGTGTGTGAGAGGGAATGAATGTGTGTGTGAGAGGGAATGAGTTTGTGTGTGTGAGGTTTATGAGTGTGTCTGTGTTTGAGAGGGATTGAGTGTGTGTGTGTGTGAGAGGGATTGAGTGTGCGTGTGTGAGAGGGAATGAGTGTGTGTGTGTGAGGGAATGATTGTGTCTGTATGTGAGAGGGATTGAGTGTGTGTGTATGTGTGTGTGACAGGGAATGAGTGTGTGTGAGTGTGTGTGAGAATGAATGAGAGTGTGTGAGGGAATGACTGTGTGTGTGTATGTGAGAGGAAATGAGTGTGTGTGCATGTGTGTGATACGGAATGAGTGTGTGTTTGTGAGGGAATGAGTGTGTGTTTATGTGAGAGGGATTGAGTGTGTGTGTGTGAGAGGGTATGAGAGTGCGTGAGAGGGAATGTGTGTGTGAGGGAGGGAATGAGTGTGTGTGTGTGAGACGGAATGAGTGTGTATGTGCGTGTGAGAGAGAATAAGTGTGTGTTTGTGAGAGGGAATGAGTGTGTGTGTGTGAGAGGGATTGAGTGTGTGTGTGTGTGAGAGAGAGGGAATGAGTGTGTGTGTGTGTTTGAGAGGGAATGATAGTGTGTGTGCGTGTGAGAGGGAATGAGTGTGTGTGTGTATGTGAGAGGGAATGAGAGTTGTGTGTGTGAGAGGGAATGATTGTATGTGTGAGAGAGGGAATGAGTGTGTGTGTGTGTGAGGGAATGAGTGCGTGTGAGAGAAGGAATGAGTGTGTGTGTGTGAGAGGGAATGAGTGTGTGTGTGTGTGAGAGGGAATGAGTTTGTGTGTGTGAGAGGGAATGAGTGTGTGTGTGTGAGAGAGAGGGAATGGATGTGTGTGTGTGAGAGAGAGAATGAGTGTGTGCAAGAGAGCGAATGAGCGTGTGTGAGAGAGGGAATGAGCATGTGTGTGTGCGAGGGAATGAGTGTGTTTGAGAGGGGGATGTGTGTGTGTGTGTGTGAGAGACAATGAGTGTGTGTGTGTGTAAGAGAGGGAATGAATGTGTGTGTGTTTGAGTGTGTGAGAGGGAACGAGTGTCTCTGTGTGTGAGAGGGAATGAATGCGTGTGTGTGTGAGAGGGAATGAGTTTGTGTGTGTGAGGGTTATGAGTGTGTCTATGTTTGAGAGGGATTGAGTGTGTGTGTGTGAGAGGGATTGAGTGTGTGTGTGTGAGAGGGAAAGAGTGTGTGTGTGAGGGAATGATTGTGTGCGTATGTGAGAGGGATTGAGTGTGTGTGTATGTGTGTGTGACAGGGAATGAGTGAGTGTGAGTGTTTGTGAGAATGAATGAGTGTGTGTGAGGGAATGACTGTGCGTGTGTATGTGAGAGGGAATGAGTGTGTGTGCGTTTGTGTGATACGGAATGAATGTGTGTTTGTGAGGGAATGAGTGTGTGTGTATGTGAGAGGGATTGAGTGTGTGTGTGTGAGAGGGCATGTGCGTGTGTGAAGGGAATGTGTGTGTGAGGGAGGGAATGAGTGTGTGTGTGTGAGAGGGATTGAGTGTGTGTGTGAGAGGGAATGAGTGCGTGTGTGTGTGAGAGGGAATGAGTGTGTGTACGTGTGAGAGGGAATGAGTGTGTGTGTGCGTGTGTGACCGAGAATGAGGTTGTGTGCGAGGGAATGAGTGTGTGTGTATGTGAGAGGGAATGAGTGTGTGTGTGTGTGTGGGAGAGGGAATGAGTGTGTGTGTGTGTGAGAAGAATGAATGTATGTGTGTGTGTTTGTGAGAGGGAATGAGTGTGTGTGAGTGTGTGGGTGTTAGAGGGAATGAGTTTGTGTGATTGTGTGTGTCAGAGGGAATGAGTGTGTGTGTGTGAGAGGGAATGATTGTGTGTGTGAGAGAGGGAATGAGTGTGTGTGTGTGTGAGCGAATGAGTGTGTGGGAGAAGGAATGAGTTTGTGTGTGTGAGAGGGAATGAGTGTGTGTGTGTGTGGGAGGGAAGGAGTGTGTGTGTGAGAGAGGGAAAGAGTGTGTGTGTGAGAAGGAATGTGTGTGTGCGTGAAAGGAATTTTGTGTGTTTCTGTGTGAGAGGGAATGAGTGTGTTTGCATATGTGAGAGGGAATGGGTATGAGAGGGAATGAGTGTGTGTGTGAGGGAATGAGTGTGTGTGTGTGTGAGAGAGGGAATGAGTGTGTGTGTGTGACAGGGAATGAGTGTGTGAGTGAGAGGGAATGAGTGTGTGTGTGTGTGTGAGAGAGGGAATGAGTGTGTGGGTGTGTGAGAGGGAATGGGTGTGTCTGAGAGAGGGAATGCTTGTGTGTGTGTGTGAAAGGGAATGAGTGTGTGTGAGAGGGAGAATTAATGTGTTTGTGTGTGTGAGGGAATGAGTGTGTGTGAGAGAGGGAATGAGCGTGTGTGCGTGTGAGGGAATGAGTGTGCCTGTGTGTGAGAGGGAATGAGTGTGTGTGTGTGTGTGAGAGAATGAGTGTGTGTGTGTGAGAGTGGGAATGAATGTGTGTGTGTGAGAGAGGGAATGAGTTTGTGTGTGTGTATGTGAGAGGGAATGAATGAGTCTGTGTGTGAGTGTGTGAGAGGAAATAAGTGTGTCTGTGCGTCAGAGGGAATGAGTGTGTGTGTGTGTGTGTGAGAGGGAATGAGTGTGTGTGTGAGGGAATGAGTGTGTCTGTGTATGAGAGGGAATGTGTGTGTGTGTGTGTGTGTGTGAGAGCGAAAGAGTGTGTGTGTGTGAGAGAGGGAATGAGTGTGTGTGTGTGTGTGAGAGGGAATGTGTCTGTGTGTGTGTATGTGAGAGGGAATCAATGTGTCTGTGTGTGAGTGTGTGAGAGGAAATGAGTGTGTCTGTGTGTTAGAGGGAATGAGTGTGTGTGTGAGAGGGAATGAGTGTGTGTGTGAGGGAATGAGTGTGTCTGTTTATGAGAGGGAATGAGTGTGTGTGTGTGTGTGTGTGTGAGAGGGAATGAGTGTGTGTGTGTTTGTGTGAGAGGGAATGAGTGTGTGTGCGTGTGTGAGAGGGAATGAGTGTGTCTGTGTGTGAGAGGGAATGAGTGAGTGTTTTTGTGAGAGGGATTGAGTATGTGTGTGTGAGAGGGAATGAGTGTGTTTGTGTGTGAGAGGGAATGAGTGTGTGTGTATGTGAGAGGGATTGAGTGTGTGTGTGTGTGTGTGTGTGAGAGAGGGAATATGTGTGTGTTTGTGTGTGTGAGGGGGAATGAGTATGTGTGTGTGTGAGGGAATGAGCGTGGGTGTATGTGAGAGGGAATGATTGTGTGTGACTGTGTGTGTGAGAGGGAATGAGTGTGTGTGTGTGAGGGAATGGGTGTGTGTGTATGTGAGAGGGATTGAGTGTGTGTGTGTGTGTGTGAGAGGTAATGAGTGTGTGTGTGTGAGAGAGGGAATGTGTGTGTGTGTGAGTGTTAGAGGGAATGAGTTTGTGTGTGTGTGTGAGAGAGAGGGAATGAGTGTGTGTGAGTGTGTGTGTCAGAGGGAATGAGTGTGTGTGTGTGAGAGGGAATGAGTGTGTGTGTGTGTGTGTGAGAGGGAATGAGTGTGTGTCTGTGTGAGAGGGAATGAGTGTGTGTGTGCGTGTTGGAGGGAATGAGTTTGTGTGTGTGTGTGAGAGAGGGAATGAATGTGTATGTGTGTGTGAGAGAGGGAATGAGTGTGTGTGAGTGTGTGTATGTGAGAGGGAATGATTGTGTGTGAGTATGTGTGTTAGAGGAAATGAGTGTGTGTGTAAGAGAGGGAATGAGTGTGTGTCTGTGTGAGAGAGAATGAGTTTGTGTGTGTGTGTGAGAGGGCATGAGTTTGTGTGTGTGTTGAGAGGGATTGAGAGTGTGGGTGTGTGAGAGGGAATGTGTGTGCGTGAGTGTCAGAGGGAATGAGTGTGTTTGTGTGTGTGAGAGGGAATGAGTGTGTGTGTGAGAGAGAGGGAATGAGTGTGTGTGTGTGTGAGAGGGAATGAGTGTGTGTGTGTGTGAGTGTGTGAGAGGAAATGAGTATGTCTGTGTGTTAGAGGGAATGAGTGTGTGTGTGTGTGAGAGGGAATGAGTGTGTGTGTGAGGGAATGAATGTGTCTGTGTATGAGAGGGAATGATGTGTGTGTGTGTGAGAGGGAATGAGTGTGTGTGCGTGTGTAAGAGGGAATGAGTGTGTCTGTGTGTGAGAGGGAATGAGTGATTGTTTTTGTGAGAGGGATTGAGTATGTGTGTGTGAGAGGGAATGAGTGTGTTTGTGTGTGTGAGGGAATGAGTGTGTGTGTATGTGAGAGGGATTGAGTGTGTGTGTGTGTGTGTGAGAGGGAATGAGTGTGTTTGTGTGTGAGGGAATGAGTGTGGGTGTATGTGAGAGGGAATGAGTGTGTGTGACTGTGTGTGTGTGAGAGGCAATGAGTGTGTGTGTGTGAGGGAATGGGTGTGTGTGTATGTGGGAGGGATTGAGTGTGTGTGTGTGTGTGAGAGGTAATGAGTGTGTGTGTGAGAGGGAATGTGTGTGTGTGAGTGTTAGAGGGAATGAGTGTGTGTGTGTGTGAGAGAGAGGGAATGAGTGTGTGTGAGGGTGTGTGTCAGAGGGAATGAGTGTGTGTGTGTGTGAGAGGGAATGAGTGTGTGTCTGTGTGTGAGAGGGATTGATTGTGTGTGTGTGTGAGAGGGAATGAGTGTGTCTGTGTGAGATGGAATGAGTTTGTGTGTGCGTGTTGGAGGGAATGAGTTTGTGTGTGTGTGTGTGTGAGAGAGGGAATGAATGTGTATGTGTGTGTGTGAGAGGGAATGAGTGTGTGTGAGTGTGTGAGTGTGAGAGGGAATGATTGTGTGTGAGTATGTGTGTCAGAGGAAATGAGTGTGTGTGTATGAGAGGGAATGAGTGTGTGTCTGTATGAGAGGGAATGAGTTTGTGTGTGTGTGTGAGAGGGAATGAGTGTGTGTGTGTGTTGAGAGGGATTGAGTGTGTGGGTGTTTGAGAGGGAAAGAGTGTGTCTGTGTGTGAGAGGGAATGAGTGAGTGTGTGTGTGAGAGGGACTGATTGTGTGTGAGAGTGAATGAGTGTGTGTGCATGTGAAAGGGATTGAGTGTGTGTGTGTGTGTGTGTGTGAGAGAGAGGGAATGAGTGTGTGTGTGTGTGTCAGAAGGAATGAGTGTGTGTGTGTGTGAGGGAATGAGTGTGTGTGTATGTGAGAAAGATTGAGTGTGTGAGGGAGGGAATGAATGTGTGTGTATGAGAGGGAATGAGTGTGTGTGTGCATGTGAAAGTGAATGAGTGTGTGTGTGTGTGTGTGTGTGTGTGTGTGTGATAGGGAATGAGTGTGTGTGTGTGAGAGGGATTGAGTGTGTGTGTGTGTTTGAGAGGGAATGAGTGTGTGTGAGTGTGTGTGTGTGAGAGGGAATGAGTGTGAGTGTGTGAGAGTGAGAGTGAATGAGTGTGTGTACGTGTGTGAGAGGGAATGAGTGTGTGTGTGTGTGAGAGAGAGGGAATGAGTGTGTGGGTGTGTGAGAGGGAATGGGTGTGTCTGAGAGAGGGAATGCTTGTGTGTGTGTGTGAAAGGGAATGAGTGTCTGTGAGAGGGGGAATGAATGTGTGTGTGTGTGAGGGAATGAGTGTGTGTGAGAGAGGGAATGAGCATGTGTGTGTGTGAGGGAATGAGTGTGTCTGTGTGTGTGAGGGAATGAGTGTGTGTGTGAGTGGGAATGAGTGTGTGTGTGTGTGAGAGGGAATTAGTGTCTGTGTGTATGTGAGAGGGAATGAATGTGTCTGTGTGTGTGTGTGAGAGGAAATGAGTGTGTCTGTGTGTCAGAGGTAATGAGTGTGTGTGTGTGTGTGTGAGAGAGGGAATGAGTGTGTGTGTGAGGGAATGAGTGTGTGTGTGTGTGAGAGAGGGAATGAGTGTGTGTGTGTGACAGGGAATGAGTGTGTGAGTGAGAGGGAATGAGTGTGTGTGTGTGTGTGAGAGAGGGAATGAGTGTGTGGGTGTGTGAGAGGGAATGGGTGTGTCTGAGAGAGGGAATGCTTGTGTATGTGTGTGAAAGGGAATGAGTGTGTGTGAGAGGGAGAATTAATGTGTGTGTGTGTGTGAGGGAATGAGTGTGTGTGAGAGAGGGAATGAGCGTGTGTGTGTGTGAGGGAATGAGTGTGCCTGTGTGTGAGAGGGAATGAGTGTGTGTGTGTGTGTGAGAGAATGAGTGTGTGTGTGTGAGAGTGGGAATGAATGTGTGTGTGTGAGAGAGGGAATGAGTTTGTGTGTGTGTATGTGAGAGGGAATGAATGAGTCTGTGTGTGAGTGTGTGAGAGGAAATAAGTGTGTCTGTGCGTCAGAGGGAATGAGTGTGTGTGTGTGTGTGTGAGAGGGAAAGAGTGTGTGTGTGAGGGAATGAGTGTGTCTGTGTATGAGAGGGAATGTGTGTGTGTGTGTGTGTGTGAGCGAGAGGGAATGAGTGTGTGTGTGTGTGTGAGAGCGAAAGAGTGTGTGTGTGTGAGAGAGGGAATGAGTGTGTGTGTGTGTGAGAGGGAATGTGTCTGTGTGTGTGTATGTGAGAGGGAATCAATGTGTCTGTGTGTGAGTGTGTGAGAGGAAATGAGTGTGTCTGTGTGTTAGAGGGAATGAGTGTGTGTGTGAGAGGGAATGAGTGTGTGTGTGAGGGAATGAGTGTGTCTGTGTATGAGAGGGAATGAGTGTGTGTGTGTGTGTGTGTGTGTGTGTGAGAGGGAATGAGTGTGTGTGTGTTTGTGTGAGAGGGAATGAGTGTGTGTGCGTGTGTGAGAGGGAATGAGTGTGTCTGTGTGTGAGAGGGAATGAGTGAGTGTTTTTGTGAGATGGATTGAGTATGTGTGTGTGAGAGGGAATGAGTGTGTTTGTGTGTGAGAGGGAATGAGTGTGTGTGTATGTGAGAGGGATTGAGTGTGTGTGTGTGTGTGTGTGAGAGAGGGAATATGTGTGTGTTTGTGTGTGTGAGGGGGAATGAGTATGTGTGTGTGTGAGGGAATGAGCGTGGGTGTATGTGAGAGGGAATGATTGTGTGTGACTGTGTGTGTGAGAGGGAATGAGTGTGTGTGTGTGAGGGAATGGGTGTGTGTGTATGTGAGAGGGATTGAGTGTGTGTGTGTGTGAGGGAATGAGTGTGTGTGTATGTGAGAAAGATTGAGTGTGTGAGGGAGGGAATGAATGTGTGTGTATGAGAGGGAATGAGTGTGTGTGTGCATGTGAAAGTGAATGAGTGTGTGTGTGTGTGTGTGTGTGTGTGTGTGTGATTGGGAATGAGTGTGTGTGTGTGAGAGGGATTGAGTGTGTGTGTGTGTTTGAGAGGGAATGAGTGTGTGTGAGTGTGTGTGTGTGAGAGGGAATGAGTGTGAGTGTGTGAGAGTGAGAGTGAATGAGTGTGTGTACGTGTGTGAGAGGGAATGAGTGTGTGTGTGTGTGAGAGAGAGGGAATGAGTGTGTGGGTGTGTGAGAGGGAATGGGTGTGTCTGAGAGAGGGAATGCTTGTGTGTGTGTGTGAAAGGGAATGAGTGTGTGTGAGAGGGGGAATGAATGTGTGTGTGTGTGAGGGAATGAGTGTGTGTGAGAGAGGGAATGAGCATGTGTGTGTGTGAGGGAATGAGTGTGTCTGTGTGTGTGAGGGAATGAGTGTGTGTGTGAGAGTGGGAATGAGTGTGTGTGTGTGTGAGAGGGAATTAGTGTCTGTGTGTATGTGAGAGGGAATGAATGTGTCTGTGTGTGTGTGTGAGAGGAAATGAGTGTGTCTGTGTGTCAGAGGTAATGAGTGTGTGTGTGTGTGTGAGAGAGGGAATGAGTGTGTGTGTGAGGGAATGAGTGTGTGTGTGTGTGAGAGAGGGAATGAGTGTGTGTGTGTGACAGGGAATGAGTGTGTGAGTGAGAGGGAATGAGTGTGTGTGTGTGTGTGAGAGAGGGAATGAGTGTGTGGGTGTGTGAGAGGGAATGGGTGTGTCTGAGAGAGGGAATGCTTGTGTGTGTGTGTGAAAGGGAATGAGTGTGTGTGAGAGGGAGAATTAATGTGTGTGTGTGTGTGAGGGAATGAGTGTGTGTGAGAGAGGGAATGAGCGTGTGTGTGTGTGAGGGAATGAGTGTGCCTGTGTGTGAGAGGGAATGAGTGTGTGTGTGTGTGTGAGAGAATGAGTGTGTGTGTGTGAGAGTGGGAATGAATGTGTGTGTGCGAGAGAGGGAATGAGTTTGTGTGTGTGTATGTGAGAGGGAATGAATGAGTCTGTGTGTGAGTGTGTGAGAGGAAATAAGTGTGTCTGTGCGTCAGAGGGAATGAGTGTGTGTGTGTGTGTGTGAGAGGGAATGAGTGTGTGTGTGAGGGAATGAGTGTGTCTGTGTATGAGAGGGAATGTGTGTGTGTGTGTGTGTGAGCGAGAGGGAATGAGTGTGTGTGTGTGTGTGAGAGCGAAAGAGTGTGTGTGTGTGAGAGAGGGAATGAGTGTGTGTGTGTGTGAGAGGGAATGTGTCTGTGTGTGTGTATGTGAGAGGGAATCAATGTGTCTGTGTGTGAGTGTGTGAGAGGAAATGAGTGTGTCTGTGTGTTAGAGGGAATGAGTGTGTGTGTGAGAGGGAATGAGTGTGTGTGTGAGGGAATGAGTGTGTCTGTGTATGAGAGGGAATGAGTGTGTGTGTGTGTGTGTGTGTGAGAGGGAATGAGTGTGTGTGTGTTTGTGTGAGAGGGAATGAGTGTGTGTGCGTGTGTGAGAGGGAATGAGTGTGTCTGTGTGTGAGAGGGAATGAGTGAGTGTTTTTGTGAGATGGATTGAGTATGTGTGTGTGAGAGGGAATGAGTGTGTTTGTGTGTGAGAGGGAATGAGTGTGTGTGTATGTGAGAGGGATTGAGTGTGTGTGTGTGTGTGTGTGAGAGAGGGAATATGTGTGTGTTTGTGTGTGTGAGGGGGAATGAGTATGTGTGTGTGTGAGGGAATGAGCGTGGGTGTATGTGAGAGGGAATGATTGTGTGTGACTGTGTGTGTGAGAGGGAATGAGCTGTGTGTGTGTGAGGGAATGGGTGTGTGTGTTTGTGAGAGGGATTGAGTGTGTGTGTGTGTGTGTGAGAGGTAATGAGTGTGTGTGTGTGTGAGAGGGAATGTGTGTGTGTGTGAGTGTTAGAGGGAATGAGTTTGTGTGTGTGTGTGAGAGAGAGGGAATGAGTGTGTGTGAGTGTGTGTGTCAGAGGGAATGAGTGTGTGTGTGTGAGAGGGAATGAGTGTGTGTGTGTGTGTGAGAGGGAATGAGTGTGTGTCTGTGTGAGAGGGAATGAGTGTGTGTGTGCGTGTTGGAGGGAATGAGTTTGTGTGTGTGTGTGTGTGAGAGAGGGAATGAATGTGTATGTGTGTGTGAGAGAGGGAATGAGTGTGTGTGAGTGTGTGTATGTGAGAGGGAATGATTGTGTGTGAGTATGTGTGTTAGAGGAAATGAGTGTGTGTGTATGAGAGGGAATGAGTGTGTGTCTGTGTGAGAGAGAATGAGTTTGTGTGTGTGTGTGAGAGGGCATGAGTTTGTGTGTGTGTTGAGAGGGATTGAGAGTGTGGGTGTGTGAGAGGGAATGTGTGTGCGTGAGTGTCAGAGGGAATGAGTGTGTTTGTGTGTGTGAGAGGGAATGAGTGTGTGTGTGAGAGAGAGGGAATGAGTGTGTGTGTGTGTGAGAGGGAATGAGTGTGTGTGTGTGTGAGTGTGTGAGAGGAAATGAGTATGTCTGTGTGTTAGAGGGAATGAGTGTGTGTGTGTGTGAGAGGGAATGAGTGTGTGTGTGAGGGAATGAATGTGTCTGTGTATGAGAGGGAATGATGTGTGTGTGTGTGAGAGGGAATGAGTGTGTGTGCGTGTGTAAGAGGGAATGAGTGTGTCTGTGTGTGAGAGGGAATGAGTGATTGTTTTTGCGAGAGGGATTGAGTATGTGTGTGTGAGAGGGAATGAGTGTGTTTGTGTGTGTGAGGGAATGAGTGTGTGTGTATGTGAGAGGGATTGAGTGTGTGTGTGTGTGTGAGAGAGGGAATGAGTGTGTTTGTGTGTGAGGGAATGAGTGTGGGTGTATGTGAGAGGGAATGAGTGTGTGTGACTGTGTGTGTGTGAGAGGCAATGAGTGTGTGTGTGTGAGGGAATGGGTGTGTGTGTATGTGGGAGGGATTGAGTGTGTGTGTGTGTGTGTGAGAGGTAATGAGTGTGTGTGTGTGTGAGAGGGAATGTGTGTGTGTGTGAGTGTTAGAGGGAATGAGTTTGTGTGTGTGTGAGAGAGAGAGGGAATGAGTGTGTGTGAGTGTGTGAGTGTGAGAGGGAATGATTGTGTGTGAGTATGTGTGTCAGAGGAAATGAGTGTGTGTGTATGAGAGGGAATGAGTGTGTGTCTGTATGAGAGGGAATGAGTTTGTGTGTGTGTGTGAGAGGGAATGAGTGTGTGTGTGTGTTGAGAGGGATTGAGTGTGTGGGTGTTTGAGAGGGAAAGAGTGTGTCTGTGTGTGAGAGGGAATGAGTGAGTGTGTGTGTGAGAGGGACTGATTGTGTGTGAGAGTGAATGAGTGTGTGTGCATGTGAAAGGGATTGAGTGTGTGTGTGTGTGTGTGTGTGTGTGTGTGTGAGAGAGAGGGAATGAGTGTGTGTGTTTGTGTCAGAAGGAATGAGTGTGTGTGTGTGTGAGGGAATGAGTGTGTGTGTATGTGAGAAAGATTGAGTGTGTGAGGGAGGGAATGAATGTGTGTGTATGAGAGGGAATGAGTGTGTGTGTGCATGTGAAAGTGAATGAGTGTGTGTGTGTGTGTGTGTGTGTGTGTGTGATTGGGAATGAGTGTGTGTGTGTGAGAGGGATTGAGTGTGTGTGTGTGTTTGAGAGGGAATGAGTGTGTGTGAGTGTGTGTGTGTGAGAGGGAATGAGTGTGAGTGTGTGAGAGTGAGAGTGAATGAGTGTGTGTACGTGTGTGAGAGGGAATGAGTGTGTGTGTGTGTGAGAGAGAGGGAATGAGTGTGTGGGTGTGTGAGAGGGAATGGGTGTGTCTGAGAGAGGGAATGCTTGTGTGTGTGTGAAAGGGAATGAGTGTGTGTGAGAGGGGGAATGAATGTGTGTGTGTGTGAGGGAATGAGTGTGTGTGAGAGAGGGAATGAGCATGTGTGTGTGTGAGGGAATGAGTGTGTCTGTGTGTGAGAGGGAATGAGTGTGTGTGTGTGTGAGGGAATGAGTGTGTGTGTGAGAGTGGGAATGAGTGTGTGTGTGTGTGAGAGGGAATTAGTGTCTGTGTGTATGTGAGAGGGAATGAATGTGTCTGTGTGTGTGTGTGAGAGGAAATGAGTGTGTCTGTGTGTCAGAGGTAATGAGTGTGTGTGTGTGTGTGAGAGAGGGAATGAGTGTGTGTGTGAGGGAATGAGTGTGTCTGTGTATGAGAGGGAATGAGTGTGTGTGTGTGTGAGAGGGAATGAGTGTGGGTGCGTGTGTGAGAGGGAATGAGTGTGTCTGTGTGTGAGAGGGAATGAGTGTGTGTGTGTGTGTGTGAGGGAATGAGTGTGTGTGTGTGTGTGTGAGAGGGAATGAGTGTGTGTGTGTGAGAGAAGGAATGAGTGTGTGTGTGTGTGAGAGGGAATGAGTGTGTGTGTTTGTATGTGAGAGGGAATGAATGTGTCTGTGTGTGAGTGTGTGAGAGGAAATGAGTGTGTCTGTGTGTTAGCGGGAATGAGTGTGTGTGTGTGTGAGAGGGAATGAGTGTGTGTGTGAGGGAATGAGTGTGTCTGTGTATGAGAGGGAATGAGTGTGTGTGTGTGTGTGTGAGAGGGAATGAGTGTGTGTGTGTGAGTGTTAGAGGGAATGAGTGTGTGTGTCTGTGAGAGAGAGGGAATGAGTGTGTGTGAGTGTCTGTGTCAGAGGGAATGAGTGTGTGTGTGTGAGAGGGAATGAGTGTTTGTGTGTGTGTGAGAGGGATTGATTGTGTGTGTGTGTGAGAGGGAATGAGTGTGTCTGTGTGAGAGGGAATGAGTGTGTGTGTGCGTGTTGGAGGGAATGAGTTTGTGTGAGTGTGTGAGAGAGAGAGGGAATGAATGTGTATGTGTGTGTGTGAGAGGGAATGAGTGTGTGTGAGTGTGTGTGTGTGAGAGGGAATGATTGTGTGTGAGTATGTGTGTCAGAGGAAAAGAGTGTGTGTGTATGAGAGGGAATGAGTGTGTGTCTGTGTGAGAGGGAATGAGTTTGTGTGTGTGTGTGAGAGGGAATGAGTGTGTGTGTGTGTTGAGAGGGATTGAGTGTGTGGGTGTGTGAGAGGGAATGGGTGTGCGTGAGTGTCAGACGGAATGAGTGTGTGTGTTTGTGTGAGAGAGGGAATGAGTGTGTGGATGTTTGAGAGGAAATGGGTATGTCTGAGTGCGGGAATGCGTGCGTGTGTGTGTGAAAGGGAATGAGTGTGTGTGAGAGGGGGAATGAGTGTGTGCGTGTGTGTGAGAGGGAATGAGTGTGTGGGTGTGTGAGAGGGAATGGGTCTGTCTGAGAGAGGGAATGCTTGTGTGTGTGTGTGAAAGGGAATGAGTGTGTGTGAGAGGGGGAATGAATGTGTGTGTGTGTGTGTGAGAGAATGAGTGTGTGTGAGAGAGGGAATGAGCGTGTGTGTGTGTGAGGGAATGAGTGTGTCTGTGTGTGAGAGGGAATGAGTGTGTGTGTGTGTGTGAGGGAATAAGTGTGTCTGTGTGAGAGTGGGAATGAATGTGTGTGTGTGTGAGAGGGAATGAGTTTGTGTGTGTGTATGTGAGAGGAAATGAATGAGTCTGTGTGTGAGTGTGTGAGAGGAAATGAGTGTGTCTGTGCGTCAGAGGGAATGAGTGTGTGTGTGTGTGAGAGAGGGAATGACTGTGTGTGTGAGGGAATGAGTGTGTCTGTGTATGAGAGGGAATGTGTGTGTGTGTGTGTGTGTGTGTGAGCGAGAGGGAATGAGTGTGTGTGTGTGTGTGAGGGAATGAGTGTGTGTGTGTGTGTGTGAGAGCGAATGAGTGTGTGTGCATGAGAGAGGGAATGAGTGTGTGTGTGTGTGAGAGGGAATGTGTCTGTGTGTGTGTATGTGAGAGGGAATCAATGTGTCTGTGTGTGAGTGTGTGAGAGGAAATGAGTGTGTCTGTGTGTTAGAGGGAATGAGTGTGTGTGTGTGAGAGAGGGAATGAGTGTGTGTGTGAGGGAATGAGTGTGCCTGTGTATGAGAGGGAATGAGTGTGTGTGTGTGTGTGTGTGTGTGTGTGAGGGAATGAGTGTGTGTGCGTGTGTGAGAGGGAAGGAGTGTGTCTGTGTATGAGAGGGAATGAGTGTGTGTGTGTGTGTGTGTGTGAGAGGGAATGAGTGTGTGTGCGTGTGTGAGAGGGAATGAGTGTGTCTGTGTGAGAGGGAATGAGTGAGTGTTTTTGTGAGAGGGATTGAGTATGTGTGTGTGAGAGGGAATGAGTGTGTTTGTGTGTGTGACGGAATGAGTGTGTGTGTATGTGAGAGGGATTGAGTGTGTGTGTGTGTGTGTGTGTGTGTGTGAGAGGGAATATGTGTGTGCTTGTGTGTGAGGGGGAATGAGTATGTGTGTGTGTGAGGGAATGAGTGTGGGTGTATGTGAGAGGGAATGTTTGTGTGTGACTGTGTGTGTGTGAGAGGGAATGAGTGTGTGTGTGTGAGGGAATGGGTGTGTGTGTATGTGAGAGGGATTGAGTGTGTGTGTGTGTGTGAGAGGTAATGAGTGTGTGTGTGAGAGAGGGAATGTGTGTGTGTGTGAGTGTTAGAGGGAATGAGTTTGTGTGTGCGTGTGAGAGAGAGGGAATGAGTGTGTGTGAGTGTGTGTGTCAGAGGGAATGAGTGTGTGTGTGTGAGAGGGAATGAGTGTGTGTGTGTGTGTGAGAGGGAATGAGTGTGTCTGTGTGAGAGGGAATGAGTGTGAGTGTGCATGTTGGAGGGAATGAGTTTGTGTGTGTGTGTGTGTGTGAGAGAGGGAATGAATGTGTATGGGTGTGTGTGAGAGGGAATGAGTGTGTCTGTGTGTGTATGTGAGAGGGAATGATTGTGTGTGAGTATGTGTGTTAGAGGAAATGAGTGTGTGTGTATGAGAGGGAATGCGTGTGTGTCTGTGTGAGAGGGAATGAGTTTGTGTGTGTGTGTGAGAGGGAATGAGTGTGTGTGTTGAGAGGGATTGAGAGTGTGGGTGCGTGAGAGGGAATGTGTGTGCGTGATTGTCAGAGGGAATGAGTGTGTGTGTGTGTGTGAGAGAGGGAATGAGTGTGTGGATGTCTGAGAGGGAATGGGTGTGTCTGAGAGCGGGAATGCGTGCGTGTGTGTGTGAAAGGGAATGAGTCTGTGTGAGAGGGGGAATGAGTGTGTGCTTGTGTGTGAGAGGGAATGAGTGTGTGGGTGTGTGAGAGGGAATGGGTGTGTCTGAGAGAGGGAATGCTTGTGTGTGTGTGTGAAAGGGAAAGAGTGTGCGTGAGAGGGGGAATGAATGTGTGTGTGTGTGTGAGGGAATGAGTGTGTGTGAGAGAGGGAATGAGCGTGTGTGTGTGTGAGGGAATGAGTGTGTCTGTGTGTGAGAGGGAATGAGTGTTTGTGTGTGTGTGAGGGAATGAGTGTGTGTGTGTGAGAGTGGGAATGAATGTGTGTGTGTGTGAGAGGGAATGAGTTTGTGTGTGTGTATGTGAGAGGGAATGAATGAGTCTGTGTGTGAGTGTGTGAGAGGAAATAAGTGTGTCTGTGTGTCAGAGGGAATGAGTGTGTGTGTGTGTGTGAGAGGGAATGAGTGTGTGTGTGAGGGAATGAGTGTGTCTGTTTATGAGAGGGAATGTGTGTGTGTGTGTGTGTGTGTGAGCGAGAGCGAAAGAGTGTGTGTGTGTGAGAGAGGGAATGAGTGTGTGTGTGTGTGAGAGGGAATGTGTCTGTGTGTGTGTATGTGAGAGGGAATCAATGTGTCTGTGTGTGAGTGTGTGAGAGGAAATGAGTGTGTCTGTGTGTTAGAGGGAATGAGTGTGTGTGTGAGGGAATGAGTGTGTCTGTGTATGAGAGGGAATGAGTGTGTGTGTGTGTGTGTGTGTGTGAGAGGGAATGAGTGTGTGTGTGTTTGTGTGAGAGGGAATGAGTGTGTGTGCGTGTGTGAGAGGGAATGAGTGTGTCTGTGTGTGAGAGGGAATGAGTGAGTGTTTTTGTGAGAGGGATTGAGTATGTGTGTGTGAGAGGGAATGAGTGTGTTTGTGTATGAGAGGGAATGAGTGTGTGTGTATGTGAGAGGGATTGAGTGTGTGTGTGTGTGTGTGTGAGAGAGGGAATATGTGTGTGTTTGTGTGTGTGAGTGGGAATGAGTATGTGTGTGTGTGAGGGAATGAGCGTGGGTGTATGTGAGAGGGAATGATTGTGTGTGACTGTGTGTGTGAGAGGGAATGAGTGTGTGTGTGTGAGGGAATGGGTGTGTGTGTATGTGAGAGGGATTGAGTGTGTGTGTGTGTGTGTGAGAGGTAATGAGTGTGTGTGTGTGTGAGAGGGAATGTGTGTGTGTGAGTGTTAGAGGGAATGAGTTTGTGTGTGTGTGTGAGAGAGAGGGAATGAGTGTGTGTGAGTGTGTGTGTCAGAGGGAATGAGTGTGTGTGTGTGAGAGGGAATGAGTGTGTGTGTGTGTGTGAGAGGGAATGAGTGTGTGTCTGTGTGAGAGGGAATGAGTGTGTGTGTGCGTGTTGGAGGGAATGAGTTTGTGTGTGTGTGTGTGTGAGAGAGGGAATGAATGTGTATGTGTGTGTGTGAGAGGAAATGAGTGTGTCTGTGTGTTAGAGGGAATGAGTGTGTGTGTGTGTGAGAGGGAATGAGTGTGTGTGTGAGGGAATGAGTGTGTCTGTGTATGAGAGGGAATGAGTGTGTGTGTGTGTGTGTGAGAGGGAATGAGTGTGTGTGTGTGAGTGTTAGAGGGAATGAGTGTGTGTGTCTGTGAGAGAGAGGGAATGAGTGTGTGTGAGTGTCTGTGTCAGAGGGAATGAGTGTGTGTGTGTGAGAGGGAATGAGTGTTTGTGTGTGTGTGAGAGGGATTGATTGTGTGTGTGTGTGAGAGGGAATGAGTGTGTCTGTGTGAGAGGGAATGAGTGTGTGTGTGCGTGTTGGAGGGAATGAGTTTGTGTGAGTGTGTGAGAGAGAGAGGGAATGAATGTGTATGTGTGTGTGTGAGAGGGAATGAGTGTGTGTGAGTGTGTGTGTGTGAGAGGGAATGATTGTGTGTGAGTATGTGTGTCAGAGGAAAAGAGTGTGTGTGTATGAGAGGGAATGAGTGTGTGTCTGTGTGAGAGGGAATGAGTTTGTGTGTGTGTGTGAGAGGGAATGAGTGTGTGTGTGTGTTGAGAGGGATTGAGTGTGTGGGTGTGTGAGAGGGAATGGGTGTGCGTGAGTGTCAGACGGAATGAGGGTGTGTGTGTGTGTGAGAGAGGGAATGAGTGTGTGGATGTTTGAGAGGAAATGGGTATGTCTGAGTGCGGGAATGCGTGCGTGTGTGTGTGAAAGGGAATGAGTGTGTGTGAGAGGGGGAATGAGTGTGTGCGTGTGTGTGAGAGGGAATGAGTGTGTGGGTGTGTGAGAGGGAATGGGTCTGTCTGAGAGAGGGAATGCTTGTGTGCGTGTGTGAAAGGGAATGAGTGTGTGTGAGAGGGGGAATGAATGTGTGTGTGTGTGTGTGAGAGAATGAGTGTGTGTGAGAGAGGGAATGAGCGTGTGTGTGTGTGAGGGAATGAGTGTGTCTGTGTGTGAGAGGGAATGAGTGTGTGTGTGTGTGTGAGGGAATAAGTGTGTCTGTGTGAGAGTGGGAATGAATGTGTGTGTGTGTGAGAGGGAATGAGTTTGTGTGTGTGTATGTGAGAGGAAATGAATGAGTCTGTGTGTGAGTGTGTGAGAGGAAATGAGTGTGTCTGTGCGTCAGAGGGAATGAGTGTGTGTGTGTGTGTGAGAGGGAATGAGTGTGTGTGTGAGGGAATGAGTGTGTCTGTGTATGAGAGGGAATGTGTGTGTGTGTGTGTGTGTGTGTGTGTGAGCGAGAGGGAATGAGTGTGTGTGTGTGTGTGAGGGAATGAGTGTGTGTGTGTGTGTGTGAGAGCGAATGAGTGTGTGTGCATGAGAGAGGGAATGAGTGTGTGTGTGTGTGAGAGGGAATGTGTCTGTGTGTGTGTATGTGAGAGGGAATCAATGTGTCTGTGTGTGAGTGTGTGAGAGGAAATGAGTGTGTCTGTGTGTTAGAGGGAATGAGTGTGTGTGTGTGAGAGAGGGAATGAGTGTGTGTGTGAGGGAATGAGTGTGCCTGTGTATGAGAGGGAATGAGTGTGTGTGTGTGTGTGTGTGTGTGTGAGGGAATGAGTGTGTGTGCGTGTGTGAGAGGGAAGGAGTGTGTCTGTGTATGAGAGGGAATGAGTGTGTGTGTGTGTGTGTGTGTGAGAGGGAATGAGTGTGTGTGCGTGTGTAAGAGGGAATGAGTGTGTCTGTGTGAGAGGGAATGAGTGAGTGTTTTTGTGAGAGGGATTGAGTATGTGTGTGTGAGAGGGAATGAGTGTGTTTGTGTGTGTGACGGAATGAGTGTGTGTGTATGTGAGAGGGATTGAGTGTGTGTGTGTGTGTGTGTGTGTGTGTGTGTGAGAGGGAATATGTGTGTGCTTGTGTGTGAGGGGGAATGAGTATGTGTGTGTGTGAGGGAATGAGTGTGGGTGTATGTGAGAGGGAATGATTGTGTGTGACTGTGTGTGTGTGAGAGGGAATGAGTGTGTGTGTGTGAGGGAATGGGTGTGTGTGTATGTGAGAGGGATTGAGTGTGTGTGTGTGTGTGAGAGGTAATGAGTGTGTGTGTGAGAGAGGGAATGTGTGTGTGTGTGAGTGTTAGAGGGAATGAGTTTGTGTGTGCGTGTGAGAGAGAGGGAATGAGTGTGTGTGAGTGTGTGTGTCAGAGGGAATGAGTGTGTGTGTGTGAGAGGGAATGAGTGTGTGTGTGTGTGTGAGAGGGAATGAGTGTGTCTGTGTGAGAGGGAATGAGTGTGAGTGTGCATGTTGGAGGGAATGAGTTTGTGTGTGTGTGTGTGTGTGAGAGAGGGAATGAATGTGTATGGGTGTGTGTGAGAGGGAATGAGTGTGTCTGTGTGTGTATGTGAGAGGGAATGATTGTGTGTGAGTATGTGTGTTAGAGGAAATGAGTGTGTGTGTATGAGAGGGAATGCGTGTGTGTCTGTGTGAGAGGGAATGAGTTTGTGTGTGTGTGTGAGAGGGAATGAGTGTGTGTGTTGAGAGGGATTGAGAGTGTGGGTGCGTGAGAGGGAATGTGTGTGCGTGATTGTCAGAGGGAATGAGTGTGTGTGTGTGTGAGAGAGAGGGAATGAGTGTGTGGATGTCTGAGAGGGAATGGGTGTGTCTGAGAGCGGGAATGCGTGCGTGTGTGTGTGAAAGGGAATGAGTCTGTGTGAGAGGGGGAATGAGTGTGTGCTTGTGTGTGAGAGGGAATGAGTGTGTGGGTGTGTGAGAGGGAATGGGTGTGTCTGAGAGAGGGAATGCTTGTGTGTGTGTGTGAAAGGGAAAGAGTGTGCGTGAGAGGGGGAATGAATGTGTGTGTGTGTGTGAGGGAATGAGTGTGTGTGAGAGAGGGAATGAGCGTGTGTGTGTGTGAGGGAATGAGTGTGTCTGTGTGTGAGAGGGAATGAGTGTTTGTGTGTGTGTGAGGGAATGAGTGTGTGTGTGTGAGAGTGGGAATGAATGTGTGTGTGTGTGAGAGGGAATGAGTTTGTGTGTGTGTATGTGAGAGGGAATGAATGAGTCTGTGTGTGAGTGTGTGAGAGGAAATAAGTGTGTCTGTGTGTCAGAGGGAATGAGTGTGTGTGTGTGTGTGAGAGGGAATGAGTGTGTGTGTGAGGGAATGAGTGTGTCTGTTTATGAGAGGGAATGTGTGTGTGTGTGTGTGTGTGAGCGAGAGCGAAAGAGTGTGTGTGTGTGAGAGAGGGAATGAGTGTGTGTGTGTGTGAGAGGGAATGTGTCTGTGTGTGTGTATGTGAGAGGGAATCAATGTGTCTGTGTGTGAGTGTGTGAGAGGAAATGAGTGTGTCTGTGTGTTAGAGGGAATGAGTGTGTGTGTGAGGGAATGAGTGTGTCTGTGTATGAGAGGGAATGAGTGTGTGTGTGTGTGTGTGTGTGTGAGAGGGAATGAGTGTGTGTGTGTTTGTGTGAGAGGGAATGAGTGTGTGTGCGTGTGTGAGAGGGAATGAGTGTGTCTGTGTGTGAGAGGGAATGAGTGAGTGTTTTTGTGAGAGGGATTGAGTATGTGTGTGTGAGAGGGAATGAGTGTGTTTGTGTATGAGAGGGAATGAGTGTGTGCGTATGTGAGAGGGATTGAGTGTGTGTGTGTGTGTGTGTGAGAGAGGGAATATGTGTGTGTTTGTGTGTGTGAGTGGGAATGAGTATGTGTGTGTGTGAGGGAATGAGCGTGGGTGTATGTGAGAGGGAATGATTGTGTGTGACTGTGTGTGTGAGAGGGAATGAGTGTGTGTGTGTGAGGGAATGGGTGTGTGTGTATGTGAGAGGGATTGAGTGTGTGTGTGTGTGTGTGAGAGGTAATGAGTGTGTGTGTGTGTGAGAGGGAATGTGTGTGTGTGAGTGTTAGAGGGAATGAGTTTGTGTGTGTGTGTGAGAGAGAGGGAATGAGTGTGTGTGAGTGTGTGTGTCAGAGGGAATGAGTGTGTGTGTGTGAGAGGGAATGAGTGTGTGCGTGTGTGTGAGAGGGAATGAGTGTGTGTCTGTGTGAGAGGGAATGAGTGTGTGTGTGCGTGTTGGAGGGAATGAGTTTGTGTGTGTGTGTGTGTGAGAGAGGGAATGAATGTGTATGTGTGTGTGTGAGAGGGAATGAGTGTGTGTGAGTGTGTGTATGTGAGAGGGAATGATTGTGTGTGAGTATGTGTGTTAGAGGAAATGAGTGTGTGTGTATGAGAGGGAATGAGTGTGTGTCTGTGTGAGAGAGAATGAGTTTGTGTGTGTGTGTGAGAGGGCATGAGTTTGTGTGTGTGTTGAGAGGGATTGAGAGTGTGGGTGTGTGAGAGGGAATGTGTGTGCGTGAGTGTCAGAGGGAATGAGTGTGTTTGTGTGTGTGAGAGGGAATGAGTGTGTGTGTGAGAGAGAGGGAATGAGTGTGTGTGTGTGTGAGAGGGACTGAGTGTGTGTGTGTGTGAGTGTGTGAGAGGAAATGAGTATGTCTTTGTGTTAGAGGGAATGAGTGTGTGTGTGTGTGAGAGGGAATGAGTGTGTGTGTGAGGGAATGAATGTGTCTGTGTATGAGAGGGAATGATGTGTGTGTGTGTGAGAGGGAATGAGTGTGTGTGCGTGTGTGAGAGGGAATGAGTGTGTCTGTGTGTGAGAGGGAATGAGTGATTGTTTTTGTGAGAGGGATTGAGTATGTGTGTGTGAGAGGGAATGAGTGTGTTTGTGTGTGTGAGGGAATGAGTGTGTGTGTATGTGAGAGGGATTGAGTGTGTGTGTGTGTGTGTGTGTGAGAGGGAATGAGTGTGTTTGTGTGTGAGGGAATGTGTGTGGGTGTATGTGAGAGGGAATGAGTGTGTGTGACTGTGTGTGTGTGAGAGGGAATGAGTGTGTGTGTGTGAGGGAATGGGTGTGTGTGTATGTGGGAGGGATTGAGTGTGTGTGTGTGAGAGGTAATGAGTGTGTGTGTGAGAGGGAATGTGTGTGTGTGTGAGTGTTAGAGGGAATGAGTGTGTGTGTGTGTGAGAGAGAGGGAATGAGTGTGTGTGAGGGTGTGTGTCAGAGGGAATGAGTGTGTGTGTGTGAGAGGGAATGAGTGTGTGTCTGTGTGTGAGAGGGATTGATTGTGTGTGTGTGTGAGAGGGAATGAGTGTGTCTGTGTGAGATGGAATGAGTTTGTGTGTGCGTGTTGGAGGGAATGAGTTTGTGTGTGTGTGTGTGAGAGAGAGGGAATGAATGTGTATGTGTGTGTGTGAGAGGGAATGAGTGTGTGTGAGTGTGTGAGTGTGAGAGGGAATGATTGTGTGTGAGTATGTGTGTCAGAGGAAATGAGTGTGTGTGTATGAGAGGGAATGAGTGTGTGTCTGTATGAGAGGGAATGAGTTTGTGTGTGTGTGTGAGAGGGAATGAGTGTGTGTGTGTGTTGAGAGGGATTGAGTGTGTGGGTGTTTGAGAGGGAAAGAGTGTGTCTGTGTGTGAGAGGGAATGAGTGAGTGTGTGTGTGAGAGGGACTGATTGTGTGTGAGAGTGAATGAGTGTGTGTGCATGTGAAAGGGATTGAGTGTGTGTGTGTGTGTGTGTGTGTGTGTGAGAGGGAATGAGTGTGTGTGTGTGTGTCAGAAGGAATGAGTGTGTGTGTGTGTGAGGGAATGAGTGTGTGTGTATGTGAGAAAGATTGAGTGTGTGAGGGAGGGAATGAATGTGTGTGTATGAGAGGGAATGAGTGTGTGTGTGCATGTGAAAGTGAATGAGTGTGTGTGTGTGTGTGTGTGTGTGTGTGATTGGGAATGAGTGTGTGTGTGTGAGAGGGATTGAGTGAGTGTGTGTGTTTGAGAGGGAATGAGTGTGTGTGAGTGTGTGTGTGTGAGAGGGAATGAGTGTGAGTGTGTGAGAGTGAGAGTGAATGAGTGTGTGTACGTGTGTGAGAGGGAATGAGTGTGTGTGTGTGTGTGAGAGAGGGAATGAGTGTGTGGGTGTGTGAGAGGGAATGGGTGTGTCTGAGAGAGGGAATGCTTGTGTGTGTGTGTGAAAGGGAATGAGTGTGTGTGAGAGGGGGAATGAATGTGTGTGTGTGTGAGGGAATGAGTGTGTGTGAGAGAGGGAATGAGCATGTGTGTGTGTGAGGGAATGAGTGTGTCTGTGTGTGAGAGGGAATGAGTGTGTGTGTGTGTGAGGGAATGAGTGTGTGTGTGAGAGTGGGAATGAGTGTGTGTGTGTGTGAGAGGGAATTAGTGTCTGTGTGTATGTGAGAGGGAATGAATGTGTCTGTGTGTGTGTGTGAGAGGAAATGAGTGTGTCTGTGTGTCAGAGGTAATGAGTGTGTGTGTGTGTGTGAGAGAGGGAATGAGTGTGTGTGTGAGGGAATGAGTGTGTCTGTGTATGAGAGGGAATGAGTGTGTGTGTGTGTGAGAGGGAATGAGTGTGGGTGCGTGTGTGAGAGGGAATGAGTGTGTCTGTGTGTGAGAGGGAATGAGTGTGTGTGTGTGTGTGTGAGGGAATGAGTGTGTGTGTGTGTGTGTGAGAGGGAATGAGTGTGTGTGTGTGAGAGAAGGAATGAGTGTGTGTGTGTGTGAGAGGGAATGAGTGTGTGTGTTTGTATGTGAGAGTGAATGAATTTGTCTGTGTGTGAGTGTGTGAGAGGAAATGAGTGTGTCTGTGTGTTAGAGGGAATGAGTGTGTGTGTGTGTGAGAGGGAATGAGTGTGTGTGTGAGGGAATGAGTGTGTCTGTGTATGAGAGGGAATGAGTGTGTGTGTGTGTGTGTGTGAGAGGGAATGAGTGTGTGTGTGTGAGTGTTAGAGGGAATGAGTGTGTGTGTCTGTGAGAGAGAGGGAATGAGTGTGTGTGAGTGTCTGTGTCAGAGGGAATGAGTGTGTGTGTGTGAGAGGGAATGAGTGTTTGTGTGTGTGTGAGAGGGATTGATTGTGTGTGTGTGTGAGAGGGAATGAGTGTGTCTGTGTGAGAGGGAATGAGTGTGTGTGTGCGTGTTGGAGGGAATGAGTTTGTGTGTGTGTGTGTGAGAGAGAGGGAATGAATGTGTATGTGTGTGTGTGAGAGGGAATGAGTGTGTGTGAGTGTTAGTGTGTGAGAGGGAATGATTGTGTGTGAGTATGTGTGTCAGAGGAAAAGAGTGTGTGTGTATGAGAGGGAATGAGTGTGTGTCTGTGTGAGAGGGAATGAGTTTGTGTGTGTGTGTGAGAGGGAATGAGTGTGTGTGTGTGTTGAGAGGGATTGAGTGTGTGGGTGTGTGAGAGGGAATGGGTGTGCGTGAGTGTCAGACGGAATGAGTGTGTGTGTGTGTGTGAGAGAGGGAATGAGTGTGTGGATGTTTGAGAGGAAATGGGTATGTCTGAGTGCGGGAATGCGTGCGTGTGTGTGTGAAAGGGAATGAGTGTGTGTGAGAGGGGGAATGAGTGTGTGCGTGTGTGTGAGAGGGAATGAGTGTGTGGGTGTGTGAGAGGGAATGGGTCTGTCTGAGAGAGGGAATGCTTGTGTGTGTGTGTGAAAGGGAATGAGTGTGTGTGAGAGGGGGAATGAATGTGTGTGTGTGTGTGTGAGAGAATGAGTGTGTGTGAGAGAGGGAATGAGCGTGTGTGTGTGTGAGGGAATGAGTGTGTCTGTGTGTGAGAGGGAATGAGTGTGTGTGTGTGTGTGAGGGAATAAGTGTGTCTGTGTGAGAGTGGGAATGAATGTGTGTGTGTGTGTGTGAGAGAATGAGTGTGTGTGAGAGAGGGAATGAGCGTGTGTGTGTTTTAGGGAATGAGTGTGTCTGTGTGTGAGAGGGAATGAGTGTGTGTGTGTGTGTGAGGGAATAAGTGTGTCTGTGTGAGAGTGGGAATGAATGTGTGTGTGTGTGAGAGGGAATGAGTTTGTGTGTGTGTATGTGAGAGGAAATGAATGAGTCTGTGTGTGAGTGTGTGAGAGGAAATGAGTGTGTCTGTGCATCAGAGGGAATGAGTGTGTGTGTGTGTGTGAGAGGGAATGAGTGTGTGTGTGAGGGACTGAGTGTGTCTGTGTATGAGAGGGAATGTGTGTGTGTGTGTGTGTGTGTGGGCGAGAGGGAATGAGTGTGTGTGTGTGTGTGAGGGAATGAGTGTGTGTGTGTGTGTGTGAGAGCGAATGAGTGTGTGTGCATGAGAGAGGGAATGAGTGTGTGTGTGTGAGAGAGGGAATGTGTCTGTGTGTGTGTATGTGAGAGGGAATTAATGTGTCTGTGTGTGAGTGTGTGAGAGGAAATGAGTGTGTCTGTGTGTTAGAGGGAATGAGTGTGTGTGTGTGAGAGAGGGAATGAGTGTGTGTGTGAGGGAATGAGTGTGTCTGTGTATGAGAGGGAATGAGTGTGTGTGTGTGTGTGTGAGAGGGAATGAGTGTGTGTGTGTGAGTGTTAGAGGGAATGAGTGTGTGTGTCTGTGAGAGAGAGGGAATGAGTGTGTGTGAGTGTCTGTGTCAGAGGGAATGAGTGTGTGTGTGTGAGAGGGAATGAGTGTTTGTGTGTGTGTGAGAGGGATTGATTGTGTGTGTGTGTGAGAGGGAATGAGTGTGTCTGTGTGAGAGGGAATGAGTGTGTGTGTGCGTGTTGGAGGGAATGAGTTTGTGTGTGTGTGTGAGAGAGAGGGAATGAGTGTGTGTGAGTGTGTGTGTCAGAGGGAATGAGTGTGTGTGTGTGAGAGGGAATGAGTGTGTGTGTGTGTGTGAGAGGGAATGAGTGTGTGTCTGTGTGAGAGGGAATGAGTGTGTGTGTGCGTGTTGGAGGGAATGAGTTTGTGTGTGTGTGTGTGTGAGAGAGGGAATGAATGTGTATGTGTGTGTGAGAGAGGGAATGAGTGTGTGTGAGTGTGTGTATGTGAGAGGGAATGATTGTGTGTGAGTATGTGTGTTAGAGGAAATGAGTGTGTGTGTATGAGAGGGAATGAGTGTGTGTCTGTGTAAGAGAGAATGAGTTTGTGTGTGTGTGTGAGAGGGCATGAGTTTGTGTGTGTGTTGAGAGGGATTGAGAGTGTGGGTGTGTGAGAGGGAATGAGTGTGTGTGCGTGTGTAAGAGGGAATGAGTGTGTCTGTGTGTGAGAGGGAATGAGTGATTGTTTTTGCGAGAGGGATTGAGTATGTGTGTGTGAGAGGGAATGAGTGTGTTTGTGTGTGTGAGGGAATGAGTGTGTGTGTATGTGAGAGGGATTGAGTGTGTGTGTGTGTGTGTGAGAGGGAATGAGTGTGTTTGTGTGTGAGGGAATGAGTGTGGGTGTATGTGAGAGGGAATGAGTGTGTGTGACTGTGTGTGTGTGAGAGGCAATGAGTGTGTGTGTGTGAGGGAATGGGTGTGTGTGTATGTGGGAGGGATTGAGTGTGTGTGTGTGTGTGTGAGAGGTAATGAGTGTGTGTGTGTGTGAGAGGGAATGTGTGTGTGTGTGAGTGTTAGAGGGAATGAGTTTGTGTGTGTGTGAGAGAGAGAGGGAATGAGTGTGTGTGAGTGTGTGAGTGTGAGAGGGAATGATTGTGTGTGAGTATGTGTGTCAGAGGAAAAGAGTGTGTGTGTATGAGAGGGAATGAGTGTGTGTCTGTGTGAGAGGGAATGAGTTTGTGTGTGTGTGTGAGAGGGAATGAGTGTGTGTGTGTGTTGAGAGGGATTGAGTGTGTGGGTGTGTGAGAGGGAATGGGTGTGCGTGAGTGTCAGACGGAATGAGTGTGTGTGTGTGTGTGAGAGAGGGAATGAGTGTGTGGATGTTTGAGAGGAAATGGGTATGTCTGAGTGCGGGAATGCGTGCGTGTGTGTGTGAAAGGGAATGAGTGTGTGTGAGAGGGGGAATGAGTGTGTGCGTGTGTGTGAGAGGGAATGAGTGTGTGGGTGTGTGAGAGGGAATGGGTCTGTCTGAGAGAGGGAATGCTTGTGTGTGTGTGTGAAAGGGAATGAGTGTGTGTGAGAGGGGGAATGAATGTGTGTGTGTGTGTGTGAGAGAATGAGTGTGTGTGAGAGAGGGAATGAGCGTGTGTGTGTGTGAGGGAATGAGTGTGTCTGTGTGTGAGAGGGAATGAGTGTGTGTGTGTGTGTGAGGGAATAAGTGTGTCTGTGTGAGAGTGGGAATGAATGTGTGTGTGTGTGTGTGAGAGAATGAGTGTGTGTGAGAGAGGGAATGAGCGTGTGTGTGTTTTAGGGAATGAGTGTGTCTGTGTGTGAGAGGGAATGAGTGTGTGTGTGTGTGTGAGGGAATAAGTGTGTCTGTGTGAGAGTGGGAATGAATGTGTGTGTGTGTGAGAGGGAATGAGTTTGTGTGTGTGTATGTGAGAGGAAATGAATGAGTCTGTGTGTGAGTGTGTGAGAGGAAATGAGTGTGTCTGTGCATCAGAGGGAATGAGTGTGTGTGTGTGTGTGAGAGGGAATGAGTGTGTGTGTGAGGGACTGAGTGTGTCTGTGTATGAGAGGGAATGTGTGTGTGTGTGTGTGTGTGTGGGCGAGAGGGAATGAGTGTGTGTGTGTGTGTGAGGGAATGAGTGTGTGTGTGTGTGTGTGAGAGCGAATGAGTGTGTGTGCATGAGAGAGGGAATGAGTGTGTGTGTGTGAGAGAGGGAATGTGTCTGTGTGTGTGTATGTGAGAGGGAATTAATGTGTCTGTGTGTGAGTGTGTGAGAGGAAATGAGTGTGTCTGTGTGTTAGAGGGAATGAGTGTGTGTGTGTGAGAGAGGGAATGAGTGTGTGTGTGAGGGAATGAGTGTGTCTGTGTATGAGAGGGAATGAGTGTGTGTGTGTGTGTGTGAGAGGGAATGAGTGTGTGTGTGTGAGTGTTAGAGGGAATGAGTGTGTGTGTCTGTGAGAGAGAGGGAATGAGTGTGTGTGAGTGTCTGTGTCAGAGGGAATGAGTGTGTGTGTGTGAGAGGGAATGAGTGTTTGTGTGTGTGTGAGAGGGATTGATTGTGTGTGTGTGTGAGAGGGAATGAGTGTGTCTGTGTGAGAGGGAATGAGTGTGTGTGTGCGTGTTGGAGGGAATGAGTTTGTGTGTGTGTGTGAGAGAGAGGGAATGAGTGTGTGTGAGTGTGTGTGTCAGAGGGAATGAGTGTGTGTGTGTGAGAGGGAATGAGTGTGTGTGTGTGTGTGAGAGGGAATGAGTGTGTGTCTGTGTGAGAGGGAATGAGTGTGTGTGTGCGTGTTGGAGGGAATGAGTTTGTGTGTGTGTGTGTGTGAGAGAGGGAATGAATGTGTATGTGTGTGTGAGAGAGGGAATGAGTGTGTGTGAGTGTGTGTATGTGAGAGGGAATGATTGTGTGTGAGTATGTGTGTTAGAGGAAATGAGTGTGTGTGTATGAGAGGGAATGAGTGTGTGTCTGTGTAAGAGAGAATGAGTTTGTGTGTGTGTGTGAGAGGGCATGAGTTTGTGTGTGTGTTGAGAGGGATTGAGAGTGTGGGTGTGTGAGAGGGAATGAGTGTGTGTGCGTGTGTAAGAGGGAATGAGTGTGTCTGTGTGTGAGAGGGAATGAGTGATTGTTTTTGCGAGAGGGATTGAGTATGTGTGTGTGAGAGGGAATGAGTGTGTTTGTGTGTGTGAGGGAATGAGTGTGTGTGTATGTGAGAGGGATTGAGTGTGTGTGTGTGTGTGTGAGAGGGAATGAGTGTGTTTGTGTGTGAGGGAATGAGTGTGGGTGTATGTGAGAGGGAATGAGTGTGTGTGACTGTGTGTGTGTGAGAGGCAATGAGTGTGTGTGTGTGAGGGAATGGGTGTGTGTGTATGTGGGAGGGATTGAGTGTGTGTGTGTGTGTGTGAGAGGTAATGAGTGTGTGTGTGTGTGAGAGGGAATGTGTGTGTGTGTGAGTGTTAGAGGGAATGAGTTTGTGTGTGTGTGAGAGAGAGAGGGAATGAGTGTGTGTGAGTGTGTGAGTGTGAGAGGGAATGATTGTGTGTGAGTATGTGTGTCAGAGGAAATGAGTGTGTGTGTATGAGAGGGAATGAGTGTGTGTCTGTATGAGAGGGAATGAGTTTGTGTGTGTGTGTGAGAGGGAATGAGTGTGTGTGTGTGTTGAGAGGGATTGAGTGTGTGGGTGTTTGAGAGGGAAAGAGTGTGTCTGTGTGTGAGAGGGAATGAGTGAGTGTGTGTGTGAGAGGGACTGATTGTGTGTGAGAGTGAATGAGTGTGTGTGCATGTGAAAGGGATTGAGTGTGTGTGTGTGTGTGTGTGTGTGTGAGAGAGAGGGAATGAGTGTGTGTGTTTGTGTCAGAAGGAATGAGTGTGTGTGTGTGTGAGGGAATGAGTGTGTGTGTATGTGAGAAAGATTGAGTGTGTGAGGGAGGGAATGAATGTGTGTGTATGAGAGGGAATGAGTGTGTGTGTGCATGTGAAAGTGAATGAGTGTGTGTGTGTGTGTGTGTGTGTGTGTGATTGGGAATGAGTGTGTGTGTGTGAGAGGGATTGAGTGTGTGTGTGTGTTTGAGAGGGAATGAGTGTGTGTGAGTGTGTGTGTGTGAGAGGGAATGAGTGTGAGTGTGTGAGAGTGAGAGTGAATGAGTGTGTGTACGTGTGTGAGAGGGAATGAGTGTGTGTGTGTGTGAGAGAGAGGGAATGAGTGTGTGGGTGTGTGAGAGGGAATGGGTGTGTCTGAGAGAGGGAATGCTTGTGTGTGTGTGTGAAAGGGAATGAGTGTGTGTGAGAGGGGGAATGAATGTGTGTGTGTGTGTGGGAATGAGTGTGTGTGAGAGAGGGAATGAGCATGTGTGTGTGTGAGGGAATGAGTGTGTCTGTGTGTGAGAGGGAATGAGTGTGTGTGTGTGTGAGGGAATGAGTGTGTGTGTGAGAGTGGGAATGAGTGTGTGTGTGTGTGAGAGGGAATTAGTGTCTGTGTGTATGTGAGAGGGAATGAATGTGTCTGTGTGTGTGTGTGAGAGGAAATGAGTGTGTCTGTGTGTCAGAGGTAATGAGTGTGTGTGTGTGTGTGAGAGAGGGAATGAGTGTGTGTGTGAGGGAATGAGTGTGTCTGTGTATGAGAGGGAATGAGTGTGTGTGTGTGTGAGAGGGAATGAGTGTGGGTGCGTGTGTGAGAGGGAATGAGTGTGTCTGTGTGTGAGAGGGAATGAGTGTGTGTGTGTGTGTGAGGGAATGAGTGTGTGTGTGTGTGTGTGAGAGGGAATGAGTGTGTGTGTGTGAGAGAAGGAATGAGTGTGTGTGTGTGTGAGAGGGAATGAGTGTGTGTGTTTGTATATGAGAGGGAATGAATGTGTCTGTGTGTGAGTGTGTGAGAGGAAATGAGTGTGTCTGTGTGTTAGAGGGAATGAGTGTGTGTGTGTGTGAGAGGGAATGAGTGTGTGTGTGAGGGAATGAGTGTGTCTGTGTATGAGAGGGAATGAGTGTGTGTGTGTGTGTGTGAGAGGGAATGAGTGTGTGTGTGTGAGTGTTAGAGGGAATGAGTGTGTGTGTCTGTGAGAGAGAGGGAATGAGTGTGTGTGAGTGTCTGTGTCAGAGGGAATGAGTGTGTGTGTGTGAGAGGGAATGAGTGTTTGTGTGTGTGTGAGAGGGATTGATTGTGTGTGTGTGTGAGAGGGAATGAGTGTGTCTGTGTGAGAGGGAATGAGTGTGTGTGTGCGTGTTGGAGGGAATGAGTTTGTGTGAGTGTGTGAGAGAGAGAGGGAATGAATGTGTATGTGTGTGTGTGAGAGGGAATGAGTGTGTGTGAGTGTGTGTGTGTGAGAGGGAATGATTGTGTGTGAGTATGTGTGTCAGAGGAAAAGAGTGTGTGTGTATGAGAGGGAATGAGTGTGTGTCTGTGTGAGAGGGAATGAGTTTGTGTGTGTGTGTGAGAGGGAATGAGTGTGTGTGTGTGTTGAGAGGGATTGAGTGTGTGGGTGTGTGAGAGGGAATGGGTGTGCGTGAGTGTCAGACGGAATGAGTGTGTGTGTGTGTGTGAGAGAGGGAATGAGTGTGTGGATGTTTGAGAGGAAATGGGTATGTCTGAGTGCGGGAATGCGTGCGTGTGTGTGTGAAAGGGAATGAGTGTGTGTGAGAGGGGGAATGAGTGTGTGCGTGTGTGTGAGAGGGAATGAGTGTGTGGGTGTGTGAGAGGGAATGGGTCTGTCTGAGAGAGGGAATGCTTGTGTGTGTGTGTGAAAGGGAATGAGTGTGTGTGAGAGGGGGAATGAATGTGTGTGTGTGTGTGTGAGAGAATGAGTGTGTGTGAGAGAGGGAATGAGCGTGTGTGTGTGTGAGGGAATGAGTGTGTCTGTGTGTGAGAGGGAATGAGTGTGTGTGTGTGTGTGAGGGAATAAGTGTGTCTGTGTGAGAGTGGGAATGAATGTGTGTGTGTGTGAGAGGGAATGAGTTTGTGTGTGTGTATGTGAGAGGAAATGAATGAGTCTGTGTGTGAGTGTGTGAGAGGAAATGAGTGTGTCTGTGCGTCAGAGGGAATGAGTGTGTGTGTGTGTGTGAGAGGGAATGAGTGTGTGTGTGAGGGAATGAGTGTGTCTGTGTATGAGAGGGAATGTGTGTGTGTGTGTGTGTGTGTGAGCGAGAGGGAATGAGTGTGTGTGTGTGTGTGAGGGAATGAGTGTGTGTGTGTGTGTGAGAGCGAATGAGTGTGTGTGCATGAGAGAGGGAATGAGTGTGTGTGTGTGTGAGAGGGAATGTGTCTGTGTGTGTGTATGTGAGAGGGAATCAATGTGTCTGTGTGTGAGTGTGTGAGAGGAAATGAGTGTGTCTGTGTGTTAGAGGGAATGAGTGTGTGTGTGTGAGAGAGGGAATGAGTGTGTGTGTGAGGGAATGAGTGTGCCTGTGTATGAGAGGGAATGAGTGTGTGTGTGTGTGTGTGTGTGTGTGTGAGGGAATGAGTGTGTGTGCGTGTGTGAGAGGGAAGGAGTGTGTCTGTGTATGAGAGGGAATGAGTGTGTGTGTGTGTGTGTGTGTGAGAGGGAATGAGTGTGTGTGCGTGTGTGAGAGGGATTGAGTATGTGTGTGTGAGAGGGAATGAGTGTGTTTGTGTGTGTGACGGAATGAGTGTGTGTGTATGTGAGAGGGATTGAGTGTGTGTGTGTGTGTGTGTGTGTGAGAGGGAATATGTGTGTGCTTGTGTGTGAGGGGGAATGAGTATGTGTGTGTGTGAGGGAATGAGTGTGGGTGTATGTGAGAGGGAATGATTGTGTGTGACTGTGTGTGTGTGAGAGGGAATGAGTGTGTGTGTGTGAGGGAATGGGTGTGTGTGTATGTGAGAGGGATTGAGTGTGTGTGTGTGTGTGAGAGGTAATGAGTGTGTGTGTGAGAGAGGGAATGTGTGTGTGTGTGAGTGTTAGAGGGAATGAGTTTGTGTGTGCGTGTGAGAGAGAGGGAATGAGTGTGTGTGAGTGTGTGTGTCAGAGGGAATGAGTGTGTGTGTGTGAGAGGGAATGAGTGTGTGTGTGTGTGTGAGAGGGAATGAGTGTGTCTGTGTGAGAGGGAATGAGTGTGAGTGTGCATGTTGGAGGGAATGAGTTTGTGTGTGTGTGTGTGTGTGAGAGAGGGAATGAATGTGTATGGGTGTGTGTGAGAGGGAATGAGTGTGTCTGTGTGTGTATGTGAGAGGGAATGATTGTGTGTGAGTATGTGTGTTAGAGGAAATGAGTGTGTGTGTATGAGAGGGAATGCGTGTGTGTCTGTGTGAGAGGGAATGAGTTTGTGTGTGTGTGTGAGAGGGAATGAGTGTGTGTGTTGAGAGGGATTGAGAGTGTGGGTGCGTGAGAGGGAATGTGTGTGCGTGATTGTCAGAGGGAATGAGTGTGTGTGTGTGTGTGAGAGAGGGAATGAGTGTGTGGATGTCTGAGAGGGAATGGGTGTGTCTGAGAGCGGGAATGCGTGCGTGTGTGTGTGAAAGGGAATGAGTCTGTGTGAGAGGGGGAATGAGTGTGTGCTTGTGTGTGAGAGGGAATGAGTGTGTGGGTGTGTGAGAGGGAATTGGTGTGTCTGAGAGAGGGAATGCTTGTGTGTGTGTGTGAAAGGGAAAGAGTGTGCGTGAGAGGGGGAATGAATGTGTGTGTGTGTGTGAGGGAATGAGTGTGTGTGAGAGAGGGAATGAGCGTGTGTGTGTGTGAGGGAATGAGTGTGTCTGTGTGTGAGAGGGAATGAGTGTTTGTGTGTGTGTGAGGGAATGAGTGTGTGTGTGTGAGAGTGGGAATGAATGTGTGTGTGTGTGAGAGGGAATGAGTTTGTGTGTGTGTATGTGAGAGGGAATGAATGAGTCTGTGTGTGAGTGTGTGAGAGGAAATAAGTGTGTCTGTGTGTCAGAGGGAATGAGTGTGTGTGTGTGTGTGAGAGGGAATGAGTGTGTGTGTGAGGGAATGAGTGTGTCTGTTTATGAGAGGGAATGTGTGTGTGTGTGTGTGTGTGAGCGAGAGCGAAAGAGTGTGTGTGTGTGAGAGAGGGAATGAGTGTGTGTGTGTGTGAGAGGGAATGTGTCTGTGTGTGTGTATGTGAGAGGGAATCAATGTGTCTGTGTGTGAGTGTGTGAGAGGAAATGAGTGTGTCTGTGTGTTAGAGGGAATGAGTGTGTGTGTGAGGGAATGAGTGTGTCTGTGTATGAGAGGGAATGAGTGTGTGTGTGTGTGTGTGTGTGTGAGAGGGAATGAGTGTGTGTGTGTTTGTGTGAGAGGGAATGAGTGTGTGTGCGTGTGTGAGAGGGAATGAGTGTGTCTGTGTGTGAGAGGGAATGAGTGAGTGTTTTTGTGAGAGGGATTGAGTATGTGTGTGTGAGAGGGAATGAGTGTGTTTGTGTATGAGAGGGAATGAGTGTGTGTGTATGTGAGAGGGATTGAGTGTGTGTGTGTGTGTGTGTGAGAGAGGGAATATGTGTGTGTTTGTGTGTGTGAGTGGGAATGAGTATGTGTGTGTGTGAGGGAATGAGCGTGGGTGTATGTGAGAGGGAATGATTGTGTGTGACTGTGTGTGTGAGAGGGAATGAGTGTGTGTGTGTGAGGGAATGGGTGTGTGTGTATGTGAGAGGGATTGAGTGTGTGTGTGTGTGTGTGAGAGGTAATGAGTGTGTGTGTGTGTGAGAGGGAATGTGTGTGTATGAGTGTTAGAGGGAATGAGTTTGTGTGTGTGTGTGAGAGAGAGGGAATGAGTGTGTGTGAGTGTGTGTGTCAGAGGGAATGAGTGTGTGTGTGAGAGAGGGAATGAGTGTGTGTGTGTGTGTGAGAGGGAATGAGTGTGTGTCTGTGTGAGAGGGAATGAGTGTGTGTGTGCGTGTTGGAGGGAATGAGTTTGTGTGTGTGTGTGTGTGAGAGAGGGAATGAATGTGTATGTGTGTGTGTGAGAGGGAATGAGTGTGTGTGAGTGTGTGTATGTGAGAGGGAATGATTGTGTGTGAGTATGTGTGTTAGAGGAAATGAGTGTGTGTGTATGAGAGGGAATGAGTGTGTGTCTGTGTGAGAGAGAATGAGTTTGTGTGTGTGTGTGAGAGGGCATGAGTTTGTGTGTGTGTTGAGAGGGATTGAGAGTGTGGGTGTGTGAGAGGGAATGTGTGTGCGTGAGTGTCAGAGGGAATGAGTGTGTTTGTGTGTGTGAGAGGGAATGAGTGTGTGTGTGAGAGAGAGGGAATGAGTGTGTGTGTGTGTGAGAGGGAATGAGTGTGTGTGTGTGTGAGTGTGTGAGAGGAAATGAGTATGTCTTTGTGTTAGAGGGAATGAGTGTGTGTGTGTGTGAGAGGGAATGAGTGTGTGTGTGAGGGAATGAATGTGTCTGTGTATGAGAGGGAATGATGTGTGTGTGTGTGAGAGGGAATGAGTGTGTGTGCGTGTGTGAGAGGGAATGAGTGTGTCTGTGTGTGAGAGGGAATGAGTGATTGTTTTTGTGAGAGGGATTGAGTATGTGTGTGTGAGAGGGAATGAGTGTGTTTGTGTGTGTGAGGGAATGAGTGTGTGTGTATGTGAGAGGGATTGAGTGTGTGTGTGTGTGTGTGAGAGGGAATGAGTGTGTTTGTGTGTGAGGGAATGTGTGTGGGTGTATGTGAGAGGGAATGAGTGTGTGTGACTGTGTGTGTGTGAGAGGGAATGAGTGTGTGTGTGTGAGGGAATGGGTGTGTGTGTATGTGGGAGGGATTGAGTGTGTGTGTGTGAGAGGTAATGAGTGTGTGTGTGAGAGGGAATGTGTGTGTGTGTGAGTGTTAGAGGGAATGAGTGTGTGTGTGTGTGAGAGAGAGGGAATGAGTGTGTGTGAGGGTGTGTGTCAGAGGGAATGAGTGTGTGTGTGTGAGAGGGAATGAGTGTGTGTCTGTGTGTGAGAGGGATTGATTGTGTGTGTGTGTGAGAGGGAATGAGTGTGTCTGTGTGAGATGGAATGAGTTTGTGTGTGCGTGTTGGAGGGAATGAGTTTGTGTGTGTGTGTGTGTGAGAGAGGGAATGAATGTGTATGTGTGTGTGTGAGAGGGAATGAGTGTGTGTGAGTGTGTGAGTGTGAGAGGGAATGATTGTGTGTGAGTATGTGTGTCAGAGGAAATGAGTGTGTGTGTATGAGAGGGAATGAGTGTGTGTCTGTATGAGAGGGAATGAGTTTGTGTGTGTGTGTGAGAGGGAATGAGTGTGTGTGTGTGTTGAGAGGGATTGAGTGTGTGGGTGTTTGAGAGGGAAAGAGTGTGTCTGTGTGTGAGAGGGTATGAGTGAGTGTGTGTGTGAGAGGGACTGATTGTGTGTGAGAGTGAATGAGTGTGTGTGCATGTGAAAGGGATTGAGTGTGTGTGTGTGTGTGTGTGTGTGTGTGAGAGGGAATGAGTGTGTGTGTGTGTGTCAGAAGGAATGAGTGTGTGTGTGTGTGAGGGAATGAGTGTGTGTGTATGTGAGAAAGATTGAGTGTGTGAGGGAGGGAATGAATGTGTGTGTATGAGAGGGAATGAGTGTGTGTGTGCATGTGAAAGTGAATGAGTGTGTGTGTGTGTGTGTGTGTGTGTGTGTGATTGGGAATGAGTGTGTGTGTGTGAGAGGGATTGAGTGAGTGTGTGTGTTTGAGAGGGAATGAGTGTGTGTGAGTGTGTGTGTGTGAGAGGGAATGAGTGTGAGTGTGTGAGAGTGAGAGTGAATGAGTGTGTGTACGTGTGTGAGAGGGAATGAGTGTGTGTGTGTGTGTGAGAGAGGGAATGAGTGTGTGGGTGTGTGAGAGGGAATGGGTGTGTCTGAGAGAGGGAATGCTTGTGTGTGTGTGTGAAAGGGAATGAGTGTGTGTGAGAGGGGGAATGAATGTGTGTGTGTGTGAGGGAATGAGTGTGTGTGAGAGAGGGAATGAGCATGTGTGTGTGTGAGGGAATGAGTGTGTCTGTGTGTGAGAGGGAATGAGTGTGTGTGTGTGTGAGGGAATGAGTGTGTGTGTGAGAGTGGGAATGAGTGTGTGTGTGTGTGAGAGGGAATTAGTGTCTGTGTGTATGTGAGAGGGAATGAATGTGTCTGTGTGTGTGTGTGAGAGGAAATGAGTGTGTCTGTGTGTCAGAGGTAATGAGTGTGTGTGTGTGTGTGAGAGAGGGAATGAGTGTGTGTGTGAGGGAATGAGTGTGTCTGTGTATGAGAGGGAATGAGTGTGTGTGTGTGTGAGAGGGAATGAGTGTGGGTGCGTGTGTGAGAGGGAATGAGTGTGTCTGTGTGTGAGAGGGAATGAGTGTGTGTGTGTGTGTGTGAGGGAATGAGTGTGTGTGTGTGTGTGTGAGAGGCGAATGAGTGTGTGTGCTGTGAGAGAAGGAATGAGTGTGTGTGTGTGTGAGAGGGAATGTGTGTGTGTGTGTGTATGTGAGAGTGAATGAATGTGTCTGTGTGTGAGTGTGTGAGAGGAAATGAGTGTGTCTGTGTGTTAGAGGGAATGAGTGTGTGTGTGTGTGAGAGGGAATGAGTGTGTGTGTGAGGGAATGAGTGTGTCTGTGTATGAGAGGGAATGAGTGTGTGTGTGTGTGTGTGAGAGGGAATGAGTGTGTGTGTGTGAGTGTTAGAGGGAATGAGTGTGTGTGTCTGTGAGAGAGAGGGAATGAGTGTGTGTGAGTGTCTGTGTCAGAGGGAATGAGTGTGTGTGTGTGAGAGGGAATGAGTGTTTGTGTGTGTGTGAGAGGGATTGATTGTGTGTGTGTGTGAGAGGGAATGAGTGTGTCTGTGTGAGAGGGACTGAGTGTGTGTGTGCGTGTTGGAGGGAATGAGTTTGTGTGTGTGTGTGAGAGAGAGAGGGAATGAATGTGTATGTGTGTGTGTGAGAGGGAATGAGTGTGTGTGAGTGTGTGTGTGTGAGAGGGAATGATTGTGTGTGAGTATGTGTGTCAGAGGAAAAGAGTGTGTGTGTATGAGAGGGAATGAGTGTGTGTCTGTGTGAGAGGGAATGAGTTTGTGTGTGTGTGTGAGAGGGAATGAGTGTGTGTGTGTGTTGAGAGGGATTGAGTGTGTGGTTGTTTGAGAGGGAAAGAGTGTGTCTGTGTGTGAGAGGGAATGAGTGTGTGTGTGTGTGTGAGAGAGGGAATGAGTGTGTGGATGTTTGAGAGGAAATGGGTATGTCTGAGTGCGGGAATGCGTGCGTGTGTGTGTGAAAGGGAATGAGTTTGTGTGAGAGGGGGAATGAGTGTGTGCGTGTGTGTGAGAGGGAATGAGTGTGTGGGTGTGTGAGAGGGAATGGGTCTGTCTGAGAGAGGGAATGCTTGTGTGTGTGTGTGAAAGGGAATGAGTGTGTGTGAGAGGGGGAATGAATGTGTGTGTGTGTGTGTGAGAGAATGAGTGTGTGTGAGAGAGGGAATGAGCGTGTGTGTGTGTGAGGGAATGAGTGTGTCTGTGTGTGAGAGGGAATGAGTGTGTGTGTGTGTGTGAGGGAATAAGTGTGTCTGTGTGAGAGTGGGAATGAATGTGTGTGTGTGTGAGAGGGAATGAGTTTGTGTGTGTGTATGTGAGAGGAAATGAATGAGTCTGTGTGTGAGTGTGTGAGAGGAAATGAGTGTGTCTGTGCGTCAGAGGGAATGAGTGTGTGTGTGTGTGTGAGAGGGAATGAGTGTGTGTGTGAGGGAATGAGTGTGTCTGTGTATGAGAGGGAATGTGTGTGTGTGTGTGTGTGTGTGTGAGCGAGAGGGAATGAGTGTGTGTGTGTGTGAGAGGGAATGAGTGTGTGTGTGTGTGTGTGAGAGCGAATGAGTGTGTGTGCATGAGAGAGGGAATGAGTGTGTGTGTGTGTGAGAGGGAATGTGTCTGTGTGTGTGTATGTGAGAGGGAATCAATGTGTCTGTGTGTGAGTGTGTGAGAGGAAATGAGTGTGTCTGTGTGTTAGAGGGAATGAGTGTGTGTGTGTGAGAGAGGGAATGAGTGTGTGTGTGAGGGAATGAGTGTGCCTGTGTATGAGAGGGAATGAGTGTGTGTGTGTGTGTGTGTGTGAGAGGGAATGAGTGTGTGTGTGTGTGTGAGAGGGAATGAGTGTGTCTGTGTATGAGAGGGAATGAGTGTGTGTGTGTGTGTGTGATAGGGAATGAGTGTGTGTGCATGTGTGAGAGGGAATGAGTGTGTCTGTGTGAGAGGGAATGAGTGAGTGTTTTTGTGAGAGGGATTGAGTATGTGTGTGTGAGAGGGAATGAGTGTGTTTGTGTGTGTGACGGAATGAGTGTGTGTGTATGTGAGAGGGATTGAGTGTGTGTGTGTGTGTGTGTGTGTGTGTGAGAGGGAATATGTGTGTGCTTGTGTGTGAGGGGGAATGAGTATGTGTGTGTGTGAGGGAATGAGTGTGGGTGTATGTGAGAGGGAATGATTGTGTGTGACTGTGTGTGTGTGAGAGGGAATGAGTGTGTGTGTGTGAGGGAATGGGTGTGTGAGTATATGAGAGGGATTGAGTGGGTGTGTGTGTGTGAGAGGTAATGAGTGTGTGTGTGAGAGAGGGAATGTGTGTGTGTGTGAGTGTTAGAGGGAATGAGTTTGTGTGTGCGTGTGAGAGAGAGGGAATGAGTGTGTGTGAGTGTGTGTGTCAGAGGGAATGAGTGTGTGTGTGTGAGAGGGAATGAGTGTGTGTGTGTGTGTGAGAGGGAATGAGTGTGTCTGTGTGAGAGGGAATGAGTGTGAGTGTGCATGTTGCAGGGAATGAGTTTGTGTGTGTGTGTGTGTGAGAGAGGGAATGAATGTGTATGGGTGTGTGTGAGAGGGAATGAGTGTGTCTGTGTGTGTATGTGAGAGGGAATGATTGTGTGTGAGTATGTGTGTTAGAGGAAATGAGTGTGTGTGTATGAGAGGGAATGAGTGTGTGTCTGTGTGAGAGGGAATGAGTTTGTGTGTGTGTGTGAGAGGGAATGAGTGTGGTGTTGAGAGGGATTGAGAGTGTGGGTGCGTGAGAGGGAATGTGTGTGCGTGATTGTCAGAGGGAATGAGTGTGTGTGTGTGTGTGAGAGAGGGAATGAGTGTGTGGATGTCTGAGAGGGAATGGGTGTGTCTGAGAGCGGGAATGCGTGCGTGTGTGTGTGAAAGGGAATGAGTCTGTGTGAGAGGGGGAATGAGTGTGTGCTTGTGTGTGAGAGGGAATGAGTGTGTGGGTGTGTGAGAGGGAATGGGTGTGTCTGAGAGAGGGAATGCTTGTGTGTGTGTGTGAAAGGGAAAGAGTGTGCGTGAGAGGGGGAATGAATGTGTGTGTGTGTGTGAGGGAATGAGTGTGTGTGAGAGAGGGAATGAGCGTGTGTGTGTGTGAGGGAATGAGTGTGTCTGTGTGTGAGAGGGAATGAGTGTTTGTGTGTGTGTGAGGGAATGAGTGTGTGTGTGTGAGAGTGGGAATGAATGTGTGTGTGTGTGAGAGGGAATGAGTTTGTGTGTGTGTATGTGAGAGGGAATGAATGAGTCTGTGTGTGAGTGTGTGAGAGGAAATAAGTGTGTCTGTGTGTCAGAGGGAATGAGTGTGTGTGTGTGTGTGAGAGGGAATGAGTGTGTGTGTGAGGGAATGAGTGTGTCTGTTTATGAGAGGGAATGTGTGTGTGTGTGTGTGTGTGAGCGAGAGCGAAAGAGTGTGTGTGTGTGAGAGAGGGAATGAGTGTGTGTGTGTGTGAGAGGGAATGTGTCTGTGTGTGTGTATGTGAGAGGGAATCAATGTGTCTGTGTGTGAGTGTGTGAGAGGAAATGAGTGTGTCTGTGTGTTAGAGGGAATGAGTGTGTGTGTGAGGGAATGAGTGTGTCTGTGTATGAGAGGGAATGAGTGTGTGTGTGTGTGTGTGTGTGTGAGAGGGAATGAGTGTGTGTGTGTTTGTGTGAGAGGGAATGAGTGTGTGTGCGTGTGTGAGAGGGAATGAGTGTGTCTGTGTGTGAGAGGGAATGAGTGAGTGTTTTTGTGAGAGGGATTGAGTATGTGTGTGTGAGAGGGAATGAGTGTGTTTGTGTATGAGAGGGAATGAGTGTGTGTGTATGTGAGAGGGATTGAGTGTGTGTGTGTGTGTGTGTGAGAGAGGGAATATGTGTGTGTTTGTGTGTGTGAGTGGGAATGAGTATGTGTGTGTGTGAGGGAATGAGCGTGGGTGTATGTGAGAGGGAATGATTGTGTGTGACTGTGTGTGTGAGAGGGAATGAGTGTGTGTGTGTGAGGGAATGGGTGTGTGTGTATGTGAGAGGGATTGAGTGTGTGTGTGTGTGTGTGAGAGGTAATGAGTGTGTGTGTGTGTGAGAGGGAATGTGTGTGTGTGAGTGTTAGAGGGAATGAGTTTGTGTGTGTGTGTGAGAGAGAGGGAATGAGTGTGTGTGAGTGTGTGTGTCAGAGGGAATGAGTGTGTGTGTGTGAGAGGGAATGAGTGTGTGCGTGTGTGTGAGAGGGAATGAGTGTGTGTCTGTGTGAGAGGGAATGAGTGTGTGTGTGCGTGTTGGAGGAAATGAGTTTGTGTGTGTGTGTGTGTGAGAGAGGGAATGAATGTGTATGTGTGTGTGTGAGAGGGAATGAGTGTGTGTGAGTGTGTGTATGTGAGAGGGAATGATTGTGTGTGAGTATGTGTGTTAGAGGAAATGAGTGTGTGTGTATGAGAGGGAATGAGTGTGTGTCTGTGTGAGAGAGAATGAGTTTGTGTGTGTGTGTGAGAGGGCATGAGTTTGTGTGTGTGTTGAGAGGGATTGAGAGTGTGGGTGTGTGAGAGGGAATGTGTGTGCGTGAGTGTCAGAGGGAATGAGTGTGTTTGTGTGTGTGAGAGGGAATGAGTGTGTGTGTGAGAGAGAGGGAATGAGTGTGTGTGTTTGTGAGAGGGAATGAGTGTGTGTGTGTGTGAGTGTGTGAGAGGAAATGAGTATGTCTGTGTGTTAGAGGGAATGAGTGTGTGTGTGTGTGAGAGGGAATGAGTGTGTGTGTGAGGGAATGAATGTGTCTGTGTATGAGAGGGAATGATGTGTGTGTGTGTGAGAGGGAATGAGTGTGTGTGCGTGTGTGAGAGGGAATGAGTGTGTCTGTGTGTGAGAGAGAATGAGTGATTGTTTTTGTGAGAGGGATTGAGTATGTGTGTGTGAGAGGGAATGAGTGTGTTTGTGTGTGTGAGGGAATGAGTGTGGGTGTATGTGAGAGGGAATGAGTGTGTGTGACTGTGTGTGTGTGAGAGGGAATGAGTGTGTGTGTGTGAGGGAATGGGTGTGTGTGTATGTGGGAGGGATTGCGTGTGTGTGTGTGAGAGGTAATGAGTGTGTGTGTGAGAGGGAATGTGTGTGTGTGTGAGTGTTAGAGGGAATGAGTGTGTGTGTGTGTGAGAGAGAGGGAATGAGTGTGTGTGAGGGTGTGTGTCAGAGGGAATGAGTGTGTGTGTGTGAGAGGGAATGAGTGTGTGTCTGTGTGAAAGGGATTGATTGTGTGTGTGTGTGAGAGGGAATGAGTGTGTCTGTGTGAGATGGAATGAGTTTGTGTGTGCGTGTTGGAGGGAATGAGTTTGTGTGTGTGTGTGTGTGAGAGAGGGAATGAATGTGTATGTGTGTGTGTGAGAGGGAATGAGTGTGTGTGAGTGTGTGAGTGTGAGAGGGAATGATTGTGTGTGAGTATGTGTGTCAGAGGAAATGAGTGTGTGTGTATGAGAGGGAATGAGTGTGTGTCTGTATGAGAGGGAATGAGTTTGTGTGTGTGTGTGAGAGGGAATGAGTGTGTGTGTGTGTTGAGAGGGATTGAGTGTGTGGGTGTTTGAGAGGGAAAGAGTGTGTCTGTGTGTGAGAGGGAATGAGTGAGTGTGTGTGTGAGAGGGACTGATTGTGTGTGAGAGTGAATGAGTGTGTGTGCATGTGAAAGGGATTGAGTGTGTGTGTGTGTGTGTGTGTGTGAGAGAGGGAATGAGTGTGTGTGTGTGTGTCAGAAGGAATGAGTGTGTGTGTGTGTGAGGGAATGAGTGTGTGTGTATGTGAGAAAGATTGAGTGTGTGAGGGAGGGAATGAATGTGTGTGTATGAGAGGGAATGAGTGTGTGTGTGCATGTGAAAGTGAATGAGTGTGTGTGTGTGTGTGTGTGTGTGTGTGTGATTGGGAATGAGTGTGTGTGTGTGAGAGGGATTGAGTGTGTGTGTGTGTTTGAGAGGGAATGAGTGTGTGTGAGTGTGTGTGTGTGAGAGGGAATGAGTGTGAGTGTGTGAGAGTGAGAGTGAATGAGTGTGTGTACGTGTGTGAGAGGGAATGAGTGTGTGTGTGTGTGTGAGAGAGGGAATGAGTGTGTGGGTGTGTGAGAGGGAATGGGTGTGTCTGAGAGAGGGAATGCTTGTGTGTGTGTGTGAAAGGGAATGAGTGTGTGTGAGAGGGGGAATGAATGTGTGTGTGTGTGAGGGAATGAGTGTGTGTGAGAGAGGGAATGAGCATGTGTGTGTGTGTGAGGGAATGAGTGTGTCTGTGTGTGAGAGGGAATGATTGTGTGTGTGTGTGAGGGAATGAGTGTGTGTGTGAGAGTGGGAATGAGTGTGTGTGTGTGTGAGAGAGAATTAGTGTCTGTGTGTATGTGAGAGGGAATGAATGTGTCTGTGTGTGTGTGTGAGAGGAAATGAGTGTGTCTGTGTGTAAGAGGTAATGAGTGTGTGTGTGTGTGTGAGAGAGGGAATGAGTGTGTGTGTGAGGGAATGAGTGTGTCTGTGTATGAGAGGGAATGAGTGTGTGTGTGTGTGAGAGGGAATGAGTGTGGGTGCGTGTGTGAGAGGGAATGAGTGTGTGTGTGTGTGAGAGGGAATGAGTGTGTGTGTGTGAGAGAAGGAATGAGTGTGTGTGTGTGTGAGAGGGAATGAGTGTGTGTGTTTGTATGTGAGAGGGAATGAATGTGTCTGTGTGTGAGTGTGTGAGAGGAAATGAGTGTGTCTGTGTGTTAGAGGGAATGAGTGTGTGTGTGTGTGAGAGGGAATGAGTGTGTGTGTGAGGGAATGAGTGTGTCTGTGTATGAGAGGGAATGAGTGTGTGTGTGTGTGTGTGAGAGGGAATGAGTGTGTGTGTGTGAGTGTTAGAGGGAATGAGTGTGTGTGTCTGTGAGAGAGAGGGAATGAGTGTGTGTGAGTGTCTGTGTCAGAGGGAATGAGTGTGTGTGTGTGAGAGGGAATGAGTGTTTGTGTGTGTGTGAGAGGGATTGATTGTGTGTGTGTGTGAGAGGGAATGAGTGTGTCTGTGTGAGAGGGAATGAGTGTGTGTGTGCGTGTTGGAGGGAATGAGTTTGTGTGTGTGTGTGAGAGAGAGAGGGAATGAATGTGTATGTGTGTGTGTGAGAGGGAATGAGTGTGTGTGAGTGTGTGTGTGTGAGAGGGAATGATTGTGTGTGAGTATGTGTGTCAGAGGAAAAGAGTGTGTGTGTATGAGAGGGAATGAGTGTGTGTCTGTGTGAGAGGGAATGAGTTTGTGTGTGTGTGTGAGAGGGAATGAGTGTGTGTGTGTGTTGAGAGGGATTGAGTGTGTGGGTGTGTGAGAGGGAATGGGTGTGCGTGAGTGTCAGACGGAATGAGTGTGTGTGTGTGTGTGAGAGAGGGAATGAGTGTGTGGATGTTTGAGAGGAAATGGGTATGTCTGAGTGCGGGAATGCGTGCGTGTGTGTGTGAAAGGGAATGAGTGTGTGTGAGAGGGGGAATGAGTGTGTGCGTGTGTGTGAGAGGGAATGAGTGTGTGGGTGTGTGAGAGGGAATGGGTCTGTCTGAGAGAGGGAATGTGCGTGTGTGTGTGTGAAAGGGAATGAGTGTGTGTGTGAGGGGGAATGTGTGTGTGTGTGTCTGTTAGTGAATTAGTGTGTGTGAGAGAGGGAATGAGAGTGTGTGTGTGAGAGGGAATGAGTGTGTGTGTGTGTGAGAGGGAATGAGTGTGTGTGTGTGTGTGAGGGAATAAGTGTGTCTGTGTGAGAGTGGGAATGAATGTGTGTGTGTGTGAGAGGGAATGAGTTTGTGTGTGTGTATGTGAGAGGAAATGAATGAGTCTGTGTGTGAGTGTGTGAGAGGAAATGAGTGTGTCTGTGCGTCAGAGGGAATGAGTGTGTGTGTGTGTGTGAGGGAATGAGTGTGTGTGTGTGTGTGTGAGAGCGAATGAGTGTGTGTGCATGAGAGAGGGAATGAGTGTGTGTGCGTGTGTGAGAGGGAATGAGTGTGTCTGTGTGTGAGAGAGAATGAGTGATTGTTTTTGTGAGAGGGATTGAGTATGTGTGTGTGAGAGGGAATGAGTGTGTTTGTGTGTGTGAGGGAATGAGTGTGTGTGTATGTGAGAGGGATTGAGTGTGTGTGTGTGTGTGTGAGAGGGAATGAGTGTGTTTGTGTGTGAGGGAATGAGTGTGGGTGTATGTGAGAGGGAATGAGTGTGTGTGACTGTGTGTGTGTGAGAGGGAATGAGTGTGTGTGTGTGAGGGAATGGGTGTGTGTGTATGTGGGAGGGATTGCGTGTGTGTGTGTGAGAGGTAATGAGTGTGTGTGTGAGAGGGAATGTGTGTGTGTGTGAGTGTTAGAGGGAATGAGTTTGTGTGTGTGTGAGAGAGAGGGAATGAGTGTGTGTGAGGGTGTGTGTCAGAGGGAATGAGTGTGTGTGTGTGAGAGGGAATGAGTGTGTGTCTGTGTGTGAGAGGGATTGATTGTGTGTGTGTGTGAGAGGGAATGAGTGTGTCTGTGTGAGATGGAATGAGTTTGTGTGTGCGTGTTGGAGGGAATGAGTTTGTGTGTGTGTGTGTGTGAGAGAGGGAATGAATGTGTATGTGTGTGTGTGAGAGGGAATGAGTGTGTGTGAGTGTGTGAGTGTGAGAGGGAATGATTGTGTGTGAGTATGTGTGTCAGAGGAAATGAGTGTGTGTGTATGAGAGGGAATGAGTGTGTGTCTGTATGAGAGGGAATGAGTTTGTGTGTGTGTGTGAGAGGGAATGAGTGTGTGTGTGTGTTGAGAGGGATTGAGTGTGTGGGTGTTTGAGAGGGAAAGAGTGTGTCTGTGTGTGAGAGGGAATGAGTGAGTGTGTGTGTGAGAGGGACTGATTGTGTGTGAGAGTGAATGAGTGTGTGTGCATGTGAAAGGGATTGAGTGTGTGTGTGTGTGTGTGTGTGTGTGAGAGAGAGGGAATGAGTGTGTGTGTGTGTGTCAGAAGGAATGAGTGTGTGTGTGTGTGAGGGAATGAGTGTGTGTGTATGTGAGAAAGATTGAGTGTGTGAGGGAGGGAATGAATGTGTGTGTATGAGAGGGAATGAGTGTGTGTGTGCATGTGAAAGTGAATGAGTGTGTGTGTGTGTGTGTGTGTGTGTGTGTGTGTGATTGGGAATGAGTGTGTGTGTGTGAGAGGGATTGAGTGTGTGTGTGTGTTTGAGAGGGAATGAGTGTGTGTGAGTGTGTGTGTGTGAGAGGGAATGAGTGTGAGTGTGTGAGAGTGAGAGTGAATGAGTGTGTGTACGTGTGTGAGAGGGAATGAGTGTGTGTGTGTGTGAGAGAGAGGGAATGAGTGTGTGGGTGTGTGAGAGGGAATGGGTGTGTCTGAGAGAGGGAATGCTTGTGTGTGTGTGTGAAAGGGAATGAGTGTGTGTGAGAGGGGGAATGAATGTGTGTGTGTGTGAGGGAATGAGTGTGTGTGAGAGAGGGAATGAGCATGTGTGTGTGTGAGGGAATGAGTGTGTCTGTGTGTGAGAGGGAATGAGTGTGTGTGTGTGTGAGGGAATGAGTGTGTGTGTGAGAGTGGGAATGAGTGTGTGTGTGTGTGAGAGAGAATTAGTGTCTGTGTGTATGTGAGAGGGAATGAATGTGTCTGTGTGTGTGTGTGAGAGGAAATGAGTGTGTCTGTGTGTCAGAGGTAATGAGTGTGTGTGTGTGTGTGAGAGAGGGAATGAGTGTGTGTGTGAGGGAATGAGTGTGTCTGTGTATGAGAGGGAATGAGTGTGTGTGTGTGTGAGAGGGAATGAGTGTGGGTGCGTGTGTGAGAGGGAATGAGTGTGTGTGTGTGTCTGTGAGAGGGAATGAGTGTGTGTGTGTGAGAGAAGGAATGAGTGTGTGTGTGTGTGAGAGGGAATGAGTGTGTGTGTTTGTATGTGAGAGGGAATGAATGTGTCTGTGTGTGAGTGTGTGAGAGGAAATGAGTGTGTCTGTGTGTTAGAGGGAATGAGTGTGTGTGTGTGTGAGAGGGAATGAGTGTGTGTGTGAGGGAATGAGTGTGTCTGTGTATGAGAGGGAATGAGTGTGTGTGTGTGTGTGAGAGGGAATGAGTGTGTGTGTGTGAGTGTTAGAGGGAATGAGTGTGTGTGTCTGTGAGAGAGAGGGAATGAGTGTGTGTGAGTGTCTGTGTCAGAGGGAATGAGTGTGTGTGTGTGAGAGGGAATGAGTGTTTGTGTGTGTGTGAGAGGGATTGATTGTGTGTGTGTGTGAGAGGGAATGAGTGTGTCTGTGTGAGAGGGAATGAGTGTGTGTGTGCGTGTTGGAGGGAATGAGTTTGTGTGTGTGTGTGAGAGAGAGAGGGAATGAATGTGTATGTGTGTGTGTGAGAGGGAATGAGTGTGTGTGAGTGTGTGTGTGTGAGAGGGAATGATTGTGTGTGAGTATGTGTGTCAGAGGAAAAGAGTGTGTGTGTATGAGAGGGAATGAGTGTGTGTCTGTGTGAGAGGGAATGAGTTTGTGTGTGTGTGTGAGAGGGAATGAGTGTGTGTGTGTGTTGAGAGGGATTGAGTGTGTGGGTGTGTGAGAGGGAATGGGTGTGCGTGAGTGTCAGACGGAATGAGTGTGTGTGTGTGTGTGAGAGAGGGAATGAGTGTGTGGATGTTTGAGAGGAAATGGGTATGTCTGAGTGCGGGAATGCGTGCGTGTGTGTGTGAAAGGGAATGAGTGTGTGTGAGAGGGGGAATGAGTGTGTGCGTGTGTGTGAGAGGGAATGAGTGTGTGGGTGTGTGAGAGGGAATGGGTCTGTCTGAGAGAGGGAATGCTTGTGTGTGTGTGTGAAAGGGAATGAGTGTGTGTGAGAGGGGGAATGAATGTGTGTGTGTGTGTGTGAGAGAATGAGTGTGTGTGAGAGAGGGAATGAGCGTGTGTGTATGTGAGGGAATGAGTGTGTCTGTGTGTGAGAGGGAATGAGTGTGTGTGTGTGTGTGAGGGAATAAGTGTGTCTGTGTGAGAGTGGGAATGAATGTGTGTGTGTGTGAGAGGGAATGAGTTTGTGTGTGTGTATGTGAGAGGAAATGAATGAGTCTGTGTGTGAGTGTGTGAGAGGAAATGAGTGTGTCTGTGAGTGAGAGGGAATGAGTGTGTGTGTGTGTGTGAGGGAATGAGTGTGTGTGTGTGTGTGTGAGAGCGAATGAGTGTGTGTGCATGAGAGAGGGAATGAGTGTGTGTGTGTGTGAGAGGGAATGTGTCTGTGTGTGTGTATGTGAGAGGGAATCAATGTGTCTGTGTGTGAGTGTGTGAGAGGAAATGAGTGTGTCTGTGTGTTAGAGGGAATGAGTGTGTGTGTGTGAGAGAGGGAATGAGTGTGTGTGTGAGGGAATGAGTGTGCCTGTGTATGAGAGGGAATGAGTGTGTGTGTGTGTGTGTGTGAGAGGGAATGAGTGTGTGTGTGTGTGTGAGAGGGAATGAGTGTGTCTGTGTATGAGAGGGAATGAGTGTGTGTGTGTGTGTGTGTGTGAGAGGGAATGAGTGTGTGTGCGTGTGTGAGAGGGAATGAGTGTGTCTGTGTGAGAGGGAATGAGTGAGTGTTTTTGTGAGAGGGATTGAGTATGTGTGTGTGAGAGGGAATGAGTGTGTTTGTGTGTGTGACGGAATGAGTGTGTGTGTATGTGAGAGGGATTGAGTGTGTGTGTGTGTGTGTGTGTGTGTGTGTGTGAGAGGGAATATGTGTGTGTTTGTGTGTGAGGGGGAATGAGTATGTGTGTGTGTGAGGGAATGAGTGTGGGTGTATGTGAGAGGGAATGATTGTGTGTGACTGTGTGTGTGAGAGGGAATGAGTGTGTGTGTGTGAGGGAATGGGTGTGTGTGTATGTGAGAGGGATTGAGTGTGTGTGTGTGTGTGAGAGGTAATGAGTGTGTGTGTGAGAGAGGGAATGTGTGTGTGTGTGTGTGAGAGGGAATGGGTCTGTGTGTGTGTATGTGAGAGGGAATCAATGTGTCTGTGTGTGAGTGTGTGAGAGGAAATGAGTGTGTCTGTGTGTTAGAGGGAATGAGTGTGTGTGTGTGAGAGAGGGAATGAGTGTGTGTGTGAGGGAATGAGTGTGTCTGTGTATGAGAGGGAATGTGTGTGTGTGTGTGTGTGAGCGAGAGGGAATGAGTGTGTGTGTGTGTGTGAGGGAATGAGTGTGTGTGTGTGTGTGTGAGAGCGAATGAGGGTGTGTGCATGAGAGAGGGAATGAGTGTGTGTGTGTGTGAGAGGGAATGGGTCTGTGTGTGTGTATGTGAGAGGGAATCAATGTGTCTGTGTGTGAGTGTGTGAGAGGAAATGAGTGTGTCTGTGTGTTAGAGGGAATGAGTGTGTGTGTGTGAGAGAGGGAATGAGTGTGTGTGTGAGGGAATGAGTGTGCCTGTGTATGAGAGGGAATGAGTGTGTGTGTGTGTGTGTGTGTGAGAGGGAATGAGTGTGTGTGTGTGTGTGTGAGAGGGAATGAGTGTGTCTGTGTATGAGAGGGAATGAGTGTGTGTGTGTGTGTGTGTGAGAGAGGGAATGAGTGTGTGTGCGCGTGTGAGAGGGAATGACTGTGTCTGTGTGAGAGGGAATGAGTGAGTGTTTTTGTGAGAGGGATTGAGTATGTGTGTGTGAGAGGGAATGAGTGTGTTTGTGTGTGTGACGGAATGAGTGTGTGTGTATGTGAGAGGGATTGAGTGTGTGTGTGTGTGTGTGTGTGTGTGAGAGGGAATATGTGTGTGCTTGTGTGTGAGGGGGAATGAGTATGTGTGTGTGTGAGGGAATGAGTGTGGGTGTATGTGAGAGGGAATGATTTTGTGTGACTGTGTGTGTGTGAGAGGGAATGAGTGTGTGTGTGTGAGGGAATGGGTGTGTGTGTATGTGAGAGGGATTGAGTGTGTGTGTGTGTGTGAGAGGTAATGAGTGTGTGTGTGAGAGAGGGAATGTGTGTGTGTGTGAGTGTTAGAGGGAATGAGTTTGTGTGTGCGTGTGAGAGAGAGGGAATGAGTGTGTGTGAGTGTGTGTGTCAGAGGGAATGAGTGTGTGTGTGTGAGAGGGAATGAGTGTGTGTGCATGAGAGAGGGAATGAGTGTGTGTGTGTGTGAGAGGGAATGTGTCTGTGTGTGTGTATGTGAGAGGGAATCAATGTGTCTGTGTGTGAGTGTGTGAGAGGAAATGAGTGTGTCTGTGTGTTAGAGGGAATGAGTGTGTGTGTGAGGGAATGAGTGTGTCTGTGTATGAGAGGGAATGAGTGTGTGTGTGTGTGTGTGTGTGTGAGAGGGAATGAGTGTGTGTGTGTTTGTGTGAGAGGGAATGAGTGTGTGTGCGTGTGTGAGAGGGAATGAGTGTGTCTGTGTGTGAGAGGGAATGAGTGAGTGTTTTTGTGAGAGGGATTGAGTATGTGTGTGTGAGAGGGAATGAGTGTGTTTGTGTGTGAGAGGGAATGAGTGTGTGTGTATGTGAGAGGGATTGAGTGTGTGTGTGTGTGTGTGTGAGAGAGGGAATATGTGTGTGTTTGTGTGTGTGAGTGGGAATGAGTATGTGTGTGTGTGAGGGAATGAGCGTGGGTGTATGTGAGAGGGAATGATTGTGTGTGACTGTGTGTGTGAGAGGGAATGAGTGTGTGTGTGTGAGGGAATGGGTGTGTGTGTATGTGAGAGGGATTGAGTGTGTGTGTGTGTGTGTGAGAGGTAATGAGTGTGTGTGTGTGTGAGAGGGAATGTGTGTGTGTGAGTGTTAGAGGGAATGAGTTTGTGTGTGTGTGTGAGAGAGAGGGAATGAGTGTGTGTGAGTGTGTGTGTCAGAGGGAATGAGTGTGTGTGTGTGAGAGGGAATGAGTGTGTGCGTGTGTGTGAGAGGGAATGAGTGTGTGTCTGTGTGAGAGGGAATGAGTGTGTGTGTGCGTGTTGGAGGGAATGAGTTTGTGTGTGTGTGTGTGTGAGAGAGGGAATGAATGTGTATGTGTGTGTGTGAGAGGGAATGAGTGTGTGTGAGTGTGTGTATGTGAGAGGGAATGATTGTGTGTGAGTATGTGTGTTAGAGGAAATGAGTGTGTGTGTATGAGAGGGAATGAGTGTGTGTCTGTGTGAGAGAGAATGAGTTTGTGTGTGTGTGTGAGAGGGCATGAGTTTGTGTGTGTGTTGAGAGGGATTGAGAGTGTGGGTGTGTGAGAGGGAATGTGTGTGCGTGAGTGTCAGAGGGAATGAGTGTGTTTGTGTGTGTGAGAGGGAATGAGTGTGTGTGTGAGAGAGAGGGAATGAGTGTGTGTGTGTGTGAGAGGGAATGAGTGTGTGTGTGTGTGAGTGTGTGAGAGGAAATGAGTATGTCTGTGTGTTAGAGGGAATGAGTGTGTGTGTGTGTGAGAGGGAATGAGTGTGTGTGTGAGGGAATGAATGTGTCTGTGTATGAGAGGGAATGATGTGTGTGTGTGTGAAAGGGAATGAGTGTGTGTGCGTGTGTGAGAGGGAATGAGTGTGTCTGTGTGTGAGAGAGAATGAGTGATTGTTTTTGTGAGAGGGATTGAGTATGTGTGTGTGAGAGGGAATGAGTGTGTTTGTGTGTGTGAGGGAATGAGTGTGTGTGTATGTGAGAGGGATTGAGTGTGTGTGTGTGTGTGTGAGAGGGAATGAGTGTGTTTGTGTGTGAGGGAATGAGTGTGGGTGTATGTGAGAGGGAATGAGTGTGTGTGACGGTGTGTGTGTGAGAGGGAATGAGTGTGTGTGTGTGAGGGAATGGGTGTGTGTGTATGTGGGAGGGATTGAGTGTGTGTGTGTGAGAGGTAATGAGTGTGTGTGTGAGAGGGATTGTGTGTGTGTGTGAGTGTTAGAGGGAATGAGTGTGTGTGTGTGTGAGAGAGAGGGAATGAGTGTGTGTGAGGGTGTGTGTCAGAGGGAATGAGTGTGTGTGTGTGAGAGGGAATGAGTGTGTGTCTGTGTGTGAGAGGGATTGATTGTGTGTGTGTGTGAGAGGGAATGAGTGTGTCTGTGTGAGATGGAATGAGTTTGTGTGTGCGTGTTGGAGGGAATGAGTTTGTGTGTGTGTGTGTGAGAGAGAGGGAATGAATGTGTATGTGTGTGTGTGAGAGGGAATGAGTGTGTGTGAGTGTGTGAGTGTGAGAGGGAATGATTGTGTGTGAGTATGTGTGTCAGAGGAAATGAGTGTGTGTGTATGAGAGGGAATGAGTGTGTGTCTGTATGAGAGGGAATGAGTTTGTGTGTGTGTGTGAGAGGGAATGAGTGTGTGTGTGTGTTGAGAGGGATTGAGTGTGTGTGAGAGGGGGAATGAGTGTGTGCGTGTGTGTGAGAGGGAATGAGTGTGTGGGTGTGTGAGAGGGAATGGGTCTGTCTGAGAGAGGGAATGCTTGTGTGTGTGTGTGAAAGGGAATGAGTGTGTGTGAGAGGGGGAATGAATGTGTGTGTGTGTGTGTGAGAGAATGAGTGTGTGTGAGAGAGGGAATGAGCGTGTGTGTGTGTGAGGGAATGAGTGTGTCTGTGTGTGAGAGGGAATGAGTGTGTGTGTGTGTGTGAGGGAATAAGTGTGTCTGTGTGAGAGTGGGAATGAATGTGTGTGTGTGTGAGAGGGAATGAGTTTGTGTGTGTGTATGTGAGAGGAAATGAATGAGTCTGTGTGTGAGTGTGTGAGAGGAAATGAGTGTGTCTGTGCGTCAGAGGGAATGAGTGTGTGTGTGTGTGTGAGGGAATGAGTGTGTGTGTGTGTGTGTGAGAGCGAATGAGTGTGTGTGCATGAGAGAGGGAATGAGTGTGTGTGTGTGTGAGAGGGAATGTGTCTGTGTGTGTGTATGTGAGAGGGAATCAATGTGTCTGTGTGTGAGTGTGTGAGAGGAAATGAGTGTGTCTGTGTGTTAGAGGGAATGAGTGTGTGTGTGTGAGAGAGGGAATGAGTGTGTGTGTGAGGGAATGAGTGTGCCTGTGTATGAGAGGGAATGAGTGTGTGTGTGTGTGTGTGTGAGAGGGAATGAGTGTGTGTGTGTGTGTGAGAGGGAATGAGTGTGTCTGTGTATGAGAGGGAATGAGTGTGTGTGTGTGTGTGTGTGTGAGAGGGAATGAGTGTGTGTGCGTGTGTGAGAGGGAATGAGTGTGTCTGTGTGAGAGGGAATGAGTGAGTGTTTTTGTGAGAGGGATTGAGTATGTGTGTGTGAGAGGGAATGAGTGTGTTTGTGTGTGTGACGGAATGAGTGTGTGTGTATGTGAGAGGGATTGAGTGTGTGTGTGTGTGTGTGTGTGTGTGTGTGTGAGAGGGAATATGTGTGTGTTTGTGTGTGAGGGGGAATGAGTATGTGTGTGTGTGAGGGAATGAGTGTGGGTGTATGTGAGAGGGAATGATTGTGTGTGACTGTGTGTGTGAGAGGGAATGAGTGTGTGTGTGTGAGGGAATGGGTGTGTGTGTATGTGAGAGGGATTGAGTGTGTGTGTGTGTGTGAGAGGTAATGAGTGTGTGTGTGAGAGAGGGAATGTGTGTGTGTGTGTGTGAGAGGGAATGGGTCTGTGTGTGTGTATGTGAGAGGGAATCAATGTGTCTGTGTGTGAGTGTGTGAGAGGAAATGAGTGTGTCTGTGTGTTAGAGGGAATGAGTGTGTGTGTGTGAGAGAGGGAATGAGTGTGTGTGTGAGGGAATGAGTGTGTCTGTGTATGAGAGGGAATGTGTGTGTGTGTGTGTGTGAGCGAGAGGGAATGAGTGTGTGTGTGTGTGTGAGGGAATGAGTGTGTGTGTGTGTGTGTGTGAGAGCGAATGAGTGTGTGTGCATGAGAGAGGGAATGAGTGTGTGTGTGTGTGAGAGGGAATGGGTCTGTGTGTGTGTATGTGAGAGGGAATCAATGTGTCTGTGTGTGAGTGTGTGAGAGGAAATGAGTGTGTCTGTGTGTTAGAGGGAATGAGTGTGTGTGTGTGAGAGAGGGAATGAGTGTGTGTGTGAGGGAATGAGTGTGCCTGTGTATGAGAGGGAATGAGTGTGTGTGTGTGTGTGTGTGTGAGAGGGAATGAGTGTGTGTGTGTGTGAGAGGGAATGAGTGTGTCTGTGTATGAGAGGGAATGAGTGTGTGTGTGTGTGTGTGTGAGAGAGGGAATGAGTGTGTGTGCGCGTGTGAGAGGGAATGACTGTGTCTGTGTGAGAGGGAATGAGTGAGTGTTTTTGTGAGAGGGATTGAGTATGTGTGTGTGAGAGGGAATGAGTGTGTTTGTGTGTGTGACGGAATGAGTGTGTGTGTATGTGAGAGGGATTGAGTGTGTGTGTGTGTGTGTGTGTGTGAGAGGGAATATGTGTGTGCTTGTGTGTGAGGGGGAATGAGTATGTGTGTGTGTGAGGGAATGAGTGTGGGTGTATGTGAGAGGGAATGATTTTGTGTGACTGTGTGTGTGAGAGGGAATGAGTGTGTGTGTGTGAGGGAATGGGTGTGTGTGTATGTGAGAGGGATTGAGTGTGTGTGTGTGTGTGAGAGGTAATGAGTGTGTGTGTGAGAGAGGGAATGTGTGTGTGTGTGAGTGTTAGAGGGAATGAGTTTGTGTGTGTGTGTGAGAGAGAGGGAATGAGTGTGTGTGAGTGTGTGTGTCAGAGGGAATGAGTGTGTGTGTGTGAGAGGGAATGAGTGTGTGTGCATGAGAGAGGGAATGAGTGTGTGTGTGTGTGAGAGGGAATGTGTCTGTGTGTGTGTATGTGAGAGGGAATCAATGTGTCTGTGTGTGAGTGTGTGAGAGGAAATGAGTGTGTCTGTGTGTTAGAGGGAATGAGTGTGTGTGTGAGGGAATGAGTGTGTCTGTGTATGAGAGGGAATGAGTGTGTGTGTGTGTGTGTGTGTGTGAGAGGGAATGAGTGTGTGTGTGTTTGTGTGAGAGGGAATGAGTGTGTGTGCGTGTGTGAGAGGGAATGAGTGTGTCTGTGTGTGAGAGGGAATGAGTGAGTGTTTTTGTGAGAGGGATTGAGTATGTGTGTGTGAGAGGGAATGAGTGTGTTTGTGTGTGAGAGGGAATGAGTGTGTGTGTATGTGAGAGGGATTGAGTGTGTGTGTGTGTGTGTGTGAGAGAGGGAATATGTGTGTGTTTGTGTGTGTGAGTGGGAATGAGTATGTGTGTGTGTGAGGGAATGAGCGTGGGTGTATGTGAGAGGGAATGATTGTGTGTGACTGTGTGTGTGAGAGGGAATGAGTGTGTGTGTGTGAGGGAATGGGTGTGTGTGTATGTGAGAGGGATTGAGTGTGTGTGTGTGTGTGTGAGAGGTAATGAGTGTGTGTGTGTGTGAGAGGGAATGTGTGTGTGTGAGTGTTAGAGGGAATGAGTTTGTGTGTGTGTGTGAGAGAGAGGGAATGAGTGTGTGTGAGTGTGTGTGTCAGAGGGAATGAGTGTGTGTGTGTGAGAGGGAATGAGTGTGTGCGTGTGTGTGAGAGGGAATGAGTGTGTGTCTGTGTGAGAGGGAATGAGTGTGTGTGTGCGTGTTGGAGGGAATGAGTTTGTGTGTGTGTGTGTGTGAGAGAGGGAATGAATGTGTATGTGTGTGTGTGAGAGGGAATGAGTGTGTGTGAGTGTGTGTATGTGAGAGGGAATGATTGTGTGTGAGTATGTGTGTTAGAGGAAATGAGTGTGTGTGTATGAGAGGGAATGAGTGTGTGTCTGTGTGAGAGAGAATGAGTTTGTGTGTGTGTGTGAGAGGGCATGAGTTTGTGTGTGTGTTGAGAGGGATTGAGAGTGTGGGTGTGTGAGAGGGAATGTGTGTGCGTGAGTGTCAGAGGGAATGAGTGTGTTTGTGTGTGTGAGAGGGAATGAGTGTGTGTGTGAGAGAGAGGGAATGAGTGTGTGTGTGTGTGAGAGGGAATGAGTGTGTGTGTGAGGGAATGAATGTGTCTGTGTATGAGAGGGAATGATGTTTGTGTGTGTGAAAGGGAATGAGTGTGTGTGCGTGTGTGAGAGGGAATGAGTGTGTCTGTGTGTGAGAGAGAATGAGTGATTGTTTTTGTGAGAGGGATTGAGTATGTGTGTGTGAGAGGGAATGAGTGTGTTTGTGTGTGTGAGGGAATGAGTGTGTATGTATGTGAGAGGGATTGAGTGTGTGTGTGTGTGTGTGAGAGGGAATGAGTGTGTTTGTGTGTGAGGGAATGAGTGTGGGTGTATGTGAGAGGGAATGAGTGTGTGTGACGGTGTGTGTGTGAGAGGGAATGAGTGTGTGTGTGTGAGGGAATGGGTGTGTGTGTATGTGGGAGGGATTGAGTGTGTGTGTGTGAGAGGTAATGAGTGTGTGTGTGAGAGGGAATGTGTGTGTGTGTGAGTGTTAGAGGGAATGAGTGTGTGTGTGTGTGAGAGAGAGGGAATGAGTGTGTGTGAGGGTGTGTGTCAGAGGGAATGAGTGTGTGTGTGTGAGAGGGAATGAGTGTGTGTCTGTGTGTGAGAGGGATTGATTGTGTGTGTGTGTGAGAGGGAATGAGTGTGTCTGTGTGAGATGGAATGAGTTTGTGTGTGCGTGTTGGAGGGAATGAGTTTGTGTGTGTGTGTGTGAGAGAGAGGGAATGAATGTGTATGTGTGTGTGTGAGAGGGAATGAGTGTGTGTGAGTGTGTGAGTGTGAGAGGGAATGATTGTGTGTGAGTATGTGTGTCAGAGGAAATGAGTGTGTGTGTATGAGAGGGAATGAGTGTGTGTCTGTATGAGAGGGAATGAGTTTGTGTGTGTGTGTGAGAGGGAATGAGTGTGTGTGTGTGTTGAGAGGGATTGAGTGTGTGGGTGTTTGAGAGGGAAAGAGTGTGTCTGTGTGTGAGAGGGAATGAGTGAGTGTGTGTGTGAGAGGGACTGATTGTGTGTGAGAGTGAATGAGTGTGTGTGCATGTGAAAGGGATTGAGTGTGTGTGTGTGTGTGTGTGTGTGTGAGAGAGGGAATGAGTGTGTGTGTGTGTGTCAGAAGGAATGAGTGTGTGTGTGTGTGAGGGAATGAGTGTGTGTGTATGTGAGAAAGATTGAGTGTGTGAGGGAGTGAATGAATGTGTGTGTATGAGAGGGAATGAGTGTGTGTGTGCATGTGAAAGTGAATGAGTGTGTGTGTGTGTGTGTGTGTGTGTGTGTGTGATTGGGAATGAGTGTGTGTGTGTGAGAGGGATTGAGTGTGTGTGTGTGTTTGAGAGGGAATGAGTGTGTGTGAGTGTGTGTGTGTGAGAGGGAATGAGTGTGAGTGTGTGAGAGTGAGAGTGAATGAGTGTGTGTACGTGTGTGAGAGGGAATGAGTGTGTGTGTGTGTGTGAGAGAGGGAATGAGTGTGTGGGTGTGTGAGAGGGAATGGGTGTGTCTGAGAGAGGGAATGCTTGTGTGTGTGTGTGAAAGGGAATGAGTGTGTGTGAGAGGGGGAATGAACGTGTGTGTGTGTGAGGGAATGAGTGTGTGTGAGAGAGGGAATGAGCATGTGTGTGTGTGAGGGAATGAGTGTGTCTGTGTGTGAGAGGGAATGAGTGTGTGTGTGTGAGGGAATGAGTGTGTGTGTGAGAGTGGGAATGAGTGTGTGTGTGTGAGAGGGAATTAGTGTCTGTGTGTATGTGAGAGGGAATGAATGTGTCTGTGTGTGTGTGTGAGAGGAAATGAGTGTGTCTGTGTGTCAGAGGTAATGAGTGTGTGTGTGTGTGTGTGAGAGAGGGAATGAGTGTGTGTGTGAGGGAATGAGTGTGTCTGTGTATGAGAGGGAATGAGTGTGTGTGTGTGAGAGGGAATGATTGTGTGTGTGTGTGAGAGGGAATGAGTGTGTGTGTGTGTGAGAGGGAATGAGTGTGTGTGTGTGTGTGTGAGGGAATGAGTGTGTGTGTGTGTGAGAGGGAATGAGTGTGTGTGTGTGTGAGAAGGAATTAATGTGTGTGTGTGTGAGAGGGAATGAGTGTGTGTGTTTGTATGTGAGAGGGAATGAATGTGTCTGTGTGTGAGTGTGTGAGAGGAAATGAGTGTGTCTGTGTGTTAGAGGGAATGAGTGTGTGTGTGTGTGAGAGGGAATGAGTGTGTGTGTGAGGGAATGAGTGTGTCTGTGTATGAGAGGGAATGAGTGTGTGTGTGTGTGTGTGAGAGGGAATGAGTGTGTGTGTGTGAGTGTTAGAGGGAATGAGTGTGTGTGTCTGTGAGAGAGAGGGAATGAGGGTGTGTGAGTGTCTGTGTCAGAGGGAATGAGTGTGTGTGTGTGAGAGGGAATGAGTGTTTGTGTGTGTGTGAGAGGGATTGATTGTGTGTGTGTGTGAGAGGGAATGAGTGTGTCTGTGTGAGAGGGAATGAGTGTGTGTGTGCGTGTTGGAGGGAATGAGTTTGTGTGTGTGTGTGAGAGAGAGAGGGAATGAATGTGTATGTGTGTGTGTGAGAGGGAATGAGTGTGTGTGAGTGTGTGTGTGTGAGAGGGAATGATTGTGTGTGAGTATGTGTGTCAGAGGAAAAGAGTGTGTGTGTATGAGAGGGAATGAGTGTGTGTCTGTGTGAGAGGGAATGAGTTTGTGTGTGTGTGTGAGAGGGAATGAGTGTGTGTGTGTGTTGAGAGGGATTGAGTGTGTGGTTGTTTGAGAGGGAAAGAGTGTGTCTGTGTGTGAGAGGGAATGAGTGAGTGTGTGTGAGAGAGGGAATGAGTGTGTGGATGTTTGAGAGGAAATGGGTATGTCTGAGTGCGGGAATGCGTGCGTGTGTGTGTGAAAGGGAATGAGTGTGTGTGAGAGGGGGAATGAGTGTGTGCGTGTGTGTGAGAGGGAATGAGTGTGTGGGTGTGTGAGAGGGAATGGGTCTGTCTGAGAGAGGGAATGCTTGTGTGTGTGTGTGAAAGGGAATGAGTGTGTGTGAGAGGGGGAATGAATGTGTGTGTGTGTGTGTGAGAGAATGAGTGTGTGTGAGAGAGGGAATGAGCGTGTGTGTGTGTGAGGGAATGAGTGTGTCTGTGTGTGAGAGGGAATGAGTGTGTGTGTGTGTGTGAGGGAATAAGTGTGTCTGTGTGAGAGTGGGAATGAATGTGTGTGTGTGTGAGAGGGAATGAGTTTGTGTGTGTGTATGTGAGAGGAAATGAATGAGTCTGTGTGTGTGTGTGAGAGGAAATGAGTGTGTCTGTGCGTCAGAGGGAATGAGTGTGTGTGTGTGTGTGAGAGGGAATGAGTGTGTGTGTGAGGGAATGAGTGTGTCTGTGTATGAGAGGGAATGTGTGTGTGTGTGTGTGTGTGTGAGCGAGAGGGAATGAGTGTGTGTGTGTGTGTGAGGGAATGAGTGTGTGTGTGTGTGTGTGAGAGCGAATGAGTGTGTGTGCATGAGAGAGGGAATGAGTGTGTGTGTGTGTGAGAGGGAATGGGTCTGTGTGTGTGTATGTGAGAGGGAATCAATGTGTCTGTGTGTGAGTGTGTGAGAGGAAATGAGTGTGTCTGTGTGTTAGAGGGAATGAGTGTGTGTGTGTGAGAGAGGGAATGAGTGTGTGTGTGAGGGAATGAGTGTGCCTGTGTATGAGAGGGAATGAGTGTGTGTGTGTGTGTGTGTGTGAGAGGGAATGAGTGTGTGTGTGTGTGTGAGAGGGAATGAGTGTGTCTGTGTATGAGAGGGAATGAGTGTGTCTGTGTGAGAGGGAATGAGTGAGTGTTTTTGTGAGAGGGATTGAGTATGTGTGTGTGAGAGGGAATGAGTGTGTTTGTGTGTGTGACGGAATGAGTGTGTGTGTATGTGAGAGGGATTGAGTGTGTGTGTGTGTGTGTGTGTGTGTGTGAGAGGGAATATGTGTGTGCTTGTGTGTGAGGGGGAATGAGTATGTGTGTGTGTGAGGGAATGAGTGTGGGTGTATGTGAGAGGGAATGATTGTGTGTGACTGTGTGTGTGTGAGAGGGAATGAGTGTGTGTGTGTGAGGGAATGGGTGTGTGTGTATGTGAGAGGGATTGAGTGTGTGTGTGTGTGTGAGAGGTAATGAGTGTGTGTGTGAGAGAGGGAATGTGTGTGTGTGTGAGTGTTAGAGGGAATGAGTTTGTGTGTGCGTGTGAGAGAGAGGGAATGAGTGTGTGTGAGTGTGTGTGTCAGAGGGAATGAGTGTGTGTGTGTGAGAGGGAATGAGTGTGTGTATGTGTGTGAGAGGGAATGAGTGTGTCTGTGTGAGAGGGAATGAGTGTGAGTGTGCATGTTGGAGGGAATGAGTTTGTGTGTGTGTGTGTGTGTGAGAGAGGGAATGAATGTGTATGGGTGTGTGTGAGAGGGAATGAGTGTGTCTGTGTGTGTATGTGAGAGGGAATGATTGTGTGTGAGTATGTGTGTTAGAGGAAATGAGTGTGTGTGTATGAGAGGGAATGAGTGTGTGTCTGTGTGAGAGGGAATGAGTTTGTGTGTGTGTGTGAGAGGGAATGAGTGTGTGTGTTGAGAGGGATTGAGAGTGTGGGTGCGTGAGAGGGAATGTGTGTGCGTGATTGTCAGAGGTAATGAGTGTGTGTGTGTGTGTGAGAGAGGGAATGAGTGTGTGGATGTCTGAGAGGGAATGGGTGTGTCTGAGAGCGGGAATGCGTGCGTGTGTGTGTGAAAGGGAATGAGTCTGTGTGAGAGGGGGAATGAGTGTGTGCTTGTGTGTGAGAGGGAATGACTGTGTGGGTGTGTGAGAGGGAATGGGTGTGTCTGAGAGAGGGAATGCTTGTGTGTGTGTGTGAAAGGGAAAGAGTGTGCGTGAGAGGGGGAATGAATGTGTGTGTGTGTGTGAGGGAATGAGTGTGTGTGAGAGAGGGAATGAGCGTGTGTGTGTGTGAGGGAATGAGTGTGTCTGTGTGTGAGAGGGAATGAGTGTTTGTGTGTGTGTGAGGGAATGAGTGTGTGTGTGTGAGAGTGGGAATGAATGTGTGTGTGTGTGTGTGAGAGAATGAGTGTGTGTGAGAGAGGGAATGAGCGTGTGTGTGTGTGAGGGAATGAGTGTGTCTGTGTGTGAGAGGGAATGAGTGTGTGTGTGTGTGTGAGGGAATAAGTGTGTCTGTGTGAGAGTGGGAATGAATGTGTGTGTGTGTGAGAGGGAATGAGTTTGTGTGTGTGTATGTGAGAGGAAATGAATGAGTCTGTGTGTGAGTGTGTGAGAGGAAATGAGTGTGTCTGTGCATCAGAGGGAATGAGTGTGTGTGTGTGTGTGAGAGGGAATGAGTGTGTGTGTGAGGGAATGAGTGTGTCTGTGTATGAGAGGGAATGTGTGTGTGTGTGTGTGTGGGTGAGACGGAATGAGTGTGTGTGTGTGTGTGAGGGAATGAGTGTGTGTGTGTGTGTGTGAGAGCGAATGAGTGTGTGTGCATGAGAGAGGGAATGAGTGTGTGTGTGTGTGAGAGGGAATGTGTCTGTGTGTGTGTATGTGAGAGGGAATTAATGTGTCTGTGTGTGAGTGTGTGAGAGGAAATGAGTGTGTCTGTGTGTTAGAGGGAATGAGTGTGTGTGTGTGAGAGAGGGAATGAGTGTGTGTGTGAGGGAATGAGTGTGCCTGTGTATGAGAGGGAATGAGTGTGTGTATGTGTGTGTGTGTGAGAGGGAATGAGTGTGTGTGTGTGTGTGAGAGGGAATGAGTGTGTCTGTCTATGAGAGGGAATGAGTGTGTGTGTGTGTGTGTGAGAGAGAGGGAATGAGTGTGTGTGCGTGTGTGAGAGGGAATGAGTGTGTCTGTGTGAGAGGGAATGAGTGAGTGTTTTTGTGAGAGGGATTGAGTATGTGTGTGTGAGAGGGAATGAGTGTGCTTGTGTGTGTGACGGAATGAGTGTGTGTGTATGTGAGAGGGATTGAGTGTGTGTGTGTGTGTGTGTGTGTGTGTGTGTGAGAGGGAATATGTGTGTGTTTGTGTGTGAGGGGGAATGAGTATGTGTGTGTGTGAGGGAATGAGTGTGGGTGTATGTGAGAGGGAATGATTGTGTGTGACTGTGTGTGTGTGAGAAGGAATGAGTGTGTGTGTGTGAGGGAATGGGTGTGTGTGTATGTGAGAGGGATTGAGTGTGTGTGTGTGTGTGAGAGGTAATGAGTGTGTGTGTGAGAGAGGGAATGTGTGTGTGTGTGAGTGTTAGAGGGAATGAGTTTGTGTGTGCGTGTGAGAGAGAGGGAATGAGTGTGTGTGAGTGTGTGTGTCAGAGGGAATGAGTGTGTTTGTGTGAGAGGGAATGAGTGTGTGTGTGTGTGTGAGAGGGAATGAGTGTGTCTGTGTGAGAGGGAATGAGTGTGAGTGTGCATGTTGGAGGGAATGAGTTTGTGTGTGTGTGTGTGTGTGAGAGAGGGAATGAATGTGTATGGGTGTGTGTGAGAGGGAATGAGTGTGTCTGTGTGTGTATGTGAGAGGGAATGATTGTGTGTGAGTATGTGTGTTAGAGGAAATGAGTGTGTGTGTATGAGAGGGAATGCGTGTGTGTCTGTGTGAAAGGGAATGAGTTTGTGTGTGTGTGTGAGAGGGAATGAGTGTGTGTGTTGAGAGGGATTGAGAGTGTGGGTGCGTGAGAGGGAATGTGTGTGCGTGATTGTCAGAGGGAATGAGTGTGTGTGTGTGTGTGAGAGAGGGAATGAGTGTGTGGATGTCTGAGAGGGAATGGGTGTGTCTGAGAGCGGGAATGCGTGCGTGTGTGTGTGAAAGGGAATGAGTCTGTGTGAGAGGGGGAATGAGTGTGTGCTTGTGTGTGAGAGGGAATGAGTGTGTGGGTGTGTGAGAGGGAATGGGTGTGTCTGAGAGAGGGAATGCTTGTGTGTGTGTGTGAAAGGGAAAGAGTGTGCGTGAGAGGGGGAATGAATGTGTGTGTGTGTGTGAGGGAATGAGTGTGTGTGAGAGAGGGAATGCGCGTGTGTGTGTGTGAGGGAATGAGTGTGTCTGTGTGTGAGAGGGAATGAGTGTTGTGTGTGTGTGGGGAATGAGTGTGTGTGTGAGAGTGGGAATGAATGTGTGTGTGTGTGAGAGGGAATGAGTTTGTGTGTGTGTATGTGAGAGGGAATGAATGAGTCTGTGTGTGTGTGTGAGAGGAAATAATTGTGTCTGTGTGTCAGAGGGAATGAGTGTGTCTGTTTATGAGAGGGAATGTGTGTGTGTGTGTGTGTGTGTGTGTGTGTGTGTGTGTGTGTGTGAGCGAGAGGGAATGAGTGTGTGTGTGTGTGAGAGGGAATGAGTGTGTGTGTGTGTGTGTGAGAGCGAATGAGTGTGTGTGTGTGAGAGAGGGAATGAGTGTGTGTGTGTGTGAGAGGGAATGTGTCTGTGTGTGTGTATGTGAGAGGGAATCAATGTGTCTGTGTGTGAGTGTGTGAGAGGAAATGAGTGTGTCTGTGTGTTAGAGGGAATGAGTGTGTCTGTGTATGAGAGGGAATGTGTGTGTGTGTGTGTGTGAGCGAGAGGGAATGAGTGTGTGTGTGTGTGTGTGAGAGCGAAAGAGTGTGTGTGTGTGAGAGAGGGAATGAGTGTGTGTGTGTGTGAGAGGGAATGTGTCTGTGTGTGTGTATGTGAGAGGAAATCAATGTGTCTGTGTGTGAGTGTGTGAGAGGAAATGAGTGTGTCTGTGTGTTAGAGGGAATGAGTGTGTGTGTGAGAGGGAATGAGTGTGTGTGTGAGGGAATGAGTGTGTCTGTGTATGAGAGGGAATGAGTGTGTGTGTGTGTGTGTGTGAGAGAGGGAATGAGTGTGTGTGTGTTTGTGTGAGAGGGAATGAGTGTGTGTGCGTGTGTGAGAGGGAATGAGTGTGTCTGTGTGTGAGAGGGAATGAGTGAGTGTTTTTGTGAGAGGGATTGAGTATGTGTGTGTGAGAGGGAATGAGTGTGTTTGTGTGTGAGAGGGAATGAGTGTGTGTGTGTGTGTGTGTGTGTGAGAGAGGGAATATGTGTGTGTTTGTGTGTGTGAGGGGGAATGAGTATGTGTGTGTGTGAGGGAATGAGCGTGGGTGTATGTGAGAGGGAATGATTGTGTGTGACTGTGTGTGTGAGAGGGAATGACTGTGTGTGTGTGAGGGAATGGGTGTGTGTGTATGTGAGAGGGATTGAGTGTGTGTGTGTGTGTGTGAGAGGTAATGAGTGTGTGTGTGTGTGAGAGGGAATGTGTGTGTGTGTGAGTGTTAGAGGGAATGAGTTTGTGTGTGTGTGTGAGAGAGAGGGAATGAGTGTGTGTGAGTGTGTGTGTCAGAGGGAATGAGTGTGTGTGTGTGAGAGGGAATGAGTGTGTGTGTGTGTGTGAGAGGGAATGAGTGTGTGTCTGTGTGAGAGGGAATGAGTGTGTGTGTGCGTGTTGGAGGGAATGAGTTTGTGTGTGTGTGTGTGAGAGAGGGAATGAATGTGTATGTGTGTGTGTGAGAGGGAATGAGTGTGTGTGAGTGTGTGTATGTGAGAGGGAATGATTGTGTGTGAGTATGTGTGTTAGAGGAAATGAGTGTGTGTGTATGAGAGGGAATGAGTGTGTGTCTGTGTGAGAGAGAATGAGTTTGTGTGTGTGTGTGAGAGGGCATGAGTTTGTGTGTGTGTTGAGAGGGATTGAGAGTGTGGGTGTGTGAGAGGGAATGTGTGTGCGTGAGTGTCAGAGGGAATGAGTGTGTTTGTGTGTGTGAGAGGGAATGAGTGTGTGTGTGAGAGAGAGGGAATGAGTGTGTGTGTGTGTGAGAGGGAATGAGTGTGTGTGTGTGTGAGTGTGTGAGAGGAAATGAGTATGTCTGTGTGTTAGAGGGAATGAGTGTGTGTGTGTGTGAGAGGGAATGAGTGTGTGTGTGAGGGAATGAATGTGTCTGTGTATGAGAGGGAATGATGTGTGTGTGTGTGAGAGGGAATGAGTGTGTGTGCGTGTGTGAGAGGGAATGAGTGTGTCTGTGTGTGAGAGGGAATGAGTGATTGTTTTTGTGAGAGGGATTGAGTATGTGTGTGTGAGAGGGAATGAGTGTGTTTGTGTGTGTGAGGGAATGAGTGTGTGTGTATGTGAGAGGGATTGAGTGTGTGTGTGTGTGTGTGAGAGGGAATGAGTGTGTTTGTGTGTGAGGGAATGAGTGTGGGTGTATGTGAGAGGGAATGAGTGTGTGTGACTGTGTGTGTGTGAGAGGGAATGAGGGTGTGTGTGTGAGGGAATGGGTGTGTGTGTATGTGGGAGGGATTCAGTGTGTGTGTGTGTGTGAGAGGTAATGAGTGTGTGTGTGAGAGGGAATGTGTGTGTGTGTGAGTGTTAGAGGGAATGAGTGTGTGTGTGTGTGAGAGAGAGGGAATGAGTGTGTGTCTGTGTGTGAGAGGGATTGATTGTGTGTGTGTGTGAGAGGGAATGAGTGTGTCTGTGTGAGATGGAATGAGTTTGTGTGTGCGTGTTGGAGGGAATGAGTTTGTGTGTGTGTGTGTGAGAGAGAGGAATGAATGTGTATGTGTGTGTGTGAGAGGGAATGAGTGTGTGTGAGTGTGTGAGTGTGAGAGGGAATGATTGTGTGTGAGTATGTGTGTCAGAGGAAATGAGTGTGTGTGTATGAGAGGGAATGAGTGTGTGTCTGTGTGAGAGGGAATGAGTTTGTGTGTGTGTGTGAGAGGGAATGAGTGTGTGTGTGTGTTGAGAGGGATTGAGTGTGTGGGTGTTTGAGAGGGAAAGAGTGTGTCTGTGTGTGAGAGGGAATGAGTGAGTGTGTGTGTGAGAGGGACTGATTGTGTGTGAGAGTGAATGAGTGTGTGTGCATGTGAAAGGGATTGAGTGTGTGTGTGTGTGTGTGTGTGAGAGAGGGAATGAGTGTGTGTGTGTGTGTCAGAAGGACTGAGTGTGTGTGTGTGTGAGGGAATGAGTGTGTGTGTATGTGAGAAAGATTGAGTGTGTGAGGGAGGGAATGAATGTGTGTGTATGAGAGGGAATGAGTGTGTGTGTGCATGTGAAAGTGAATGAGTGTGTGTGTGTGTGTGTGTGTGTGTGATTGGGAATGAGTGTGTGTGTGTGAGAGGGATTGAGTGTGTGTGTGTGTTGAGAGGGATTGAGTGTGTGGGTGTTTGAGAGGGAAAGAGTGTGTCTGTGTGTGAGAGGGAATGAGTGAGTGTGTGTGTGAGAGGGACTGATTGTGTGTGAGAGTGAATGAGTGTGTGTGCATGTGAAAGGGATTGAGTGTGTGTGTGTGTGTGTGTGTGAGAGAGAGGGAATGAGTGTGTGTGTGTGTGTCAGAAGGAATGAGTGTGTGTGTGTGTGAGGGAATGAGTGTGTGTGTATGTGAGAAAGATTGAGTGTGTGAGGGAGGGAATGAATGTGTGTGTATGAGAGGGAATGAGTGTGTGTGTGCATGTGAAAGTGAATGAGTGTGTGTGTGTGTGTGTGTGTGTGTGTGATTGGGAATGAGTGTGTGTGTGTGAGAGGGATTGAGTGTGTGTGTGTGTTTGAGAGGGAATGAGTGTGTGTGAGTGTGTGTGTGTGAGAGGGAATGAGTGTGAGTGTGCGAGAGTGAGAGTGAATGAGTGTGTGTACGTGTGTGAGAGGGAATGAGTGTGTGTGTGTGTGTGAGAGAGGGAATGAGTGTGTGGGTGTGTGAGAGGGAATGGGTGTGTCTGAGAGAGGGAATGCTTGTGTGTGTGTGTGAAAGGGAATGAGTGTGTGTGAGAGGGGGAATGAATGTGTGTGTGTGTGAGGGAATGAGTGTGTGTGAGAGAGGGAATGAGCATGTGTGTGTGTGAGGGAATGAGTGTGTCTTTGTGTGAGAGGGAATGAGTGTGTGTGTGTGTGAGGGAATGAGTGTGTGTGTGAGAGTGGGAATGAGTGTGTGTGTGTGTGAGAGGGAATTAGTGTCTGTGTGTATGTGAGAGGGAATGAATGTGTCTGTGTGTGTGTGTGAGAGGAAATGAGTGTGTCTGTGTGTCAGAGGTAATGAGTGTGTGTGTGTGTGTGAGAGAGGGAATGAGTGTGTGTGTGAGGGAATGAGTGTGTCTGTGTATGAGAGGGAATGAGTGTGTGTGTGTGTGTGAGAGGGAATGAGTGTGGGTGCGTGTGTGAGAGGGAATGAGTGTGTCTGTGTGTGAGAGGGAATGAGTCTGTGTGTGAGTGTGTGAGAGGAAATGAGTGTGTCTGTGCGTCAGAGGGAATGAGTGTGTGTGTGTGTGTGAGAGGGAATGAGTGTGTGTGTGAGGGAATGAGTGTGTCTGTGTATGAGAGGGAATGTGTGTGTGTGTGTGTGTGTGTGTGAGCGAGAGGGAATGAGTGTGTGTGTGTGTGTGAGGGAATGAGTGTGTGTGTGTGTGTGTGAGAGCGAATGAGTGTGTGTGCATGAGAGAGGGAATGAGTGTGTGTGTGTGAGAGAGGGAATGTGTCTGTGTGTGTGTATGTGAGAGGGAATCAATGTGTCTGTGTGTGAGTGTGTGAGAGGAAATGAGTGTGTCTGTGTGTTAGAGGGAATGAGTGTGTGTGTGTGAGAGAGGGAATGAGTGTGTGTGTGAGGGAATGAGTGTGCCTGTGTATGAGAGGGAATGAGTGTGTGTGTGTGTGTGTGTGTGTGAGAGGGAATGAGTGTGTGTGTGTGTGTGAGAGGGAATGAGTGTGTCTGTGTATGAGAGGGAATGAGTGTGTGTGTGTGTGTGTGTGTGAGAGGGAATGAGTGTGTGTGCGTGTGTGAGAGGGAATGAGTGTGTCTGTGTGAGAGAGGGAATGAGTGAGTGTTTTTGTGAGAGGGATTGAGTATGTGTGTGTGAGAGGGAATGAGTGTGTTTGTGTGTGAGAGGGAATGAGTGTGTTTGTGTGTGTGTGTGAGAGAGGGAATATGTGTGTGTTTGTGTGTGTGAGGGGGAATGAGTATGTGTGTGTGTGAGGGAATGAGCGTGGGTGTATGTGAGAGGGAATGATTGTGTGTGACTGTGTGTGTGAGAGGGAATGAGTGTGTGTGTGTGAGGGAATGGGTGTGTGTGTATGTGAGAGGGATTGAGTGTGTGTGTGTGTGTGAGAGGTAATGAGTGTGTGTGTGTGTGAGAGGGAATGTGTGTGTGTGTGAGTGTTAGAGGGAATGAGTTTGTGTGTGTGTGTGAGAGAGAGGGAATGAGTGTGTGTGAGTGTGTGTGTCAGAGGGAATGAGTGTGTGTGTGTGAGAGGGAATGAGTGTGTGTGTGTGTGTGAGAGGGAATGAGTGTGTGTCTGTGTGAGAGGGAATGAGTGTGTGTGTGCGTGTTGGAGGGAATGAGTTTGTGTGTGTGTGTGTGTGAGAGAGGGAATGAATGTGTATGTGTGTGTGTGAGAGGGAATGAGTGTGTGTGAGTGTGTGTATGTGAGAGGGAATGATTGTGTGTGAGTATGTGTGTTAGAGGAAATGAGTGTGTGTGTATGAGAGGGAATGAGTGTGTGTCTGTGTGAGAGAGAATGAGTTTGTGTGTGTGTGTGAGAGGGCATGAGTTTGTGTGTGTGTTGAGAGGGATTGAGAGTGTGGGTGTGTGAGAGGGAATGTGTGTGCGTGAGTGTCAGAGGGAATGACTGTGTTTGTGTGTGTGAGAGGGAATGAGTGTGTGTGTGAGAGAGAGGGAATGAGTGTGTGTGTGTGTGAGAGGGAATGAGTGTGTGTGTGTGTGAGTGTGTGAGAGGAAATGAGTATGTCTGTGTGTTAGAGGGAATGAGTGTGTGTGTGTGTGAGAGGGAATGAGTGTGTGTGTGAGGGAATGAATGTGTCTGTGTATGAGAGGGAATGATGTGTGTGTGTGTGAGAGGGAATGAGTGTGTGTGCGTGTGTGAGAGGGAATGAGTGTGTCTGTGTGTGAGAGGGAATGAGTGATTGTTTTTGTGAGAGGGATTGAGTATGTGTGTGTGAGAGGGAATGAGTGTGTTTGTGTGTGTGAGGGAATGAGTGTGTGTGTATGTGAGAGGGATTGAGTGTGTGTGTGTGTGTGTGAGAGGGAATGAGTGTGTTTGTGTGTGAGGGAATGAGTGTGGGTGTATGTGAGAGGGAATGAGTGTGTGTGACTGTGTGTGTGTGAGAGGGAATGAGGGTGTGTGTGTGAGGGAATGGGTGTGTGTGTATGTGGGAGGGATTGAGTGTGTGTGTGTGTGTGAGAGGTAATGAGTGTGTGTGTGAGAGGGAATGTGTGTGTGTGTGAGTGTTAGAGGGAATGAGTGTGTGTGTGTGTGAGAGAGAGGGAATGAGTGTGTGTGAGGGTGTGTGTCAGAGGGAATGAGTGTGTGTGTGTGAGAGGGAATGAGTGTGTGTCTGTGTGTGAGAGGGATTGATTGTGTGTGTGTGTGAGAGGGAATGAGTGTGTCTGTGTGAGATGGAATGAGTTTGTGTGTGCGTGTTGGAGGGAATGAGTTTGTGTGTGTGTGTGTGTGAGAGAGGGAATGAATGTGTATGTGTGTGTGTGAGAGGGAATGAGTGTGTGTGAGTGTGTGAGTGTGAGAGGGAATGATTGTGTGTGAGTATGTGTGTCAGAGGAAATGAGTGTGTGTGTATGAGAGGGAATGAGTGTGTGTCTGTATGAGAGGGAATGAGTTTGTGTGTGTGTGTGAGAGGGAATGAGTGTGTGTGTGTGTTGAGAGGGATTGAGTGTGTGGGTGTTTGAGAGGGAAAGAGTGTGTCTGTGTGTGAGAGGGAATGAGTGAGTGTGTGTGTGAGAGGGACTGATTGTGTGTGAGAGTGAATGAGTGTGTGTGCATGTGAAAGGGATTGAGTGTGTGTGTGTGTGTGTGTGTGAGAGAGAGGGAATGAGTGTGTGTGTGTGTGTCAGAAGGAATGAGTGTGTGTGTGTGTGAGGGAATGAGTGTGTGTGTATGTGAGAAAGATTGAGTGTGTGAGGGAGGGAATGAATGTGTGTGTATGAGAGGGAATGAGTGTGTGTGTGCATGTGAAAGTGAATGAGTGTGTGTGTGTGTGTGTGTGTGTGTGTGTGTGTGATTGGGAATGAGTGTGTGTGTGTGAGAGGGATTGAGTGTGTGTGTGTGTGTTTGAGAGGGAATGAGTGTGTGTGAGTGTGTGTGTGTGAGAGGGAATGAGTGTGAGTGTGTGAGAGTGAGAGTGAATGAGTGTGTGTTCGTGTGTGAGAGGGAATGAGTGTGTGTGTGTGTGTGAGAGAGGGAATGAGTGTGTGGGTGTGTGAGAGGGAATGGGTGTGTCTGAGAGAGGGAATGCTTGTGTGTGTGTGTGAAAGGGAATGAGTGTGTGTGAGAGGGGGAATGAATGTGTGTGTGTGTGAGGGAATGAGTGTGTGTGAGAGAGGGAATGAGCATGTGTGTGTGTGAGGGAATGAGTGTGTCTGTGTGTGAGAGGGAATGAGTGTGTGTGTGTGTGAGGGAATGAGTGTGTGTGTGAGAGTGGGAATGAGTGTGTGTGTGTGTGAGAGGGAATTAGTGTCTGTGTGTATGTGAGAGGGAATGAATGTGTCTGTGTGTGTGTGTGAGAGGAAATGAGTGTGTCTGTGTGTCAGAGGTAATGAGTGTGTGTGTGTGTGTGAGAGAGGGAATGAGTGTGTGTGTGAGGGAATGAGTGTGTCTGTGTATGAGAGGGAATGAGTGTGTGTGTGTGTGAGAGGGAATGAGTGTGGGTGCGTGTGTGAGAGGGAATGAGTGTGTCTGTGTGTGAGAGGGAATGAGTGTGTGTGTGTGTGTGTGTGAGGGAATGAGTGTGTGTGTGTGTGTGAGAGGGAATGAGTGTGTGTGTGTGTGAGTGTGTGAGAGGAAATGAGTATGTCTGTGTGTTAGAGGGAATGAGTGTGTGTGTGTGTGAGAGGGAATGAGTGTGTGTGTGAGGGAATGAATGTGTCTGTGTATGAGAGGGAATGATGTGTGTGTGTGTGAGAGGGAATGAGTGTGGGTGCGTGTGTGAGAGGGAATGAGTGTGTCTGTGTGTGAGAGGGAATGTGTGTGTGTGTGTGTGTGTGAGGGAATGAGTGTGTGTGTGTGTGTGTGAGAGGGAATGAGTGTGTGTGTGTGAGAGAAGGAATGAGTGTGTGTGTGTGTGAGAGGGAATGAGTGTGTGTGTTTGTATATGAGAGGGAATGAATGTGTCTGTGTGTGTGTGTGAGAGGAAATGAGTGTGTCTGTGTGTTAGAGGGAATGAGTGTGTGTGCGTGTGAGAGGGAATGAGTGTGTGTGTGAGGGAATGAGTGTGTCTGTGTATGAGAGGGAATGAGTGTGTGTGTGTGTGTGTGAGAGGGAATGAGTGTGTGTGTGTGAGTGTTAGAGGGAATGAGTGTGTGTGTCTGTGAGAGAGAGGGAATGGGTGTGTATGTGTGAGTGTTAGAGGGAATGAGTGTGTGTGTCTGTGAGAGAGAGGGAATGAGTGTGTGTGAGTGTCTGTGTCAGAGGGAATGAGTGTGTGTGTGTGAGAGGGAATGAGTGTTTGTGTGTGTGTGAGAGGGATTGATTGTGTGTGTGTGTGAGAGGGAATGAGTGTGTCTGTGTGAGAGGGAATGAGTGTGTGTGTGCGTGTTGGAGGGAATGAGTTTGTGTGTGTGTGTGAGAGAGAGAGGGAATGAATGTGTATGTGTGTGTGTGAGAGGGAATGAGTGTGTGTGAGTGTGTGTGTGTGAGAGGGAATGATTGTGTGTGAGTATGTGTGTCAGAGGAAAAGAGTGTGTGTGTATGAGAGGGAATGAGTGTGTGTCTGTGTGAGAGGGAATGAGTTTGTGTGTGTGTGTGAGAGGGAATGAGTGTGTGTGTGTGTTGAGAGGGATTGAGTGTGTGGGTGTGTGAGAGGGAATGGGTGTGCGTGAGTGTCAGACGGAATGAGTGTGTGTGTGTGTGTGAGAGAGGGAATGAGTGTGTGGATGTTTGAGAGGAAATGGGTATGTCTGAGTGCGGGAATGCGTGCGTGTGTGTGTGAAAGGGAATGAGTATGTGTGAGAGGGGGAATGAGTGTGTGCGTGTGTGTGAGAGGGAATGAGTGTGTGGGTGTGTGAGAGGGAATGGGTCTGTCTGAGAGAGGGAATGCTTGTGTGTGTGTGTGAAAGGGAATGAGTGTGTGTGAGAGGGGGAATGAATGTGTGTGTGTGTGTGTGAGAGAATGAGTGTGTGTGAGAGAGGGAATGAGCGTGTGTGTGTGTGAGGGAATGAGTGTGTCTGTGTGTGAGAGGGAATGAGTGTGTGTGTGTGTGTGAGGGAAAAAGTGTGTCTGTGTGAGAGTGGGAATGAATGTGTGTGTGTGTGAGAGGGAATGAGTTTGTGTGTGTGTATGTGAGAGGAAATGAATGAGTCTGTGTGTGAGTGTGTGAGAGGAAATGAGTGTGTCTGTGCGTCAGAGGGAATGAGTGTGTGTGTGTGTGTGAGAGGGAATGAGTGTGTGTGTGAGGGAATGAGTGTGTCTGTGTATGAGAGGGAATGTGTGTGTGTGTGTGTGTGTGTGTGTGAGCGAGAGGGAATGAGTGTGTGTGTGTGTGTGAGGGAATGAGTGTGTGTGTGTGTGTGTGAGAGCGAATGAGTGTGTGTGCATGAGAGAGGGAATGAGTGTGTGTGTGTGTGAGAGGGAATGTGTCTGTGTGTGTGTATGTGAGAGGGAATCAATGTGTCTGTGTGTGAGTGTGTGAGAGGAAATGAGTGTGTCTGTGTGTTAGAGGGAATGAGTGTGTGTGTGTGAGAGAGGGAATGAGTGTGTGTGTGAGGGAATGAGTGTGCCTGTGTATGAGAGGGAATGAGTGTGTGTGTGTGTGTGTGTGAGAGGGAATGAGTGTGTGTGTGTGTGTGAGAGGGAATGAGTGTGTCTGTGTATGAGAGGGAATGAGTGTGTGTGTGTGTGTGTGTGTGAGAGGGAATGAGTGTGTGTGCGTGTGTGAGAGGGAATGAGTGTGTCTGTGTGAGAGGGAATGAGTGAGTGTTTTTGTGAGAGGGATTGAGTATGTGTGTGTGAGAGGGAATGAGTGTGTTTGTGTGTGTGACGGAATGAGTGTGTGTGTATGTGAGAGGGATTGAGTGTGTGTGTGTGTGTGTGTGTGTGTGTGTGAGAGGGAATATGTGTGTGTTTGTGTGTGAGGGGGAATGAGTATGTGTGTGTGTGAGGGAATGAGTGTGGGTGTATGTGAGAGGGAATGATTGTGTGTGACTGTGTGTGTGTGAGAGGGAATGAGTGTGTGTGTGTGAGGGAATGGGTGTGTGTGTATGTGAGAGGGATTGAGTGTGTGTGTGTGTGTGTGAGAGGTAATGAGTGTGTGTGTGAGAGAGGGAATGTGTGTGTGTGTGAGTGTTAGAGGGAATGAGTTTGTGTGTGTGTGTGAGAGAGAGGGAATGAGTGTGTGTGAGTGTGTGTGTCAGAGGGAATGAGTGTGTGTGTGTTAGAGGGAATGAGTGTGTGTGTGTGAGAGAGAGAAAATGAGTTTGTCTGTGTGTGAGAGGGAATGAGTGTGTGTGTGTGAGAGGGAATGAGTGTGTGTGTGTGTGTGAGAGGGAATGAGTGTGTCTGTGTGAGAGGGAATGAGTGTGAGTGTGCATGTTGGAGGGAATGAGTTTGTGTGTGTGTGTGTGTGTGAGAGAGGGAATGAATGTGTATGGGTGTGTGTGAGAGGGAATGAGTGTGTCTGTGTGTGTATGTGAGAGGGAATGATTGTGTGTGAGTATGTGTGTTAGAGGAAATGAGTGTGTGTGTATGAGAGGGAATGAGTGTGTGTCTGTGTGAAAGGGAATGAGTTTGTGTGTGTGTGTGAGAGGGAATGAGTGTGTGTGTTGAGAGGGATTGAGAGTGTGGGTGCGTGAGAGGGAATGTGTGTGCGTGATTGTCAGAGGGAATGAGTGTGTGTGTGTGTGTGAGAGAGGGAATGAGTGTGTGGATGTCTGAGAGGGAATGGGTGTGTCTGAGAGCGGGAATGCGTGCGTGTGTGTGTGAAAGGGAATGAGTCTGTGTGAGAGGGGGAATGAGTGTGTGCTTGTGTGTGAGAGGGAATGAGTGTGTGGGTGTGTGAGAGGGAATGGGTGTGTCTGAGAGAGGGAATGCTTGTGTGTGTGTGTGAAAGGGAAAGAGTGTGCGTGAGAGGGGGAATGAATGTGTGTGTGTGTGTGAGGGAATGAGTGTGTGTGAGAGAGGGAATGCGCGTGTGTGTGTGTGAGGGAATGAGTGTGTCTGTGTGTGAGAGGGAATGAGTGTTTGTGTGTGTGTGAGGGAATGAGTGTGTGTGTGTGAGAGTGGGAATGAATGTGTGTGTGTGTGAGAGGGAATGAGTTTGTGTGTGTGTATGTGAGAGGGAATGAATGAGTCTGTGTGTGTGTGTGAGAGGAAATAAGTGTGTCTGTGTGTCAGAGGGAATGAGTGTGTCTGTTTATGAGAGGGAATGTGTGTGTGTGTGTGTGTGTGTTTGTGTGTGTGTGAGCGAGAGGGAATGAGTGTGTGTGTGTGTGAGAGGGAATGAGTGTGTGTGTGTGTGTGTGAGAGCGAATGAGTGTGTGTGTGTGAGAGAGGGAATGAGTGTGTGTGTGTGTGAGAGGGAATGTGTCTGTGTGTGTGTATGTGAGAGGGAATCAATGTGTCTGTGTGTGAGTGTGTGAGAGGAAATGAGTGTGTCTGTGTGTTAGAGGGAATGAGTGTGTCTGTGTATGAGAGGGAATGTGTGTGTGTGTGTGTGTGAGCGAGAGGGAATGAGTGTGTGTGTGTGTGTGTGAGAGCGAAAGAGTGTGTGTGTGTGAGAGAGGGAATGAGTGTGTGTGTGTGTGAGAGGGAATGTGTCTGTGTGTGTGTATGTGAGAGGAAATCAATGTGTCTGTGTGTGAGTGTGTGAGAGGAAATGATTGTGTCTGTGTGTTAGAGGGAATGAGTGTGTGTGTGAGAGGGAATGAGTGTGTGTGTGAGGGAATGAGTGTGTCTGTGTATGAGAGGGAATGAGTGTGTGTGTGTGTGTGTGAGAGAGAGGGAATGAGTGTGTGTGTGTTTGTGTGAGAGGGAATGAGTGTGTGTGCGTGTGTGAGAGGGAATGAGTGTGTCTGTGTGTGAGAGGGAATGAGTGAGTGTTTTTGTGAGAGGGATTGAGTATGTGTGTGTGAGAGGGAATGAGTGTGTTTGTGTGTGAGAGGGAATGAGTGTGTGTGTGTGTGTGTGTGTGAGAGAGGGAATATGTGTGTGTTTGTGTGTGTGAGGGGGTATGAGTATGTGTGTGTGTGAGGGAATGAGCGTGGGTGTATGTGAGAGGGAATGATTGTGTGTGACTGTGTGTGTGAGAGGGAATGAGTGTGTGTGTGTGAGGGAATGGGTGTGTGTGTATGTGAGAGGGATTGAGTGTGTGTGTGTGTGTGTGAGAGGTAATGAGTGTGTGTGTGTGTGAGAGGGAATGTGTGTGTGTGTGAGTGTTAGAGGGAATGAGTTTGTGTGTGTGTGTGAGAGAGAGGGAATGAGTGTGTGTGAGTGTGTGTGTCAGAGGGAATGAGTGTGTGTGTGTGAGAGGGAATGAGTGTGTGTGTGTGTGTGAGAGGGAATGAGTGTGTGTCTGTGTGAGAGGGAATGAGTGTGTGTGTGCGTGTTGGAGGGAATGAGTTTGTGTGTGTGTGTGTGAGAGAGGGAATGAATGTGTATGTGTGTGTGTGAGAGGGAATGAGTGTGTGTGAGTGTGTGTATGTGAGAGGGAATGATTGTGTGTGAGTATGTGTGTTAGAGGAAATGAGTGTGTGTGTATGAGAGGGAATGAGTGTGTGTCTGTGTGAGAGAGAATGAGTTTGTGTGTGTGTGTGAGAGGGCATGAGTTTGTGTGTGTGTTGAGAGGGATTGAGAGTGTGGGTGTGTGAGAGGGAATGTGTGTGCGTGAGTGTCAGAGGGAATGAGTGTGTTTGTGTGTGTGAGAGGGAATGAGTGTGTGTGTGAGAGAGAGGGAATGAGTGTGTGTGTGTGTGAGAGGGAATGAGTGTGTGTGTGTGTGAGTGTGTGAGAGGAAATGAGTATGTCTGTGTGTTAGAGGGAATGAGTGTGTGTGTGTGTGAGAGGGAATGAGTGTGTGTGTGAGGGAATGAATGTGTCTGTGTATGAGAGGGAATGATGTGTGTGTGTGTGAGAGGGAATGAGTGTGGGTGCGTGTGTGAGAGGGAATGAGTGTGTCTGTGTGTGAGAGGGAATGAGTGTGTGTGTGTGTGTGTGAGGGAATGAGTGTGTGTGTGTGTGTGTGAGAGGGAATGAGTGTGTGTGTGTGAGAGAAGGAATGAGTGTGTGTGTGTGTGAGAGGGAATGAGTGTGTGTGTTTGTATATGAGAGGGAATGAATGTGTCTGTGTGTGTGTGTGAGAGGAAATGAGTGTGTCTGTGTGTTAGAGGGAATGAGTGTGTGTGCGTGTGAGAGGGAATGAGTGTGTGTGTGAGGGAATGAGTGTGTCTGTGTATGAGAGGGAATGAGTGTGTGTGTGTGTGTGTGAGAGGGAATGAGTGTGTGTGTGTGAGTGTTAGAGGGAATGAGTGTGTGTGTCTGTGAGAGAGAGGGAATGAGGGTGTGTGAGTGTCTGTGTCAGAGGGAATGAGTGTGTGTGTGTGAGAGGGAATGAGTGTTTGTGTGTGTGTGAGAGGGATTGATTGTGTGTGTGTGTGAGAGGGAATGAGTGTGTCTGTGTGAGAGGGAATGAGTGTGTGTGTGCGTGTTGGAGGGAATGAGTTTGTGTGTGTGTGTGAGAGAGAGAGGGAATGAATGTGTATGTGTGTGTGTAGAGGGAATGAGTGTGTGTGAGTGTGTGTGTGTGAGAGGGAATGATTGTGTGTGAGGATGTGTGTCAGAGGAAAAGAGTGTGTGTGTATGAGAGGGAATGAGTGTGTGTCTGTGTGAGAGGGAATGAGTTTGTGTGTGTGTGTGAGAGGGAATGAGTGTGTGTGTGTGTTGAGAGGGATTGAGTGTGTGGGTGTGTGAGAGGGAATGGGTGTGCGTGAGTGTCAGACGGAATGAGTGTGTGTGTGTGTGTGAGAGAGGGAATGAGTGTGTGGATGTTTGAGAGGAAATGGGTATGTCTGAGTGCGGGAATGCGTGCGTGTGTGTGTGAAAGGGAATGAGTATGTGTGAGAGGGGGAATGAGTGTGTGCGTGTGTGTGAGAGGGAATGAGTGTGTGGGTGTGTGAGAGGGAATGGGTCTGTCTGAGAGAGGGAATGCTTGTGTGTGTGTGTGAAAGGGAATGAGTGTGTGTGAGAGGGGGAATGAATGTGTGTGTGTGTGTGTGAGAGAATGAGTGTGTGTGAGAGAGGGAATGAGCGTGTGTGTGTGTGAGGGAATGAGTGTGTCTGTGTGTGAGAGGGAATGAGTGTGTGTGTGTGTGTGAGGGAAAAAGTGTGTCTGTGTGAGAGTGGGAATGAATGTGTGTGTGTGTGAGAGGGAATGAGTTTGTGTGTGTGTATGTGAGAGGAAATGAATGAGTCTGTGTGTGAGTGTGTGAGAGGAAATGAGTGTGTCTGTGCGTCAGAGGGAATGAGTGTGTGTGTGTGTGTGAGAGGGAATGAGTGTGTGTGTGAGGGAATGAGTGTGTCTGTGTATGAGAGGGAATGTGTGTGTGTGTGTGTGTGTGTGTGTGAGCGAGAGGGAATGAGTGTGTGTGTGTGTGTGAGGGAATGAGTGTGTGTGTGTGTGTGTGAGAGCGAATGAGTGTGTGTGCATGAGAGAGGGAATGAGTGTGTGTGTGTGTGAGAGGGAATGTGTCTGTGTGTGTGTATGTGAGAGGGAATCAATGTGTCTGTGTGTGAGTGTGTGAGAGGAAATGAGTGTGTCTGTGTGTTAGAGGGAATGAGTGTGTGTGTGTGAGAGAGGGAATGAGTGTGTGTGTGAGGGAATGAGTGTGCCTGTGTATGAGAGGGAATGAGTGTGTGTGTGTGTGTGTGTGAGAGGGAATGAGTGTGTGTGTGTGTGTGAGAGGGAATGAGTGTGTCTGTGTATGAGAGGGAATGAGTGTGTGTGTGTGTGTGTGTGTGAGAGGGAATGAGTGTGTGTGCGTGTGTGACAGGGAATGAGTGTGTCTGTGTGAGAGGGAATGAGTGAGTGTTTTTGTGAGAGGGATTGAGTATGTGTGTGTGAGAGGGAATGAGTGTGTTTGTGTGTGTGACGGAATGAGTGTGTGTGTATGTGAGAGGGATTGAGTGTGTGTGTGTGTGTGTGTGTGTGTGTGTGAGAGGGAATATGTGTGTGTTTGTGTGTGAGGGGGAATGAGTATGTGTGTGTGTGAGGGAATGAGTGTGGGTGTATGTGAGAGGGAATGGTTGTGTGTGACTGTGTGTGTGTGAGAGGGAATGAGTGTGTGTGTGTGAGGGAATGGGTGTGTGTGTATGTGAGAGGGATTGAGTGTGTGTGTGTGTGTGAGAGGTAATGAGTGTGTGTGTGAGAGAGGGAATGTGTGTGTGTGTGAGTGTTAGAGGGAATGAGTTTGTGTGTGTGTGTGAGAGAGAGGGAATGAGTGTGTGTGAGTGTGTGTGTCAGAGGGAATGAGTGTGTGTGTGTTAGAGGGAATGAGTGTGTGTGTGTGAGAGAGAGAAAATGAGTTTGTCTGTGTGTGAGAGGGAATGAGTGTGTGTGTGTGAGAGGGAATGAGTGTGTGTGTGTGTGTGAGAGGGAATGAGTGTGTCTGTGTGAGAGGGAATGAGTGTGAGTGTGCATGTTGGAGGGAATGAGTTTGTGTGTGTGTGTGTGTGAGAGAGGGAATGAATGTGTATGGGTGTGTGTGAGAGGGAATGAGTGTGTCTGTGTGTGTATGTGAGAGGGAATGATTGTGTGTGAGTATGTGTGTTAGAGGAAATGAGTGTGTGTGTATGAGAGGGAATGAGTGTGTGTCTGTGTGAAAGGGAATGAGTTTGTGTGTGTGTGTGAGAGGGAATGAGTGTGTGTGTTGAGAGGGATTGAGAGTGTGGGTGCGTGAGAGGGAATGTGTGTGCGTGATTGTCAGAGGGAATGAGTGTGTGTGTGTGTGTGAGAGAGGGAATGAGTGTGTGGATGTCTGAGAGGGAATGGGTGTGTCTGAGAGCGGGAATGCGTGCGTGTGTGTGTGAAAGGGAATGAGTCTGTGTGAGAGGGGGAATGAGTGTGTGCTTGTGTGTGAGAGGGAATGAGTGTGTGGGTGTGTGAGAGGGAATGGGTGTGTCTGAGAGAGGGAATGCTTGTGTGTGTGTGTGAAAGGGAAAGAGTGTGCGTGAGAGGGGGAATGAATGTGTGTGTGTGTGTGAGGGAATGAGTGTGTGTGAGAGAGGGAATGCGCGTGTGTGTGTGTGAGGGAATGAGTGTGTCTGTGTGTGAGAGGGAATGAGTGTTTGTGTGTGTGTGAGGGAATGAGTGTGTGTGTGTGAGAGTGGGAATGAATGTGTGTGTGTGTGAGAGGGAATGAGTTTGTGTGTGTGTATGTGAGAGGGAATGAATGAGTCTGTGTGTGTGTGTGAGAGGAAATAAGTGTGTCTGTGTGTCAGAGGGAATGAGTGTGTCTGTTTATGAGAGGGAATGTGTGTGTGTGTGTGTGTGTGTGTGTGTGTGTGAGCGAGAGGGAATGAGTGTGTGTGTGTGTGAGAGGGAATGAGTGTGTGTGTGTGTGTGTGAGAGCGAATGAGTGTGTGTATGTGAGAGAGGGAATGAGTGTGTGTGTGTGTGAGAGGGAATGTGTCTGTGTGTGTGTATGTGAGAGGGAATCAATGTGTCTGTGTGTGAGTGTGTGAGAGGAAATGAGTGTGTCTGTGTGTTAGAGGGAATGAGTGTGTCTGTGTATGAGAGGGAATGTGTGTGTGTGTGTGTGTGTGTGAGCGAGAGGGAATGAGTGTGTGTGTGTGTGTGAGGGAATGAGTGTGTGTGTGTGTGTGAGAGAGCGAATGAGTGTGTGTGCATGAGAGAGGGAATGAGTGTGTGTGTGTGTGAGAGGGAATGTGTCTGTGTGTGTGTATGTGAGAGGGAATCAATGTGTCTGTGTGTGAGTGTGTGAGAGGAAATGAGTGTGTCTGTGTGTTAGAGGGAATGAGTGTGTGTGTGTGAGAGAGGGAATGAGTGTGTGTGTGAGGGAATGAGTGTGCCTGTGTATGAGAGGGAATGAGTGTGTGTGTGTGTGTGTGTGAGAGAGGGAATGAGTGTGTGTGTGTGTGTGAGAGGGAATGAGTGTGTCTGTGTATGAGAGGGAATGAGTGTGTGTGTGTGTGTGTGTGTGAGAGGGAATGAGTGTGTGTGCGTGTGTGAGAGGGAATGAGTGTGTCTGTGTGAGATGGAATGAGTGAGTGTTTTTGTGAGAGGGATTGAGTATGTGTGTGTGAGAGGGAATGAGTGTGTTTGTGTGTGTGACGGAATGAGTGTGTGTGTATGTGAGAGGGATTGAGTGTGTGTGTGTGTGTGTGTGTGTGTGTGTGTGAGAGGGAATATGTGTGTGTTTGTGTGTGAGGGGGAATGAGTATGTGTGTGTGTGAGGGAATGAGTGTGGGTGTATGTGAGAGGGAATGATTGTGTGTGACTGTGTGTGTGTGAGAGGGAATGAGTGTGTGTGTGTGAGGGAATGGGTGTGTGTCTATGTGAGAGGGATTGAGTGTGTGTGTGTGTGTGAGAGGTAATGAGTGTGTGTGTGAGAGAGGGAATGTGTGTGTGTGTGAGTGTTAGAGGGAATGAGTTTGTGTGTGTGTGTGAGAGAGAGGGAATGAGTGTGTGTGAGTGTGTGTGTCAGAGGGAATGAGTGTGTGTGTGTTAGAGGGAATGAGTGTGTGTGTGTGAGAGAGAGAAAATGAGTTTGTCTGTGTGTGAGAGGGAATGAGTGTGTGTGTGTGAGAGGGAATGAGTGTGTGTGTGTGTGTGAGAGGGAATGAGTGTGTCTGTGTGAGAGGGAATGAGTGTGAGTGTGCATGTTGGAGGGAATGAGTTTGTGTGTGTGTGTGTGTGTGAGAGAGGGAATGAATGTGTATGGGTGTGTGTGAGAGGGAATGAGTGTGTCTGTGTGTGTATGTGAGAGGGAATGATTGTGTGTGAGTATGTGTGTTAGAGGAAATGAGTGTGTGTGTATGAGAGGGAATGAGTGTGTGTCTGTGTGAAAGGGAATGAGTTTGTGTGTGTGTGTGAGAGGGAATGAGTGTGTGTGTTGAGAGGGATTGAGAGTGTGGGTGCGTGAGAGGGAATGTGTGTGCGTGATTGTCAGAGGGAATGAGTGTGTGTGTGTGTGTGAGAGAGGGAATGAGTGTGTGGATGTCTGAGAGGGAATGGGTGTGTCTGAGAGTGGGAATGCGTGCGTGTGTGTGTGAAAGGGAATGAGTCTGTGTGAGAGGGGGAATGAGTGTGTGCTTGTGTGTGAGAGGGAATGAGTGTGTGGGTGTGTGAGAGGGAATGGGTGTGTCTGAGAGAGGGAATGCTTGTGTGTGTGTGTGAAAGGGAAAGAGTGTGCGTGAGAGGGGGAATGAATGTGTGTGTGTGTGTGAGGGAATGAGTGTGTGTGAGAGAGGGAATGCGCGTGTGTGTGTGTGAGGGAATGAGTGTGTCTGTGTGTGAGAGGGAATGAGTGTTTGTGTGTGTGAGAGGGAATGAGTGTGTGTGTGTGAGAGTGGGAATGAATGTGTGTGTGTGTGAGAGGGAATGAGTTTGTGTGTGTGTATGTGAGAGGGAATGAATGAGTCTGTGTGTGTGTGTGAGAGGAAATAAGTGTGTCTGTGTGTCAGAGGGAATGAGTGTGTCTGTTTATGAGAGGGAATGTGTGTGTGTGTGTGTGTGTGTGTGTGTGTGTGTGTGTGTGTGTGTGTGTGAGCGAGAGGGAATGAGTGTGTGTGTGTGTGAGAGGGAATGAGTGTGTGTGTGTGTGTGTGAGAGCGAATGAGTGTGTGTGTGTGAGAGAGGGAATGAGTGTGTGTGTGTGTGAGAGGGAATGTGTCTGTGTGTGTGTATGTGAGAGGGAATCAATGTGTCTGTGTGTGAGTGTGTGAGAGGAAATGAGTGTGTCTGTGTGTTAGAGGGAATGAGTGTGTCTGTGTATGAGAGGGAATGTGTGTGTGTGTGTGTGTGAGCGAGAGGGAATGAGTGTGTGTGTGTGTGTGTGAGAGCGAAAGAGTGTGTGTGTGTGAGAGAGGGAATGAGTGTGTGTGTGTGTGAGAGGGAATGTGTCTGTGTGTGTGTATGTGAGAGGAAATCAATGTGTCTGTGTGTGAGTGTGTGAGAGGAAATGAGTGTGTCTGTGTGTTAGAGGGAATGAGTGTGTGTGTGAGAGGGAATGAGTGTGTGTGTGTGAGGGAATGAGTGTGTCTGTGTATGAGAGGGAATGAGTGTGTGTGTGTGTGTGTGTGAGAGAGGGAATGAGTGTGTGTGTGTTTGTGTGAGAGGGAATGAGTGTGTGTGCGTGTGTGAGAGGGAATGAGTGTGTCTGTGTGTGAGAGGGAATGAGTGAGTGTTTTTGTGAGAGGGATTGAGTATGTGTGTGTGAGAGGGAATGAGTGTGTTTGTGTGTGAGAGGGAATGAGTGTGTGTGTGTGTGTGTGTGTGAGAGAGGGAATATGTGTGTGTTTGTGTGTGTGAGGGGGAATGAGTATGTGTGTGTGTGAGGGAATGAGCGTGGGTGTATGTGAGAGGGAATGATTGTGTGTGACTGTGTGTGTGAGAGGGAATGAGTGTGTGTGTGTGAGGGAATGGGTGTGTGTGTATGTGAGAGGGATTGAGTGTGTGTGTGTGTGTGTGAGAGGTAATGAGTGTGTGTGTGTGTGAGAGGGAATGTGTGTGTGTGTGAGTGTTAGAGGGAATGAGTTTGTGTGTGTGTGTGAGAGAGAGGGAATGAGTGTGTGTGAGTGTGTGTGTCAGAGGGAATGAGTGTGTGTGTGTGAGAGGGAATGAGTGTGTGTGTGTGTGTGAGAGGGAATGAGTGTGTGTCTGTGTGAGAGGGAATGAGTGTGTGTGTGCGTGTTGGAGGGAATGAGTTTGTGTGTGTGTGTGTGAAGAGGGAATGAATGTGTATGTGTGTGTGTGAGAAGGGAATGAGTGTGTGTGAGTGTGTGTATGTGAGAGGGAATGATTGTGTGTGAGTATGTGTGTTAGAGGAAATGAGTGTGTGTGTATGAGAGGGAATGAGTGTGTGTCTGTGTGAGAGAGAATGAGTTTGTGTGTGTGTGTGAGAGGGCATGAGTTTGTGTGTGTGTTGAGAGGGATTGAGAGTGTGGGTGTGTGAGAGGGAATGTGTGTGCGTGAGTGTCAGAGGGAATGAGTGTGTTTGTGTGTGTGAGAGGGAATGAGTGTGTGTGTGAGAGTGAGTGAATGAGTGTGTGTGTGTGTGAGAGGGAATGAGTGTGTGTGTGTGTGAGTGTGTGAGAGGAAATGAGTATGTCTGTGTGTTAGAGGGAATGAGTGTGTGTGTGTGTGAGAGGGAATGAGTGTGTGTGTGAGGGAATGAATGTGTCTGTGTATGAGAGGGAATGATGTGTGTGTGTGTGAGAGGGAATGAGTGTGTGTGCGTGTGTGAGAGGGAATGAGTGTGTCTGTGTGTGAGAGGGAATGAGTGATTGTTTTTGTGAGAGGGATTGAGTATGTGTGTGTGAGAGGGAATGAGTGTGTTTGTGTGTGTGAGGGAATGAGTGTGTGTGTATGTGAGAGGGATTGAGTGTGTGTGTGTGTGTGTGAGAGGGAATGAGTGTGTTTGTGTGTGAGGGAATGAGTGTGGGTGTATGTGAGAGGGAATGAGTGTGTGTGACTGTGTGTGTGTGAGAGGGAATGAGGGTGTGTGTGTGAGGGAATGGGTGTGTGTGTATGTGGGAGGGATTGAGTGTGTGTGTGTGTGTGAGAGGTAATGAGTGTGTGTGTGAGAGGGAATGTGTGTGTGTGTGAGTGTTAGAGGGAATGAGTGTGTGTGTGTGTGAGAGAGAGGGAATGAGTGTGTGTCTGTGTGTGAGAGGGATTGATTGTGTGTGTGTGTGAGAGGGAATGAGTGTGTCTGTGTGAGATGGAATGAGTTTGTGTGTGCGTGTTGGAGGGAATGAGTTTGTGTGTGTGTGTGTGAGAGAGAGGGAATGAATGTGTATGTGTGTGTGTGAGAGGGAATGAGTGTGTGTGAGAGTGTGAGTGTGAGAGGGAATGATTGTGTGTGAGTATGTGTGTCAGAGGAAATGAGTGTGTGTGTATGAGAGGGAATGAGTGTGTGTCTGTATGAGAGGGAATGAGTTTGTGTGTGTGTGTGAGAGGGAATGAGTGTGTGTGTGTGTGTTGAGAGGGATTGAGTGTGTGGGTGTTTGAGAGGGAAAGAGTGTGTCTGTGTGTGAGAGGGAATGAGTGAGTGTGTGTGTGAGAGGGACTGATTGTGTGTGAGAGTGAATGAGTGTGTGTGCATGTGAAAGGGATTGAGTGTGTGTGTGTGTGTGTGTGTGAGAGAGGGAATGAGTGTGTGTGTGTGTGTCAGAAGGACTGAGTGTGTGTGTGTGTGAGGGAATGAGTGTGTGTGTATGTGAGAAAGATTGAGTGTGTGAGGGAGGGAATGAATGTGTGTGTATGAGAGGGAATGAGTGTGTGTGTGCATGTGAAAGTGAATGAGTGTGTGTGTGTGTGTGTGTGTGTGTGATTGGGAATGAGTGTGTGTGTGTGAGAGGGATTGAGTGTGTGTGTGTGTTGAGAGGGATTGAGTGTGTGGGTGTTTGAGAGGGAAAGAGTGTGTCTGTGTGTGAGAGGGAATGAGTGAGTGTGTGTGTGAGAGGGACTGATTGTGTGTGAGAGTGAATGAGTGTGTGTGCATGTGAAAGGGATTGAGTGTGTGTGTGTGTGTGTGTGTGAGAGAGAGGGAATGAGTGTGTGTGTGTGTGTCAGAAGGAATGAGAGTGTGTGTGTGTGAGGGAATGAGTGTGTGTGTATGTGAGAAAGATTGAGTGTGTGAGGGAGGGAATGAATGTGTGTGTATGAGAGGGAATGAGTGTGTGTGTGCATGTGAAAGTGAATGAGTGTGTGTGTGTGTGTGTGTGTGTGTGTGATTGGGAATGAGTGTGTGTGTGTGAGAGGGATTGAGTGTGTGTGTGTGTTTGAGAGGGAATGAGTGTGTGTGAGTGTGTGTGTGTGAGAGGGAATGAGTGTGAGTGTGTGAGAGTGAGAGTGAATGAGTGTGTGTACGTGTGTGAGAGGGAATGAGTGTGTGTGTGTGTGTGAGAGAGGGAATGAGTGTGTGGGTGTGTGAGAGGGAATGGGTGTGTCTGAGAGAGGGAATGCTTGTGTGTGTGTGTGAAAGGGAATGAGTGTGTGTGAGAGGGGGAATGAATGTGTGTGTGTGTGAGGGAATGAGTGTGTGTGAGAGAGGGAATGAGCATGTGTGTGTGTGAGGGAATGAGTGTGTCTTTGTGTGAGAGGGAATGAGTGTGTGTGTGTGTGAGGGAATGAGTGTGTGTGTGAGAGTGGGAATGAGTGTGTGTGTGTGTGAGAGGGAATTAGTGTCTGTGTGTATGTGAGAGGGAATGAATGTGTCTGTGTGTGTGTGTGAGAGGAAATGAGTGTGTCTGTGTGTCAGAGGTAATGAGTGTGTGTGTGTGTGTGAGAGAGGGAATGAGTGTGTGTGTGAGGGAATGAGTGTGTCTGTGTATGAGAGGGAATGAGTGTGTGTGTGTGTGAGAGAGGGAATGAGTGTGGGTGCGTGTGTGAGAGGGAATGAGTGTGTCTGTGTGTGAGAGGGAATGAGTCTGTGTGTGAGTGTGTGAGAAAAAATGAGTGTGTCTGTGCGTCAGAGGGAATGAGTGTGTGTGTGTGTGTGAGAGGGAATGAGTGTGTGTGTGAGGGAATGAGTGTGTCTGTGTATGAGAGGGAATGTGTGTGTGTGTGTGTGTGTGTGAGCGAGAGGGAATGAGTGTGTGTGTGTGTGTGAGGGAATGAGTGTGTGTGTGTGTGTGTGAGAGCGAATGAGTGTGTGTGCATGAGAGAGGGAATGAGTGTGTGTGTGTGAGAGAGGGAATGTGTCTGTGTGTGTGTATGTGAGAGGGAATCAATGTGTCTGTGTGTGAGTGTGTGAGAGGAAATGAGTGTGTCTGTGTGTTAGAGGGAATGAGTGTGTGTGTGTGAGAGAGGGAATGAGTGTGTGTGTGAGGGAATGAGTGTGCCTGTGTATGAGAGGGAATGAGTGTGTGTGTGTGTGTGTGTGTGAGAGGGAATGAGTGTGTGTGTGTGTGAGAGGGAATGAGTGTGTCTGTGTATGAGAGGGAATGAGTGTGTGTGTGTGTGTGTGTGTGAGAGGGAATGAGTGTGTGTGCGTGTGTGAGAGGGAATGAGTGTGTCTATGTGAGAGAGGGAATGAGTGAGTGTTTTTGTGAGAGGGATTGAGTATGTGTGTGTGAGAGGGAATGAGTGTGTTTGTGTGTGAGAGGGAATGAGTGTGTTTGTGTGTGTGTGTGAGAGAGGGAATATGTGTGTGTTTGTGTGTGTGAGGGGGAATGAGTATGTGTGTGTGTGAGGGAATGAGCGTGGGTGTATGTGAGAGGGAATGATTGTGTGTGACTGTGTGTGTGAGAGGGAATGAGTGTGTGTGTGTGAGGGAATGGGTGTGTGTGTATGTGAGAGGGATTGAGTGTGTGTGTGTGTGTGTGAGAGGTAATGAGTGTGTGTGTGTGTGAGAGGGAATGTGTGTGTGTGTGAGTGTTAGAGGGAATGAGTTTGTGTGTGTGTGTGAGAGAGAGGGAATGAGTGTGTGTGAGTGTGTGTGTCAGAGGGAATGAGTGTGTGTGTGTGAGAGGGAATGAGTGTGTGTGTGTGTGTGAGAGGGAATGAGTGTGTGTCTGTGTGAGAGGGAATGAGTGTGTGTGTGCGTGTTGGAGGGAATGAGTTTGTGTGTGTGTGTGTGTGAGAGAGGGAATGAATGTGTATGTGTGTGTGTGAGAGGGAATGAGTGTGTGTGAGTGTGTGTATGTGAGAGGGAATGATTGTGTGTGAGTATGTGTGTTAGAGGAAATGAGTGTGTGTGTATGAGAGGGAATGAGTGTGTGTCTGTGTGAGAGAGAATGAGTTTGTGTGTGTGTGTGAGAGGGCATGAGTTTGTGTGTGTGTTGAGAGGGATTGAGAGTGTGGGTGTGTGAGAGGGAATGTGTGTGCGTGAGTGTCAGAGGGAATGAGTGTGTTTGTGTGTGTGAGAGGGAATGAGTGTGTGTGTGAGAGAGAGGGAATGAGTGTGTGTGTGTGTGAGAGGGAATGAGTGTGTGTGTGTGTGAGTGTGTGAGAGGAAATGAGTATGTCTGTGTGTTAGAGGGAATGAGTGTGTGTGTGTGTGAGAGGGAATGAGTGTGTGTGTGAGGGAATGAATGTGTCTGTGTATGAGAGGGAATGATGTGTGTGTGTGTGAGAGGGAATGAGTGTGTGTGCGTGTGTGAGAGGGAATGAGTGTGTCTGTGTGTGAGAGGGAATGAGTGATTGTTTTTGTGAGAGGGATTGAGTATGTGTGTGTGAGAGGGAATGAGTGTGTTTGTGTGTGTGAGGGAATGAGTGTGTGTGTATGTGAGAGGGATTGAGTGTGTGTGTGTGTGTGTGAGAGGGAATGAGTGTGTTTGTGTGTGAGGGAATGAGTGTGGGTGTATGTGAGAGGGAATGAGTGTGTGTGACTGTGTGTGTGTGAGAGGGAATGAGGGTGTGTGTGTGAGGGAATGGGTGTGTGTGTATGTGGGAGGGATTCAGTGTGTGTGTGTGTGTGAGAGGTAATGAGTGTGTGTGTGAGAGGGAATGTGTGTGTGTGTGAGTGTTAGAGGGAATGAGTGTGTGTGTGTGTGAGAGAGAGGGAATGAGTGTGTGTCTGTGTGTGAGAGGGATTGATTGTGTGTGTGTGTGAGAGGGAATGAGTGTGTCTGTGTGAGATGGAATGAGTTTGTGTGTGCGTGTTGGAGGGAATGAGTTTGTGTGTGTGTGTGTGAGAGAGAGGAATGAATGTGTATGTGTGTGTGTGAGAGGGAATGAGTGTGTGTGAGTGTGTGAGTGTGAGAGGGAATGATTGTGTGTGAGTATGTGTGTCAGAGGAAATGAGTGTGTGTGTATGAGAGGGAATGAGTGTGTGTCTGTATGAGAGGGAATGAGTTTGTGTGTGTGTGTGAGAGGGAATGAGTGTGTGTGTGTGTTGAGAGGGATTGAGTGTGTGGGTGTTTGAGAGGGAAAGAGTGTGTCTGTGTGTGAGAGGGAATGAGTGAGTGTGTGTGTGAGAGGGACTGATTGTGTGTGAGAGTGAATGAGTGTGTGTGCATGTGAAAGGGATTGAGTGTGTGTGTGTGTGTGTGTGTGAGAGAGGGAATGAGTGTGTGTGTGTGTGTCAGAAGGACTGAGTGTGTGTGTGTGTGAGGGAATGAGTGTGTGTGTATGTGAGAAAGATTGAGTGTGTGAGGGAGGGAATGAATGTGTGTGTATGAGAGGGAATGAGTGTGTGTGTGCATGTGAAAGTGAATGAGTGTGTGTGTGTGTGTGTGTGTGTGTGATTGGGAATGAGTGTGTGTGTGTGAGAGGGATTGAGTGTGTGTGTGTGTTGAGAGGGATTGAGTGTGTGGGTGTTTGAGAGGGAAAGAGTGTGTCTGTGTGTGAGAGGGAATGAGTGAGTGTGTGTGTGAGAGGGACTGATTGTGTGTGAGAGTGAATGAGTGTGTGTGCATGTGAAAGGGATTGAGTGTGTGTGTGTGTGTGTGTGTGAGAGAGAGGGAATGAGTGTGTGTGTGTGTGTCAGAAGGAATGAGAGTGTGTGTGTGTGAGGGAATGAGTGTGTGTGTATGTGAGAAAGATTGAGTGTGTGAGGGAGGGAATGAATGTGTGTGTATGAGAGGGAATGAGTGTGTGTGTGCATGTGAAAGTGAATGAGTGTGTGTGTGTGTGTGTGTGTGTGTGTGATTGGGAATGAGTGTGTGTGTGTGAGAGGGATTGAGTGTGTGTGTGTGTTTGAGAGGGAATGAGTGTGTGTGAGTGTGTGTGTGTGAGAGGGAATGAGTGTGAGTGTGTGAGAGTGAGAGTGAATGAGTGTGTGTACGTGTGTGAGAGGGAATGAGTGTGTGTGTGTGTGTGAGAGAGGGAATGAGTGTGTGGGTGTGTGAGAGGGAATGGGTGTGTCTGAGAGAGGGAATGCTTGTGTGTGTGTGTGAAAGGGAATGAGTGTGTGTGAGAGGGGGAATGAATGTGTGTGTGTGTGAGGGAATGAGTGTGTGTGAGAGAGGGAATGAGCATGTGTGTGTGTGAGGGAATGAGTGTGTCTTTGTGTGAGAGGGAATGAGTGTGTGTGTGTGTGAGGGAATGAGTGTGTGTGTGAGAGTGGGAATGAGTGTGTGTGTGTGTGAGAGGGAATTAGTGTCTGTGTGTATGTGAGAGGGAATGAATGTGTCTGTGTGTGTGTGTGAGAGGAAATGAGTGTGTCTGTGTGTCAGAGGTAATGAGTGTGTGTGTGTGTGTGAGAGAGGGAATGAGTGTGTGTGTGAGGGAATGAGTGTGTCTGTGTATGAGAGGGAATGAGTGTGTGTGTGTGTGTGAGAGGGAATGAGTGTGGGTGCGTGTGTGAGAGGGAATGAGTGTGTCTGTGTGTGAGAGGGAATGAGTCTGTGTGTGAGTGTGTGAGAGGAAATGAGTGTGTCTGTGCGTCAGAGGGAATGAGTGTGTGTGTGTGTGTGAGAGGGAATGAGTGTGTGTGTGAGGGAATGAGTGTGTCTGTGTATGAGAGGGAATGTGTGTGTGTGTGTGTGTGTGTGTGAGCGAGAGGGAATGAGTGTGTGTGTGTGTGTGAGGGAATGAGTGTGTGTGTGTGTGTGTGAGAGCGAATGAGTGTGTGTGCATGAGAGAGGGAATGAGTGTGTGTGTGTGAGAGAGGGAATGTGTCTGTGTGTGTGTATGTGAGAGGGAATCAATGTGTCTGTGTGTGTGTGTGTGAGAGGGAATGAGTGTGTTTGCATGTGTGAGAAGGAATGAGTGTGTGTGTGTGTGAGAGGGAATGAGTGTGTCTGTGAGGGAATAGAGTGTGTGTGTGTGATAAGGAATGAGTGTGTGTGTGTGTGTGTGTGTGAGAGAGAGGGAATGAATGTGTGTGTGTGTGTGAGAGAGGGAATGAGTGTGTCTGTGTATGAGAGGGAATGAGTGTGTGTGTGTGTGTGTGTGTGAGAGGGAATGAGTGTGTGTGCGTGTGTGAGAGGGAATGAGTGTGTCTGTGTGAGAGAGGGAATGAGTGAGTGTTTTTGTGAGAGGGATTGAGTATGTGTGTGTGAGAGGGAATGAGTGTGTTTGTGTGTGTGTGTGAGAGAGGGAATATGTGTGTGTTTGTGTGTGTGAGGGGGAATGAGTATGTGTGTGTGTGAGGGAATGAGCGTGGGTGTATGTGAGAGGGAATGATTGTGTGTGACTGTGTGTGTGAGAGGGAATGAGTGTGTGTGTGTGAGGGAATGGGTGTGTGTGTATGTGAGAGGGATTGAGTGTGTGTGTGTGTGTGTGAGAGGTAATGAGTGTGTGTGTGTGTGAGAGGGAATGTGTGTGTGTGTGAGTGTTAGAGGGAATGAGTTTGTGTGTGTGTGTGAGAGAGAGGGAATGAGTGTGTGTGAGTGTGTGTGTCAGAGGGAATGAGTGTGTGTGTGTGAGAGGGAATGAGTGTGTGTGTGTGTGTGAGAGGGAATGAGTGTGTGTCTGTGTGAGAGGGAATGAGTGTGTGTGTGCGTGTTGGAGGGAATGAGTTTGTGTGTGTGTGTGTGTGAGAGAGGGAATGAATGTGTATGTGTGTGTGTGAGAGGGAATGAGTGTGTGTGAGTGTGTGTATGTGAGAGGGAATGATTGTGTGTGAGTATGTGTGTTAGAGGAAATGAGTGTGTGTGTATGAGAGGGAATGAGTGTGTGTCTGTGTGAGAGAGAATGAGTTTGTGTGTGTGTGTGAGAGGGCATGAGTTTGTGTGTGTGTTGAGAGGGATTGAGAGTGTGGGTGTGTGAGAGGGAATGTGTGTGCGTGAGTGTCAGAGGGAATGAGTGTGTTTGTGTGTGTGAGAGGGAATGAGTGTGTGTGTGAGAGAGAGGGAATGAGTGTGTGTGTGTGTGAGAGGGAATGAGTGTGTGTGTGTGTGAGTGTGTGAGAGGAAATGAGTATGTCTGTGTGTTAGAGGGAATGAGTGTGTGTGTGTGTGAGAGGGAATGAGTGTGTGTGTGAGGGAATGAATGTGTCTGTGTATGAGAGGGAATGATGTGTGTGTGTGTGAGAGGGAATGAGTGTGTGTGCGTGTGTGAGAGGGAATGAGTGTGTCTGTGTGTGAGAGGGAATGAGTGATTGTTTTTGTGAGAGGGATTGAGTATGTGTGTGTGAGAGGGAATGAGTGTGTTTGTGTGTGTGAGGGAATGAGTGTGTGTGTATGTGAGAGGGATTGAGTGTGTGTGTGTGTGTGTGAGAGGGAATGAGTGTGTTTGTGTGTGAGGGAATGAGTGTGGGTGTATGTGAGAGGGAATGAGTGTGTGTGACTGTGTGTGTGTGAGAGGGAATGAGGGTGTGTGTGTGAGGGAATGGGTGTGTGTGTATGTGGGAGGGATTCAGTGTGTGTGTGTGTGTGAGAGGTAATGAGTGTGTGTGTGAGAGGGAATGTGTGTGTGTGTGAGTGTTAGAGGGAATGAGTGTGTGTGTGTGTGAGAGAGAGGGAATGAGTGTGTGTCTGTGTGTGAGAGGGATTGATTGTGTGTGTGTGTGAGAGGGAATGAGTGTGTCTGTGTGAGATGGAATGAGTTTGTGTGTGCGTGTTGGAGGGAATGAGTTTGTGTGTGTGTGTGTGAGAGAGAGGAATGAATGTGTATGTGTGTGTGTGAGAGGGAATGAGTGTGTGTGAGTGTGTGAGTGTGAGAGGGAATGATTGTGTGTGAGTATGTGTGTCAGAGGAAATGAGTGTGTGTGTATGAGAGGGAATGAGTGTGTGTCTGTATGAGAGGGAATGAGTTTGTGTGTGTGTGTGAGAGGGAATGAGTGTGTGTGTGTGTTGAGAGGGATTGAGTGTGTGGGTGTTTGAGAGGGAAAGAGTGTGTCTGTGTGTGAGAGGGAATGAGTGAGTGTGTGTGTGAGAGGGACTGATTGTGTGTGAGAGTGAATGAGTGTGTGTGCATGTGAAAGGGATTGAGTGTGTGTGTGTGTGTGTGTGTGAGAGAGGGAATGAGTGTGTGTGTGTGTGTCAGAAGGACTGAGTGTGTGTGTGTGTGAGGGAATGAGTGTGTGTGTATGTGAGAAAGATTGAGTGTGTGAGGGAGGGAATGAATGTGTGTGTATGAGAGGGAATGAGTGTGTGTGTGCATGTGAAAGTGAATGAGTGTGTGTGTGTGTGTGTGTGTGTGTGATTGGGAATGAGTGTGTGTGTGAGAGAGGGATTGAGTGTGTGTGTGTGTTGAGAGGGATTGAGTGTGTGGGTGTTTGAGAGGGAAAGAGTGTGTCTGTGTGTGAGAGGGAATGAGTGAGTGTGTGTGTGAGAGGGACTGATTGTGTGTGAGAGTGAATGAGTGTGTGTGCATGTGAAAGGGATTGAGTGTGTGTGTGTGTGTGTGTGTGAGAGAGAGGGAATGAGTGTGTGTGTGTGTGTCAGAAGGAATGAGAGTGTGTGTGTGTGAGGGAATGAGTGTGTGTGTATGTGAGAAAGATTGAGTGTGTGAGGGAGGGAATGAATGTGTGTGTATGAGAGGGAATGAGTGTGTGTGTGCATGTGAAAGTGAATGAGTGTGTGTGTGTGTGTGTGTGTGTGTGTGATTGGGAATGAGTGTGTGTGTGTGAGAGGGATTGAGTGTGTGTGTGTGTTTGAGAGGGAATGAGTGTGTGTGAGTGTGTGTGTGTGAGAGGGAATGAGTGTGAGTGTGTGAGAGTGAGAGTGAATGAGTGTGTGTACGTGTGTGAGAGGGAATGAGTGTGTGTGTGTGTGTGAGAGAGGGAATGAGTGTGTGGGTGTGTGAGAGGGAATGGGTGTGTCTGAGAGAGGGAATGCTTGTGTGTGTGTGTGAAAGGGAATGAGTGTGTGTGAGAGGGGGAATGAATGTGTGTGTGTGTGAGGGAATGAGTGTGTGTGAGAGAGGGAATGAGCATGTGTGTGTGTGAGGGAATGAGTGTGTCTTTGTGTGAGAGGGAATGAGTGTGTGTGTGTGTGAGGGAATGAGTGTGTGTGTGAGAGTGGGAATGAGTGTGTGTGTGTGTGAGAGGGAATTAGTGTCTGTGTGTATGTGAGAGGGAATGAATGTGTCTGTGTGTGTGTGTGAGAGGAAATGAGTGTGTCTGTGTGTCAGAGGTAATGAGTGTGTGTGTGTGTGTGAGAGAGGGAATGAGTGTGTGTGTGAGGGAATGAGTGTGTCTGTGTATGAGAGGGAATGAGTGTGTGTGTGTGTGTGAGAGGGAATGAGTGTGGGTGCGTGTGTGAGAGGGAATGAGTGTGTCTGTGTGTGAGAGGGAATGAGTCTGTGTGTGAGTGTGTGAGAGGAAATGAGTGTGTCTGTGCGTCAGAGGGAATGAGTGTGTGTGTGTGTGTGAGAGGGAATGAGTGTGTGTGTGAGGGAATGAGTGTGTCTGTGTATGAGAGGGAATGTGTGTGTGTGTGTGTGTGTGTGTGAGCGAGAGGGAATGAGTGTGTGTGTGTGTGTGAGGGAATGAGTGTGTGTGTGTGTGTGTGAGAGCGAGTGAGTGTGTGTGCATGAGAGAGGGAATGAGTGTGTGTGTGTGAGAGAGGGAATGTGTCTGTGTGTGTGTATGTGAGAGGGAATCAATGTGTCTGTGTGTGAGTGTGTGAGAGGAAATGAGTGTGTCTGTGTGTTAGAGGGAATGAGTGTGTGTGTGTGAGAGAGGGAATGAGTGTGTGTGTGAGGGAATGAGTGTGCCTGTGTATGAGAGGGAATGTGTGTGTGTGTGTGTGTGTGTGTGAGAGGGAATGAGTGTGTGTGTGTGTGTGAGAGGGAATGAGTGTGTCTGTGTATGAGAGGGAATGAGTGTGTGTGTGTGTGTGTGTGTGAGAGGGAATGAGTGTGTGTGCGTGTGTGAGAGGGAATGAGTGTGTCTGTGTGAGAGAGGGAATGAGTGAGTGTTTTTGTGAGAGGGATTGAGTATGTGTGTGTGAGAGGGAATGAGTGTGTTTGTGTGTGAGAGGGAATGAGTGTGTTTGTGTGTGTGTGTGAGAGAGGGAATATGTGTGTGTTTGTGTGTGTGAGGGGGAATGAGTATGTGTGTGTGTGAGGGAATGAGCGTGGGTGTATGTGAGAGGGAATGATTGTGTGTGACTGTGTGTGTGAGAGGGAATGAGTGTGTGTGTGTGAGGGAATGGGTGTGTGTGTATGTGAGAGGGATTGAGTGTGTGTGTGTGTGTGTGAGAGGTAATGAGTGTGTGTGTGTGTGAGAGGGAATGTGTGTGTGTGTGAGTGTTAGAGGGAATGAGTTTGTGTGTGTGTGTGAGAGAGAGGGAATGAGTGTGTGTGAGTGTGTGTGTCAGAGGGAATGAGTGTGTGTGTGTGAGAGGGAATGAGTGTGTGTGTGTGTGTGAGAGGGAATGAGTGTGTGTCTGTGTGAGAGGGAATGAGTGTGTGTGTGCGTGTTGGAGGGAATGAGTTTGTGTGTGTGTGTGTGAGAGAGGGAATGAATGTGTATGTGTGTGTGTGAGAGGGAATGAGTGTGTGTGAGTGTGTGTATGTGAGAGGGAATGATTGTGTGTGAGTATGTGTGTTAGAGGAAATGAGTGTGTGTGTATGAGAGGGAATGAGTGTGTGTCTGTGTGAGAGAGAATGAGTTTGTGTGTGTGTGTGAGAGGGCATGAGTTTGTGTGTGTGTTGAGAGGGATTGAGAGTGTGGGTGTGTGAGAGGGAATGTGTGTGCGTGAGTGTCAGAGGGAATGAGTGTGTTTGTGTGTGTGAGAGGGAATGAGTGTGTGTGTGAGAGAGAGGGAATGAGTGTGTGTGTGTGTGAGAGGGAATGAGTGTGTGTGTGTGTGAGTGTGTGAGAGGAAATGAGTATGTCTGTGTGTTAGAGGGAATGAGTGTGTGTGTGTGTGAGAGGGAATGAGTGTGTGTGTGAGGGAATGAATGTGTCTGTGTATGAGAGGGAATGATGTGTGTGTGTGTGAGAGGGAATGAGTGTGTGTGCGTGTGTGAGAGGGAATGAGTGTGTCTGTGTGTGAGAGGGAATGAGTGATTGTTTTTGTGAGAGGGATTGAGTATGTGTGTGTGAGAGGGAATGAGTGTGTTTGTGTGTGTGAGGGAATGAGTGTGTGTGTATGTGAGAGGGATTGAGTGTGTGTGTGTGTGTGTGAGAGGGAATGAGTGTGTTTGTGTGTGAGGGAATGAGTGTGGGTGTATGTGAGAGGGAATGAGTGTGTGTGACTGTGTGTGTGTGAGAGGGAATGAGGGTGTGTGTGTGAGGGAATGGGTGTGTGTGTATGTGGGAGGGATGAGTGTGTGTGTGTGTGTGAGAGGTAATGAGTGTGTGTGTGAGAGTGAATGTGTGTGTGTGTGAGTGTTAGAGGGAATGAGTGTGTGTGTGTGTGAGAGAGAGGGAATGAGTGTGTGTCTGTGTGTGAGAGGGATTGATTGTGTGTGTGTGTGAGAGGGAATGAGTGTGTCTGTGTGAGATGGAATGAGTTTGTGTGTGCGTGTTGGAGGGAATGAGTTTGTGTGTGTGTGTGTGAGAGAGAGGAATGAATGTGTATGTGTGTGTGTGAGAGGGAATGAGTGTGTGTGAGTGTGTGAGTGTGAGAGGGAATGATTGTGTGTGAGTATGTGTGTCAGAGGAAATGAGTGTGTGTGTATGAGAGGGAATGAGTGTGTGTCTGTATGAGAGGGAATGAGTTTGTGTGTGTGTGTGAGAGGGAATGAGTGTGTGTGTGTGTTGAGAGGGATTGAGTGTGTGGGTGTTTGAGAGGGAAAGAGTGTGTCTGTGTGTGAGAGGGAATGAGTGAGTGTGTGTGTGAGAGGGACTGATTGTGTGTGAGAGTGAATGAGTGTGTGTGCATGTGAAAGGGATTGAGTGTGTGTGTGTGTGTGTGTGTGTGAGAGAGGGAATGAGTGTGTGTGTGTGTGTCAGAAGGACTGAGTGTGTGTGTGTGTGAGGGAATGAGTGTGTGTGTATGTGAGAAAGATTGAGTGTGTGAGGGAGGGAATGAATGTGTGTGTATGAGAGGGAATGAGTGTGTGTGTGCATGTGAAAGTGAATGAGTGTGTGTGTGTGTGTGTGTGTGTGTGATTGGGAATGAGTGTGTGTGTGTGAGAGGGATTGAGTGTGTGTGTGTGTTGAGAGGGATTGAGTGTGTGGGTGTTTGAGAGGGAAAGAGTGTGTCTGTGTGTGAGAGGGAATGAGTGAGTGTGTGTGTGAGAGGGACTGATTGTGTGTGAGAGTGAATGAGTGTGTGTGCATGTGAAAGGGATTGAGTGTGTGTGTGTGTGTGTGTGTGAGAGAGAGGGAATGAGTGTGTGTGTGTGTGTCAGAAGGAATGAGTGTGTGTGTGTGTGAGGGAATGAGTGTGTGTGTATGTGAGAAAGATTGAGTGTGTGAGGGAGGGAATGAATGTGTGTGTATGAGAGGGAATGAGTGTGTGTGTGCATGTGAAAGTGAATGAGTGTGTGTGTGTGTGTGTGTGTGTGTGATTGGGAATGAGTGTGTGTGTGTGAGAGGGATTGAGTGTGTGTGTGTGTTTGAGAGGGAATGAGTGTGTGTGAGTGTGTGTGTGTGAGAGGGAATGAGTGTGAGTGTGCGAGAGTGAGAGTGAATGAGTGTGTGTACGTGTGTGAGAGGGAATGAGTGTGTGTGTGTGTGTGAGAGAGGGAATGAGTGTGTGGGTGTGTGAGAGGGAATGGGTGTGTCTGAGAGAGGGAATGCTTGTGTGTGTGTGTGAAAGGGAATGAGTGTGTGTGAGAGGGGGAATGAATGTGTGTGTGTGTGAGGGAATGAGTGTGTGTGAGAGAGGGAATGAGCATGTGTGTGTGTGAGGGAATGAGTGTGTCTTTGTGTGAGAGGGAATGAGTGTGTGTGTGTGTGAGGGAATGAGTGTGTGTGTGAGAGTGGGAATGAGTGTGTGTGTGTGTGAGAGGGAATTAGTGTCTGTGTGTATGTGAGAGGGAATGAATGTGTCTGTGTGTGTGTGTGAGAGGAAATGAGTGTGTCTGTGTGTCAGAGGTAATGAGTGTGTGTGTGTGTGTGAGAGAGGGAATGAGTGTGTGTGTGAGGGAATGAGTGTGTCTGTGTATGAGAGGGAATGAGTGTGTGTGTGTGTGTGAGAGGGAATGAGTGTGGGTGCGTGTGTGAGAGGGAATGAGTGTGTCTGTGTGTGAGAGGGAATGAGTCTGTGTGTGAGTGTGTGAGAGGAAATGAGTGTGTCTGTGCGTCAGAGGGAATGAGTGTGTGTGTGTGTGTGAGAGGGAATGAGTGTGTGTGTGAGGGAATGAGTGTGTCTGTGTATGAGAGGGAATGTGTGTGTGTGTGTGTGTGTGTGAGCGAGAGGGAATGAGTGTGTGTGTGTGTGTGAGGGAATGAGTGTGTGTGTGTGTGTGTGAGAGCGAATGAGTGTGTGTGCATGAGAGAGGGAATGAGTGTGTGTGTGTGAGAGAGGGAATGTGTCTGTGTGTGTGTATGTGAGAGGGAATCAATGTGTCTGTGTGTGAGTGTGTGAGAGGAAATGAGTGTGTCTGTGTGTTAGAGGGAATGAGTGTGTGTGTGTGAGAGAGGGAATGAGTGTGTGTGTGAGGGAATGAGTGTGCCTGTGTATGAGAGGGAATGAGTGTGTGTGTGTGTGTGTGTGTGAGAGGGAATGAGTGTGTGTGTGTGTGTGAGAGGGAATGAGTGTGTCTGTGTATGAGAGGGAATGAGTGTGTGTGTGTGTGTGTGTGTGAGAGGGAATGAGTGTGTGTGCGTGTGTGAGAGGGAATGAGTGTGTCTGTGTGAGAGAGGGAATGAGTGAGTGTTTTTGTGAGAGGGATTGAGTATGTGTGTGTGAGAGGGAATGAGTGTGTTTGTGTGTGAGAGGGAATGAGTGTGTTTGTGTGTGTGTGTGAGAGAGGGAATATGTGTGTGTTTGTGTGTGTGAGGGGGAATGAGTATGTGTGTGTGTGAGGGAATGAGCGTGGGTGTATGTGAGAGGGAATGATTGTGTGTGACTGTGTGTGTGAGAGGGAATGAGTGTGTGTGTGTGAGGGAATGGGTGTGTGTGTATGTGAGAGGGATTGAGTGTGTGTGTGTGTGTGTGAGAGGTAATGAGTGTGTGTGTGTGTGAGAGGGAATGTGTGTGTGTGTGAGTGTTAGAGGGAATGAGTTTGTGTGTGTGTGTGAGAGAGAGGGAATGAGTGTGTGTGAGTGTGTGTGTCAGAGGGAATGAGTGTGTGTGTGTGAGAGGGAATGAGTGTGTGTGTGTGTGTGAGAGGGAATGAGTGTGTGTCTGTGTGAGAGGGAATGAGTGTGTGTGTGCGTGTTGGAGGGAATGAGTTTGTGTGTGTGTGTGTGTGAGAGAGGGAATGAATGTGTATGTGTGTGTGTGAGAGGGAATGAGTGTGTGTGAGTGTGTGTATGTGAGAGGGAATGATTGTGTGTGAGTATGTGTGTTAGAGGAAATGAGTGTGTGTGTATGAGAGGGAATGAGTGTGTGTCTGTGTGAGAGAGAATGAGTTTGTGTGTGTGTGTGAGAGGGCATGAGTTTGTGTGTGTGTTGAGAGGGATTGAGAGTGTGGGTGTGTGAGAGGGAATGTGTGTGCGTGAGTGTCAGAGGGAATGAGTGTGTTTGTGTGTGTGAGAGGGAATGAGTGTGTGTGTGAGAGAGAGGGAATGAGTGTGTGTGTGTGTGAGAGGGAATGAGTGTGTGTGTGTGTGAGTGTGTGAGAGGAAATGAGTATGTCTGTGTGTTAGAGGGAATGAGTGTGTGTGTGTGTGAGAGGGAATGAGTGTGTGTGTGAGGGAATGAATGTGTCTGTGTATGAGAGGGAATGATGTGTGTGTGTGTGAGAGGGAATGAGTGTGTGTGCGTGTGTGAGAGGGAATGAGTGTGTCTGTGTGTGAGAGGGAATGAGTGATTGTTTTTGTGAGAGGGATTGAGTATGTGTGTGTGAGAGGGAATGAGTGTGTTTGTGTGTGTGAGGGAATGAGTGTGTGTGTATGTGAGAGGGATTGAGTGTGTGTGTGTGTGTGTGAGAGGGAATGAGTGTGTTTGTGTGTGAGGGAATGAGTGTGGGTGTATGTGAGAGGGAATGAGTGTGTGTGACTGTGTGTGTGTGAGAGGGAATGAGGGTGTGTGTTTGAGGGAATGGGTGTGTGTGTATGTGGGAGGGATTGAGTGTGTGTGTGTGTGTGAGAGGTAATGAGTGTGTGTGTGAGAGGGAATGTGTGTGTGTGTGAGTGTTAGAGGGAATGAGTGTGTGTGTGTGTGAGAGAGAGGGAATGAGTGTGTGTGAGGGTGTGTGTCAGAGGGAATGAGTGTGTGTGTGTGAGAGGGAATGAGTGTGTGTCTGTGTGTGAGAGGGATTGATTGTGTGTGTGTGTGAGAGGGAATGAGTGTGTCTGTGTGAGATGGAATGAGTTTGTGTGTGCGTGTTGGAGGGAATGAGTTTGTGTGTGTGTGTGTGAGAGAGGGAATGAATGTGTATGTGTGTGTGTGAGAGGGAATGAGTGTGTGTGTGTGTGAGTGTGAGAGGGAATGATTGTGTGTGAGTATGTGTGTCAGAGGAAATGAGTGTGTGTGTATGAGAGGGAATGAGTGTGTGTCTGTATGAGAGGGAATGAGTTTGTGTGTGTGTGTGAGAGGAAATGAGTGTGTGTGTGTGTTGAGAGGGATTGAGTGTGTGGGTGTTTGAGAGGGAAAGAGTGTGTCTGTGTGTGAGAGGGAATGAGTGAGTGTGTGTGTGAGAGGGACTGATTGTGTGTGAGAGTGAATGAGTGTGTGTGCATGTGAAAGGGATTGAGTGTGTGTGTGTGTGTGTGTGTGTGTGAGAGAGGGAATGAGTGTGTGTGTGTGTGTCAGAAGGAATGAGTGTGTGTGTGTGTGAGGGAATGAGTGTGGGTGTATGTGAGAGGGAATGAGTGTGTGTGACTGTGTGTGTGTGAAAGGTAATGAATGTGTGTTTGTGAGAGGGAATGTGTGCGTGTGTGAGTCTTAGAGGGAATGAGTGTGTGTGTGTGTGAGAGAGAGGGAATGAGTGTGTGTGAGTGTGTGTGTCAGAGGGAATGAGTGTGTGTGTGTGAGAGGGAATGAGTGTGTGTGTGTGTGTGTGAGAGGGATTGATTGTGTGTGTGTTTGAGAGGGAATGAGTGTGTCTGTGTGAGAGGGAATGAGTGTGTGTGTGCGTGTTGGAGGGAATGAGTTTGTGTGTGTGTGTGTGTGAGAGAGGGAATGAATGTGTATGTGTGTGTGTGAGAGGGAATGAGTGTGTGTGAGTATGTGTGTCAGAGGAAATGAATATGTGTGTATGAGAGGGAATGAGTGTGTGTCTGTGTGAGAGGGAATGAGTTTGTGTGTGTGTGTGAGAGGGAATGAGTGTGTGTGTGTGTTGAGAGGGATTGAGTGTGTGGGTGTGTGAGAGGGAATGGGTGTGCGTGAGTGTCAGAGTGAATGAGTGTGTGTGTGTGTGAGAGAGAGGGAATGAGTGTGTGGATGTCTGATTGGGAATGGGTGTGTCTAAGAGCGGGAATGCGTGCCTGTGTGTGTGAAAGGGAATGAGTGTGTGTGAGAGGGGGAATGAGTGTGTGCGTGTGTGTGAGAGGGAATGAGTGTGTGGGTGTGTGAGAGGGAATGGGTGTGTCTGAGAGAGGGAATGCGTGCATGAGTGTGTGAAAGGGAAAGAGTGTGTGTGAGAGGGAGAATGAGTGTGTGTGTGTGAGTGAATGAGTGTGTGTGAGACAGGGAACGAGCCTGTCTCTGTGTGAGGGAATGAGAGTGTCTGTGTGTGAGAGGGAATGAGTGTGTGTGTGTGTGTGAGTGAATGAGTTTGTGTGTGTGTGTGATAGGGAATGAGTGTGTGTGTGTGAGAGAGGGAATGAGTGTGTGTGTTTGTGAGAGGGAATGAGTGTGTGTGTGGGTGAGAGAGGGAATGAGTGTGTGTGTGTGAGAGAGGGAATGAGTGTGTGTGTGTGAGAGGGATTGAGTGTGTGTGTGCGTGTTGGAGGGAATGAGTTTGTGTGTGTGTGTGTGAGAGAGGGAATGAATGTGTATGTGTGTGTGTGAGAGGGAATGAGTGTGTGTGAGTATGTGTGTCAGAGGAAATGAATATGTGTGTATGAGAGGGAATGAGTGTGTGTCTGTGTGAGAGGGAATGAGTTTGTGTGTGTGTGTGAGAGGGAATGAGTGTGTGTGTGTGTTGAGAGGGATTGAGTGTGTGGGTGTGTGAGAGGGAATGGGTGTGCGTGAGTGTCAGAGGGAATGAGTGTGTGTGTGTGTGTGTGAGAGAGGGAATGAGTGTGTGGATGTCTGATTGGGAATGGGTGTGTCTAAGAGCGGGAATGCGTGCCTGTGTGTGTGAAAGGGAATGAGTGTGTGTGAGAGGGGGAATGAGTGTGTGCGTGTGTGTGAGAGGGAATGAGTGTGTGGGTGTGTGAGAGGGAATGGGTGTGTCTGAGAGAGGGCATGCGTGCATGAGTGTGTGAAAGGGAAAGAGTGTGTGTGAGAGGGAGAATGAGTGTGTGTGTGTGAGGGAATGAGTGTGTGTGAGACAGGGAACGAGCCTGTCTCTGTGTGAGGGAATGAGAGTGTCTGTGTGTGAGAGGGAATGAGTGTGTGTGTGTGTGTGAGTGAATGAGTTTGTGTGTGTGTGTGATAGGGAATGAGTGTGTGTGTGTGAGAGAGGGAATGAGTGTGTGTGTGTGTGAGAGGGAATGAGTGTGTGTGTGGGTGAGAGATGGAATGAGTGTGTGTGTGTGAGAGAGGGAATGAGTGTGTGTGTGTGAGAGGGATTGAGTGTGTGTGTGCGTGTTAGAGGGAATGAGTGTGTGGGTGCGTGTGAGAGAGGGAATGAGTGTGTGCACGTGTGTGTGTCAGAGGGAATGAGTTTGTGTGTGTCAGAGGAAATGAGTGTGTGTGTGTGTGTGAGAGGGAATGAGTGTGTGTGAGGGAATGAGTGTGTCTGTGTATGAGAGGGAATGAGTGTGTGTGTGTGTGTGTGAGAGAGGGAATGAGTGTGTGTGCGTGTGTGAGAGGGAATGAGTGTGTCTGTGTGTGAGAGGGAATGAGTGTGTGTGTGTGTGTGTGAGGGAATGAGTGTGTGTGTGTGTGTGTCAGAGGGAATGAGTGTGTGTGTGTGAGAGAGGGAATGAGTGTGTGTGTGTGAGAGGGAATGAGTGTGTGTGTGTGCATGTGAGAGGGAATTAAGGTGTCTGTTTGTGAGTGTGTGAGAGGAAATGAGTGTGTCTGTGTGTTAGAGGGAATGAGTGTGTGTGTGTGAGAGGGAATGAGTGTGTGTGTGAGGGAATGAGTGTGTCTGTGTATGAGAGGGAATGATTGTGTTTGTGTGTGTGTGAGAGGGAATGAGTGTGTGTGCGTGTGTGAGAGGGAATGAGTGTGTCTGTGTGTGAGAGGGAATGAGTGTGTGGGTGTGTGAGAGGGAATGGGTCTGTCTGAGAGAGGGAATGCTTGTGTGTGTGTGTGAAAGGGAATGAGTGTGTGTGAGAGGGGGAATGAATGTGTTTGTGTGTGTGTGAGAGAATGAGTGTGTGTGAGAGAGGGAATGAGCGTGTGTGTGTGTGAGGGAATGAGTGTGTCTGTGTGTGAGAGGGAATGAGTGTGTGTGTGTGTGTGAGGGAACAAGTGTGTCTGTGTGAGAGTGGGAATGAATGTGTGTGTGTGTGAGAGGGAATGAGTTTGTGTGTGTGTATGTGAGAGGGAATGAATGAGTCTGTGTGTGAGTGTGTGAGAGGAAATAAGTGTGTCTGTGCGTCAGAGGGAATGAGTGTGTGTGTGTGTGAGAGGGAATGAGTGTGTGTGTGAGGGAATGAGTGTGTCTGTGTATGAGAGGGAATGTGTGTGTGTGTGTGTGAGCGAGAGGGAATGAGTGTGTGTGTGTGTGTGTGTGAGGGAATGAGTGTGTGTGTGTGTGTGAGAGCGAATGAGTGTGTGTGCGTGAGAGAGGGAATGAGTGTGTGTGTGTGTGAGAGGGAATGTGTCTGTGTGTGTGTATGTGAGAGGGAATCAATGTGTCTGTGTGTGAGTGTGTGAGAGGAAATGAGTGTGTCTGTGTGTTAGAGGGAATGAGTGTGTGTGTGTGAGAGAGGGAATGAGTGTGTGTGTGAGGGAATGAGTGTGCCTGTGTATGAGAGGGAATGAGTGTGTGTGTGTGTGTGTGTGTGTGTGTGTGAGGGAATGAGTGTGTGTGCGTGTGTGAGAGGGAAGGAGTGTGTCTGTGTATGAGAGGGAATGAGTGTGTGTGTGTGTGTGTGTGTGAGAGGGAATGAGTGTGTGTGAGTGTGTGAGAGGGAATGAGTGTGTCTGTGTGAGAGGGAATGAGTGAGTGTTTTTGTGAGAGGGATTGAGTATGTGTGTGTGAGAGGGAATGAGTGTGTTTGTGTGTGTGACGGAATGAGTGTGTGTGTATGTGAGAGGGACTGAGAGTGTGTGTGTTTGTGTGTGTGTGTGAGAGGGAATATGTGTGTGTTTGTGTGTGAGGGGGAATGAGTATGTGTGTGTGTGAGGGAATGAGTGTGGGTGTATGTGAGAGGGAATGATTGTGTGTGACTGTGTGTGTGTGAGAGGGAATGAGTGTGTGTGTGTGAGGGAATGGGTGTGTGTGTATGTGAGAGGGATTGAGTGTGTGTGTGTGTGTGAGAGGTAATGAGTGTGTGTGTGAGAGAGGGAATGTGTGTGTGTGTGAGTGTTAGAGGGAATGAGTTTGTGTGTGTGTGTGAGAGAGAGGGAATGAGTGTGTGTGAGTCTGTGTGTCAGAGGGAATGAGTGTGTGTGTGTGAGAGGGAATGAGTGTGTGTGTGTGTGTGAGAGGGAATGAGTGTGTCTGTGTGAGAGGGAATGAGTGTGAGTGTGCATGTTGGAGGGAATGAGTTTGTGTGTGTGTGTGTGTGAGAGAGGGAATGAATGTGTATGGGTGTGTGTGAGAGGGAATGAGTGTGTGTGTGTGTGTATGTGAGAGGGAATGATTGTGTGTGAGTATGTGTGTTAGAGGAAATGATTGTGTGTGTATGAGAGGGAATGAGTGTGTGTCTGTGTGAGAGGGAATGAGTTTGTGTGTGTGTGTGAGAGGGAATGAGTGTGTGTGTTGAGAGGGATTGAGAGTGTGGGTGCGTGAGAGGGAATGTGTGTGCGTGATTGTCAGAGGAAATGAGTGTGTGTGTGTGTGAGAGAGAGGGAATGAGTGTGTGGATGTCTGAGAGGGAATGGGTGTGTCTGAGAGCGGGAATGCGTGCGTGTGTGTGTGAAAGGGAATGAGTCTGTGTGAGAGGGGGAATGAGTGTGTGCGTGTGTGTGAGAGGGAATGAGTGTGTGGGTGTGTGAGAGGGAATGGGTGTGTCTGAGAGAGGGAATGCTTGTGTGTGTGTGTGAAAGGGAAAGAGTGTGCGTGAGAGGGGGAATGAATGTGTGTGTGTGTGTGAGGGAATGAGTGTGTGTGAGAGAGGGAATGAGCGTGTGTGTGTGTGAGGGAATGAGTGTGTCTGTGTGTGAGAGGGAATGAGTGTTTGTGTGTGTGTGAGGGAATGAGTGTGTGTGTGTGAGAGTGGGAATGAATGTGTGTGTGTGTGAGAGGGAATGAGTTTGTGTGTGTGTATGTGAGAGGGAATGAATGAGTCTGTGTGTGAGTGTGTGAGAGGAAATAAGTGTGTCTGTGTGTCAGAGGGAATGAGTGTGTGTGTGTGTGTGAGAGGGAATGAGTGTGTGTGTGAGGGAATGAGTGTGTCTGTTTATGAGAGGGAATGTGTGTGTGTGTGTGTGCGTGTGAGCGAGAGGGAATGAGTGTGTGTGTGTGTGTGAGGGAATGAGTGTGTGTGTGTGTGTGTGAGAGCGAATGAGTGTATGTGTGTGAGAGAGGGAATGAGTGTGTGTGTGTGTGAGAGGGAATGTGTCTGTGTGTGTGTATGTGAGAGGGAATCAATGTATCTGTGTGTGAGTGTGTGAGAGGAAATGACTGTGTCTCTGTGTTAGAGGGAATGAGTGTGTGTGTGTGTGAGAGGGAATGAATGTGTGTGTGAGGGAATGAGTGTGTCTGTGTATGAGAGGGAATGAGTGTGTGTCTGTGTGTGTGTGAGAGAGAGGGAATGAGTGTGTGTGTCTGTGAGAGGGAATGAGTGTGTGTGCGTGTGTGAGAGGGAATGAGAGTGTCTGTGTGTGAGAGGGAATGAGTGAGTGTTTTTGTGAGAGGGATTGAGTATGTGTGTGTGAGAGGGAATGAGTGTGTTTGTGTGTGTGAGGGAATGAGTGTGTGTGTATGTGAGAGGGATTGAGTGTGTGTGTGTGTGTGTGTGTGAGACGGAATATGTGTGTGTGTGTGTGAGGGGGAATGAGTATGTGTGTGTGTGAGGGAATGAGTGTGGGTGTATGTGAGAGGGAATGATTGTGTGTGACTGTGTGTGTGAGAGGGAATGAGTGTGTGTGTGTGAGGGAATGGGTGTGTGTGTATGTGAGAGGGATTGAGTGTGTGTGTGTGTGTGAGAGGTAATGACTGTGTGTGTGTGAGAGGGAATGTGTGTGTGTGTGAGTGTTAGAGGGAATGAGTTTGTGTGTGTGTGAGAGAGAGGGAATGAGTGTGTGTGAGTGTGTGTGTCAGAGGGAATGAGTGTGTGTGTGTGAGAGGGAATGAGTGTGTGTGTGTGTGTAAGAGGGAATGAGTGTGTCTGTGTGAGAGGGAATGAGTGTGTGTGTGTGCGTGTTGGAGGGAATGAGTTTGTGTGTGTGTGTGTGTGAGAGAGGGAATGAATGTGTATGTGTGTGTGTGAGAGGGAATGAGTGTGTGTGAGTGTGTGTATGTGAGAGGGAATGATTGTGTGTGAGTATGTGTGTTAGAGGAAATGAGTGTGTGTGTATGAGAGGGAATGAATGTGTGTCTGTGTGAGAGGGAATGAGTTTGTGTGTGTGTGTGAGAGGGAATGAGTGTGTGTGTGTGTTGAGAAGGATTGAGAGTGTGGGTGTGTGAGAGGGAATGTGTGTGCGTGAGTGTCAGAGGGAATGAGTGTGTGTTTGTGTGTGAGAGAGGGAATGAGTGTGTGTGTGAGAGAGAGGGAATGAGTGTGTGGATGTCTGAGAGGGAATGGGTTTGTCTGAGAGCGGGAATGCGTGCGTGTGTGTGTGAAAGGGAATGAGTCTGTTTGAGAGGGGGAATGAGTGTGTGCGTGTGTGTGAGAGGGAATGAGTGTGTGGGTGTGGGAGAGGGAATGGGTGTGTCTGAGAGAGGGAATGCTTGTGTGTGTGTGTGAAAGGGAATGAGTGCGCGTGAGAGGGGGAATGAGTGTTTGTGTGTGTGTGAGGGAATGAGTGTGTGTGTGTGAGAGTGGGAATGAGTGTGTGTGTGTGAGAGAGGGAATGAGTGTGTGTGTGTGTATGTGAGAGTGAATGAATGTGTCTGTGTGTGAGTGTGTGAGAGGAAATAAGTGTGTCTGTGTGTCAGAGGGAATGAGTGTGTGTGTGTGTGTGTGAGAGGGAATGAGTGTGTGTGTGAGGGAATGAGTGTGTCTGTGTATGAGAGGGAATGAGTGTGTGTGTGTGTGTGTGAGAGAGGGAATGAGTGTGTGTGCGTGTGTGAGAGGGAATGAGTGCGTCTGTGTGTGAGAGGGAATTAGTGTGTGTGTGTGTGTGTGAGGGAATGAGTGTGTGTGTGTCTCAGAGGGAATGAGTGTGTGTGTGTGAGAGAGGGAATGAGTGTGTGTGTGTGAGAGGGAATGAGTGTGTGTGTGTGTATGTGAGAGGGAATGAAGGTGTCTGTGTGTGAGTGTGTGAGAGGAAATGAGTGTGTCTGTGTGTTAGAGGGAATGAGTGTGTGTGTGTGTGTGAGAGGGAATGAGTGTGTGTGTGAGGGAATGAGTGTGTCTGTGTATGAGAGGGAATGATTGTGATTGTGTGTGTGTGAGAGGGAATGAGTGTGTGTGCGTGTGTGAGAGGGAATGAGTGTGTCGGTGTGTGAGAGGGAATGAGTGTGTTTTTGTGTGCGAGGGAATGAGTGTGTGCGTATGTAAGAGGGATTGAGTGTGTGTGTGTGTGTGTGAGAGGGAATATGTGCGTGTGTGTGTGTGTGTGAGAGAGTGAATGAGTGTGTGTGTGTGTGAGGGAATGAGTGTGGGTGTATGTGAGAGGGAATGAGTGTGTGTGACTGTGTGTGTGTGAAAGGTAATGAGTGTGTGTTTGTGAGAGGGAATGTGTGCGTGTGTGAGTCTTAGAGGGAATGAGTGTGTGTGTGTGTGAGAGAGAGGGAATGAGTGTGTGTGAGTGTGTGTGTCAGAGGGAATGAGTGTGTGTGTGTGAGAGGGAATGAGTGTGTGTGTGTGTGTGTGAGAGGGATTGATTGTGTGTGTGTTTGAGAGGGAATGAGTGTGTCTGTGTGAGAGGGAATGAGTGTGTGTGTGCGTGTTGGAGGGAATGAGTTTGTGTGTGTGTGTGTGAGAGAGGGAATGAATGTGTATGTGTGTGTGTGAGAGGGAATGAGTGTGTGTGAGTATGTGTGTCAGAGGAAATGAATATGTGTGTATGAGAGGGAATGAGTGTGTGTCTGTGTGAGAGGGAATGAGTTTGTGTGTGTGTTTGAGAGGGAATGAGTGTGTGTGTGTGTTGAGAGGGATTGAGTGTGTGGGTGTGTGAGAGGGAATGGGTGTGCGTGAGTGTCAGAGTGAATGAGTGTGTGTGTGTGTGTGAGAGAGGGAATGAGTGTGTGGATGTCTGATTGGGAATGGGTGTGTCTAAGAGCGGGAATGCGTGCCTGTGTGTGTGAAAGGGAATGAGTGTGTGTGAGAGGGGGAATGAGTGTGTGCGTGTGTGTGAGAGGGAATGAGTGTGTGGGTGTGTGAGAGGGAATGGGTGTGTCTGAGAGAGGGCATGCGTGCATGAGTGTGTGAAAGGGAAAGAGTGTGTGTGAGAGGGAGAATGAGTGTGTGTGTGTGAGGGAATGAGTGTGTGTGAGACAGGGAACGAGCCTGTCTCTGTGTGAGGGAATGAGAGTGTCTGTGTGTGAGAGGGAATGAGTGTGTGTGTGTGTGTGAGTGAATGAGTTTGTGTGTGTGTGTGATAGGGAATGAGTGTGTGTGTGTGAGAGAGGGAATGAGTGTGTGTGTTTGTGAGAGGGAATGAGTGTGTGTGTGGGTGAGAGAGGGAATGAGTGTGTGTGTGTGAGAGAGGGAATGAGTGTGTGTGTGTGAGAGGGATTGAGTGTGTGTGTGCGTGTTGGAGGGAATGAGTTTGTGTGTGTGTGTGTGAGAGAGGGAATGAATGTGTATGTGTGTGTGTGAGAGGGAATGAGTGTGTGTGAGTATGTGTGTCAGAGGAAATGAATATGTGTGTATGAGAGGGAATGAGTGTGTGTCTGTGTGAGAGGGAATGAGTTTGTGTGTGTGTGTGAGAGGGAATGAGTGTGTGTGTGTGTTGAGAGGGATTGAGTGTGTGGGTGTGTGAGAGGGAATGGGTGTGCGTGAGTGTCAGAGGGAATGAGTGTGTGTGTGTGTGTGAGAGAGGGAATGAGTGTGTGGATGTCTGATTGGGAATGGGTGTGTCTAAGAGCGGGAATGCGTGCCTGTGTGTGTGAAAGGGAATGAGTGTGTGTGAGAGGGGGAATGAGTGTGTGCGTGTGTGTGAGAGGGAATGAGTGTGTGGGTGTGTGAGAGGGAATGGGTGTGTCTGAGAGAGGGAATGCGTGCATGAGTGTGTGAAAGGGAAAGAGTGTGTGTGAGAGGGAGAATGAGTGTGTGTGTGTGAGGGAATGAGTGTGTGTGAGACAGGGAACGAGCCTGTCTCTGTGTGAGGGAATGAGAGTGTCTGTGTGTGAGAGGGAATGAGTGTGTGTGTGTGTGTGAGTGAATGAGTTTGTGTGTGTGTGTGATAGGGAATGAGTGTGTGTGTGTGAGAGAGGGAATGAGAGTGTGTGTGTGTGAGAGGGAATGAGTGTGTGTGTGGGTGAGAGATGGAATAAGTGTGTGTGTGTGAGAGAGGGAATGAGTGTGTGTGTGTGAGAGGGATTGAGTGTGTGTGTGCGTGTTAGAGGGAATGAGTGTGTGTGTGCGTGTGAGAGAGGGAATGAGTGTGTGCACGTGTGTGTGTCAGAGGGAATGAGTTTGTGTGTGTCAGAGGAAATGAGTGTGTGTGTGTGTGTGAGAGGGAATGAGTGTGTGTGTGAGGGAATGAGTGTGTCTGTGTATGAGAGGGAATGAGTGTGTGTGTGTGTGTGTGAGAGAGGGAATGAGTGTGTGTGCGTGTGTGAGAGGGAATGATTGTGTCTGTGTGTGAGAGGGAATGAGTGTGTGTGTGTGTGAGGGAATGAGTGTGTGTGTGTGTGTGAGAGAGAATGAGTGTGTGTGTGTGAGAGATGGAATGAGTGTGTGTGTGTGTGAGAGGGAATGGGTGTGCGTGTGTGTATGTGAGAGGGAATGAAGGTGTCTGTGTGTGTGTGTGAGAGGAAATGAGTGTGTCTGTGTGTTAGAGGGAATGAGTGTGTGTGTGTGTGTGAGAGGGAATGAGTGTGTGTGTGAGGGAATGAGTGTCTCTGTGTATGAGAGGGAATGATTGTGTTTGTGTGTGTGTGAGAGGGAATGAGTGTGTGTGCGTGTGTGAGAGGGAATGAGTGTGTCTGTGTGTGAGAGGGAATGAGTGTGTTTGTGTGTGCGAGGGAATGAGTGTGTGTGTATGTAAGAGGGATTGAGTGTGTGTGTGTGTGTGAGAGAGGGAATAGGTGCATGTGTGTGAGAGAGGGAATGAGTGTGTGTGTGTGTGAGGGAATGAGTGTGGGTGTATGTGAGAGGGAATGAGTGTGTGTGACTGTGTGTGTGTGAGAGGTAATGAGTGTGTGTTTGTGAGAGGGAATTTGTGTGTGTGTGAGTCTTAGAGGGAATGAGTGTTTGTGTGTGTGTGAGAGAGAGGGAATGATTGTGTGTGAGTGTGTGTGTCAGAGGGAATGAGTGTGTGTGTGTGAGAGGGAATGAGTGTGTGTGTGTGAGAGGGATTGATTGTGTGTTTGTGTGAGAGGGAATGACTGTGTCTGTGTGAGAGGGAATGAGTGTGTGTGTGCGTGTTGGAGGGAATGAGTTTGTGTGGGTGTGTGTGAGAGAGGGAATGAATGTGTATGTGTGTGTGTGAGAGGGAATGAGTGTGTGTGAGTGTGTGTGTGTGAGAGGGAATGAGTGTGTGTCTGTGTGAGAGGGAATGAGTTTGTGTGTGTGTGTGAGAGGGAATGAGTGTGTTTGTGTGTTGAGAGGGATTGAGTGTGTGGGTGTGTGAGAGGGAATGGGTGTGCGTGAGTGTCAGAGGGAATGAGTGTGTGTGTGTGGGTGAGAGAGGGAATGAGTGTGTGGATGTCTGAGTGGGAATGGGTGTGTCTAAGAGCGGGAATGCGTGCCTGTGTGTGTGAAAGGGAATGAGTGTGTGTGAGAGGGGGAATGAGTGTGTGCGTGTGTGTGAGAGGGAATGGGTGTGTCTGAGAGAGGGAATGCGTGCATGAGTGTGTGAAAGGGAATGAGTGTGTGTGAGAGGGAGAATGAGTGTGTGTGTGTGAGGGAATGAGTGTGTGTGAGAGAGGGAACGAGCCTGTGTCTGTGTGAGGGAATGAGAGTGTCTGTGTGTGAGAGGGAATGAGTGTGTGTGTGTGTGTGAGTGAATGAGTTTGTGTGTGTGTGTGATAGGGAATGAGTGTGTGTGTGTGAGAGAGGGAATGAGTGTGTGTGTGTGTGAGAGGGAATGAGTGTGTGTGTGGGTGAGAGAGGGAATGAGTGTGTGTGTGTGAGAGAGGGAATGAGTGTGTGTGTGAGAGGGATTGAGTGTGTGTGTGCGTGTTAGAGGGAATGAGTGTGTGTGTGTGTGTGTGAGAGAGGGAATGAGTGTGTGCGCGTGTGTGTGTCAGAGGGAATGAGTGTGTGTTTGTCAGAGGAAATGAGTGTGTGTGTGTGTGTGAGAGGGATTGATTGTGTGTGTGTGTGAGAGGGAATGAGTGTGTCTGTGTGAGAGGGAATGAGTGTGTGTGTGCATGTTGGAGGGAATGAGTTTGTGCGTGTGTGTGAGAGAGAGTGAATGAATGTGTATGTGTGTGTGTGAGAGGGAATGAGTGTGTGTGAGTGTGTGTGTGTGAGAGGGAATGATTGTGTGTGAGTATGTGTGTCAGAGGAAATGAGTGTGTGTGTATGAGAGGGAATGAGTGTGTGTCTGTGTGAGAGGGAATGAGTTTGTGTGTGTGTGTGAGAGGGAATGAGTGTGTGTGTGTGTTGAGAGGGAATGAGTGTGTGTGTGTGTGTGAGAGAGGGAATGAGTGTGTGAATGTCTGAGAGGGAATGGGTGTGTCTGAGAGCGGGAATTAGTGTGTGTGTGTGTGAGAGGGAATGTGTGTGTATGTGTGTGTGACAGGGAATGAGTGTGTGTGTGTGTGTGTGTGAGAGAGGGAATGAGTGTGTGTGTGTGTGAGAGAGGGATTGAGTGTGTGTGTGTGAGAGGGAATGAGTGTCTGTGAGTGTGTAAGTGTGTGTGTATGTGAGAGGGAATGAGTGTGTGTGTGAGAGAGGGAATGATTTTGTGTGTGTGTGAGAGGGAATGAGTGTGTGTGTGTGAGAGGAAATGAGTGTGTGTGTGTGTGAGAGGGAATGAGTGTGTGTGTGCATCTTAGAGGGAATGTGTTTGTGTTTGTGTCTGTGCGTGAGGGAATGAATGTGTATGTGTATGTGTGAGAGGGAATGAGTGTGAGTGATTGTGTTTGTGTGAGAGGGAAAGAATGTGTGTGAGTGTGGGTGTCAGAGGGAATGAGTGTTTGCTTATTAGAGCTAATGACTGTGTGTGAGAGAGGGAATGAGCATGTGTGTGTGTGAGGGAATGAGTGTGTCTGTGTGTGAGAGGGAATGAGTGTGTGTGTGTGTGTGAGGGACTGAGTGTGTGTGTGTGAGAGTGGGAATGAGTGTGTGTGTGTGTTGAGAGGGAATGAGTGTGTGTGTGTGTGTGAGAGAGGGAATGAGTGTGTGAATGTCTGAGAGGGAATGGGTGTGTCTGAGAGCGGGAATTCGTGCGTGTGTGTGTGAAAGGGAATGAGTGTGTGTGAGAGGGGGAATGAGTGTGTGCGTGTGTGTGAGAGGGAATGAGTGTGTGGGTGTGTGACAGGGAATGGGTGTGTCTGAGAGAGGGAATGCGTGCATGTGTGTTTGAAAGGGAATGAGTGTGTGTGAGAGGGAGAATGAGTGTGTGTGTGTGAGGGAATGAGTGTGTGTGAGAGAGGGAACGAGCGTGTGTCTGTGTGAGGGAATGAGTGTGTCTGTGTGTGAGAGGGAATGAGTGTGTGTGTGTGTGAGTGAATGAGTTGGTGTGTGTGTGTGATAGGGAATGAGTGTGTGTGTGCGAGAGAGGGAATGAGTGTGTGTGTGTGTGAGAGGGAATGTGTGTGTATGTGTGTGTGACAGGGAATGAGTGTGTGTGTGTGTGTGAGAGAGGGAATGAGTGTGTGTGTGTGTGTGAGAGAGGGATTGAGTGTGTGTGTGTGAGAGGGAATGAGTGTCTGTGAGTGTGTAAGTGTGTGTGTATGTGAGAGGGAATGAGTGTGTGTGTGAGAGAGGGAATGATTTTGTGTGTGTGTGAGAGGGAATGAGTGTGTGTGTGTGAGAGGAAATGAGTGTGTGTGTGTGTGAGAGGGAATGAGTGTGTGTGTGCATCTTAGAGGGAATGTGTTTGTGTTTGTGTCTGTGTGTTAGGGAATGAATGTGTATGTGTATGTGTGAGAGGGATTGAGTGTGAGTGATTGTGTGTGTGTGAGAGGGAAAGAATGTGTGTGTGTGGGTGTCAGAGGGAATGAGTGTTTGCTTATTAGAGCTAATGACTGTGTGTGAGAGAGGGAATGAGCGTGTGTGTGTGTGAGGGAATGAGTGTGTCTGTGTCTGAGAGGGAATGAGCATGTGCGTGTGTGTGAGTGTGAGGGAATGAGTATGTGTGTGTGTGTGTGAGCGGGAATCAGTGTGTGTGTGTGAGAGAGGGAATGAGCGTGCGTAAAAGAGGGAATGAGTGTGTGTGTGAGAGGGAATGGGTGTGTGTGTATGTGAGAGGGAAGGAATGTGTGTTTGTGAGTGTGTGAGAGGGAATGATTGTGTCTGTGTGTCAGAGGGAATGACTGTGTGTGTGTGTGAGATGGTATGAGTGTGTGTGAGAGGGAATGAGTGTGTCTGTGTGTGAGTGGGAATGATTGTGCATGTGTGTGTGAGTGGGAATGAGTGTGTGTGCGTGTGTGAGAGGGAAAGAGTGTGTCTGTGTGTGAGAGGGAATGCGTGAGTCTGTGTGTGAGAGGGATTGATTGTTTGTGTGTGAGAGAGAATGAGTGTGTGTGTATGTGAAAGGGATTGAGTGTGTGTGTGTGTGTGAGAGGGAATGAGTGTGTGTGTGTGTGTCAGAAGGAATGAGTGTGTGTGTGAGAGGGAATGAGTGTGTGTGTATGTGAGAGGGATTGAGTGTGTGAGGGAGGGAATGAGTGTGTGTGTATGAGAGGGAATGAGTGTGTGTGCGTGTGAAAGTGAATGAGTGTGTGTGTGTGTGTTTGTGTGAGAGGGAATGAGTGTGTGTGTGTGAGAGGGATTGAGTGTGTGTGTGTGCTTGAGAGGGAATGAGTGAGTGTGAGTGAGTGTGTGTGAGAGGGAATGAGTGTGTGTGAGTGTGTGTGTCAGAGGGGATGAGTGTATGTGTGTGAGAGGGAATGAGTGTGTGTGTGTGTGAGTGAGAGTGAATGAGTGTGTGTACGTGTGTGAAGGGAATGAGTGTGTGTGTGTGCGTGTGAGAGAGAGGGAATGAGTGTGTGGGTGTGTGAGAGGGAATGGGTGTGTCTGAGAGAGGGAATGCTTGTGTGTGTGTGTGAAAGGGAATGAGTGTGTGGAGAGGGGGAATGAATGTGTGTGTGTGTGTGAGGGAATGAGTGTGTGTGAGAGAGGGAATGAGAGTGTGTGTGTGTGAGGGAATGAGTGTGTCTGTGTGTGAGAGGGAATGAGTGTGTGTGTGTGAGAGTGGGAATGAGTGTGTGTGTGTGAGAGAGGGAATGAGTGTGTGTGTGTGTATGTGAGAGGGAATGAATGTGTCTGTGTGTGAGTGTGTGAGAGGAAATCAGTGTGTCTGTGTGTCAGAGGGAATGAGTGTGTGTGTGTGTGAGAGGGAATGAGTGTGTCTGTGAGGGAATGAGTGTGTCTGTGTATGAGAGGGAATGAGTGTGTGTGTGTGTGCGTGTGTGTGAGAGGGAATGAGTGTGTGTGTGTGTGTGAGAGGGAATGAGTGTGTCTGTTTGTGAAAGGGAATGAGTGTGTTTGTGTGTGTGAGAGGGAATGAGTGTGTGTGTGTGAGAGAGGGAATGAGTGTGTGCGTGTGTGAGAGGGAATGAGTGTGTGTGTGTGTATGTGAGAGGGAATGAATGTGTCTGTGTGTGAGTGTGTGAGAGGAAATGAGTGTGTCTGTGTGTTAGAGGGAATGAGTGTGTGTGTGTGAGAGGGAATGAGTGTGTGTATGAGGGAATGAATGTGTCTGTGTATGAGAGGGAATGATGTGTGTGTGTGTGTGTGAGAGGGAATGAGTGTGTGTGCGTGTGTGAGAGGGAATGAGTGTGTCTGTGTGTGAGAGGGAATGAGTGAGTGTTTTTGTGAGAGGGATTGAGTATGTGTGTGTGAGAGGGAATGAGTGTGTTTGTGTGTGTGAGGGAATGAGTGTGTGTGTATGTGAGAGGGATTGAGTGTGTGTGTGTGTGTGTGTGTGAGAGGGAATGAGTGTGTGTGCATGTGAGGGAATGAGTGTGTGTGTATGTGAGAGGGAATGAGTGTGTGTGACTGTGTGTGTGTGAGAGGGAATGAGTGTGTGTGTGTGAGGGAATGGGTGTGTGTGTATGTGGGAGGAATTGAGTGTGTGTGTGTGTGTGAGAGGTAATGAGTGTGTGTGTGAGAGGGAATGTGTGTGTGTGTGACTGTTAGAGGGAATGAGTGTGTGTGTGTGTGAGAGAGAGGGAATGAGTGTGTGTGAGTGTGTGTGTCAGAGGGAATGAGTGTGTGTGTGTGAGAGGGAATGAGTGTGTGTGTGTGTGTGAGAGGGATTGATTGTGTGTGTGTGTGAGAGGGAATGAGTGTGTCTGTGTGAGACAAAATGAGTGTGTGTGTATGAGAGGGAATGAGTGTGTGTATGTATGAGAGGGAATGAGTTTGTGTGTGTGTGTGAGAGGGAATGAGTGTGTGTGTTTGTTGAGAGGGATTGAGTGTGTGGGTGTTTGAGAGGGAAAGAGTGTGTCTGAGTGTGAGAGGGAATGAGTGAGTGTGTGTGTGAGAGGGATTGATTGTTTGTGTGTGAGAGAGAATGAGTGTGTGTGCATGTGAAAGGGATTGAGTGTGTGTGTGCGTGTGTGTGAGAGAGGGAATGAGTGTGTGTGTGTGTGTCAGAAGGAATGAGTGTGTGTGTGTGTGAGGGAATGAGTGTGTGTGTATGTGAGAGGGATTGAGTGTGTGAGGGAGGGAATGAATGTGTGTGTATGAGAGGGAATGAGTGTGTGTGTGCGTGTGAAAGTGAATGAGTGTGTGTGTGTGTGTGTGTGTGTGTGTGTGTGATTGGGAATGAGTGTGTGTGTGTGAGAGGGATTGAGTGTGTGTGTGTGTTTGAGAGGGAATGAGTGTGTGTGAGTGTGTGTGTGTGAGAGGGAATGAGTGTGTGTGTGTGTGAGAGTGAGAGTGAATGAGTGTGTGTACGTGTGTGAGAGGGAATGAGTGTGTGTGTGTGTGTGAGAGAGGGAATGAGTGTGTGGGTGTGTGAGAGGGAATGGGTGTGTCTGAGAGAGGGAATGCTTGTGTGTGTGTGAAAGGGAATGAGAGTGTGTGAGAGGGGGAATGAATGTGTGTGTGTGTGAGGGAATGAGTGTGTCTGTGTGTGAGAGGGAATGAGTGTGTGTGTGTGTGAGGGAATGAGTGTGTGTGTGAGAGTGGGAATGAGTGTGTGTGTGTGAGAGAGGGAATTAGTGTGTGTGTGTATGTGAGAGGGAATGAATGTGTCTGTGTGTGAGTGTGTCAGAGGAAATGAGTGTGTCTGTGTGTCAGAGGTAATGAGTGTGTGTGTGTGTGTGAGAGAGGGAATGAGTGTGTGTGTGAGGGAATGAGTGTGTCTGTGTATGAGAGGGAATGAGTGTGTGTGTGTGTGTGTGAGAGGGAATGAGTGTGTGTGCGTGTGTGAGAGGGAATGAGTGTGTCTGTGTGTGTGAGGGAATGAGTGTGAGTGTGTGTGTGTGAGAGGGAATGAGTGTGTGTGTGTAAGAGAGGGAATGAGTGTGTGTGTGAGGGAATGAGTGTGTCTGTGTATGAGAGGGAATGAGTGTGTGTGTGTGTGTACGTGTGTGTGAGAGGGAATGAGTGTGTGTGTGTGTGTGAGAGGGAATGAGTGTGTCTGTGTGTGAGAGGGAATGAGTTTGTGTGTGTGTGAGAGGGAATGAGTGTGTGTGTGGGAGAGGGAATGAGTGTGTGTGTGTGTGAGAGGGAATGAGTGTGTGTGTGTGTATGTGAGAGGGAATGAATGTGTCTGTGTGTGAGTGTGTGAGAGGTAATGATTGTGTCTGTGTGTTAGAGGGAATGAGAGTGTGTGTGTGAGGGAATGAGTGTGTCTGTGTATGAGAGGGAATGAGTGTGTGTGTGTGTGTGAGAGTGAATGAGTGTGTGTGCGTGTGTGAGAGGGAATGAGTGTGGGTGCATGTGAGAGGGAATGAGTGTGTGTGACTGTGTGTGTGTGAGAGGGAATGAGTGTGTGTGTGTGAGGGAATGGGTGTGTGTGTATGTGAGAGGGATTGAGTGTGTGTGTGTCTGAGAGGTAAAGAGTGTGTGTGTGTGAGAGGGAATGTGTGTGTGTGAGTGTGAGAGGGAATGAGTGTGTGTGTGTGTGAGAGACAGGGAATGAGTGTGTGTGAGTGTGTGTGTCAGAGGGAATGAGTGTGTGTGTGTGAGAGGGAATGAGTGCGTGTGTGTGTGTGAGAGGGATTGATTGTGTGTGTGTGTGAGAGGGAATGAGTGTGTCTGTGTGTGAAAGGGAATGAGTGTGTGTGCGTGTGTGAGAGGGAATGAGTGTGTCTGTGTGTGAGAGGGAATGAGTGAGTGTTTTTGTGAGAGGGATTGAGTATGTGTGTGTGAGAGGGATTGAGTGTGTGTGTGTGTGTGTGTGTGAGAGGGAATGAGTGTGTGTGCATGTGAGGGAATGAGTGTGTGTGTATGTGAGAGGGAATGAGTGTGTGTGACTGTGTGTGTGTGAGAGGGAATGAGTGTGTGTGTGTGAGGGAATGGGTGTGTGTGTATGTGGGAGGAATTGAGTGTGTGTGTGTGTGTGTGAGAGGTAATGAGTGTGTGTGTGAGAGGGAATGTGTGTGTGTGTGAGTGTTAGAGGGAATGAGTGTGTGTGTGTGTGAGAGAGAGGGAATGAGTGTGTGTGAGTGTGTGTGTCAGAGGGAATGAGTGTGTGTGTGTGAGAGGGAATGAGTGTGTGTGTGTGTGTGAGAGGGATTGATTGTGTGTGTGTGTGTGAGAGGGAATGAGTGTGTCTGTGTGAGAGGAAATGAGTGTGTGTGTATGAGAGGGAATGAGTGTGTGTCTGTATGAGAGGGAATGAGTTTGTGTGTGTGTGTGAGAGGGAATGAGTGTGTGTGTTTGTTGAGAGGGATTGAGTGTGTGGGTGTTTGAGAGGGAAAGAGTGTGTCTGAGTGTGAGAGGGAATGAGTGAGTGTGTGTGTGAGAGGGATTGATTGTTTGTGTGTGAGAGAGAATGAGTGTGTGTGCATGTGAAAGGGATTGAGTGTGTGTGTGTGTGTGTGTGAGAGAGGGAATGAGTGTGTGTGTGTGTGTCAGAAGGAATGAGTGTGTGTGTGTGTGAGGGAATGAGTGTGTGTGTATGTGAGAGGGATTGAGTGTGTGAGGGAGGGAATTAATGTGTGTGTATGAGAGGGAATGAGTGTGTGTGTGCGTGTGAAAGTGAATGAGTGTGTGTGTGTGTGTGTGTGTGTGTGTGTGATTGGGAATGAGTGTGTGTGTGTGAGAGGGATTGAGTGTGTGTGTGTGTTTGAGAGGGAATGAGTGTGTGTGAGTGTGTGTGTGTGAGAGGGAATGAGTGTGTGTGTGTGAGAGTGAGAGTGAATGAGTGTGTGTACGTGTGTGAGAGGGAATGAGTGTGTGTGTGTGTGTGAGAGAGGGAATGAGTGTGTGGGTGTGTGAGAGGGAATGGGTGTGTCTGAGAGAGGGAATGCTTGTGTGTGTGTGAAGGGAATGAGAGTGTGTGAGAGGGGGAATGAATGTGTGTGTGTGTGAGGGAATGAGTGTGTCTGTGTGTGAGAGGGAATGAGTGTGTGTGTGTGTGAGGGAATGAGTGTGTGTGTGAGAGTGGGAATGAGTGTGTGTGTGTGTGAGAGGGAATTAGTGTGTGTGTGTATGTGAGAGGGAATGAATGTGTCTGTGTGTGAGTGTGTCAGAGGAAATGAGTGTGTCTGTGTGTCAGAGGTAATGAGTGTGTGTGTGTGTGTGAGATAGGGAATGAGTGTGTGTGTGAGGGAATGAGTGTGTCTGTGTATGAGAGGGAATGAGTGTGCGTGTGTGTGTGTGAGAGGGAATGAGTGTGTGTGCGTGTGTGAGAGGGAATGAGTGTGTCTGTGTGTGTGAGGGAATGATTGTGAGTGTGTGTGTGTGAGAGGGAATGAGTGTGTGTGTGTAAGAGAGGGAATGAGTGTGTGTGTGAGGGAATGAGTGTGTCTGTGTATGAGAGGGAATGAGTGTGTGTGTGTGTACGTGTGTGTGAGAGGGAATGAATGTGTGTGCGTGTGTGAGAGGGAATGAGTGTGTCTGTGTGTGAGAGGGAATGAGTTTGTGTGTGTGTGAGAGGGAATGAGTGTGTGTGTGTGGGAGAGGGAATGAGTGTGTGTGTGTGTATGTGAGAGGGAATGAATGTGTCTGTGTGTGAGTGTGTGAGAGGTAATGATTGTGTCTGTGTATTAGAGGGAATGAGTGTGTGTGTGTGTGTGTGAGAGGGAATGAGTGTGTGTGTGAGGGAATGAGTGTGTCTGTGTTTGAGAGGGAATGAGTGTGTGTGAGTGTGTGTGTGTGAGAGGGAATGAGTGTGTGTGTGTGTGAGAGTGAGAGTGAATGAGTGTGTGTACGTGTGTGAGAGGGAATGAGTGTGTGTGTGTGTGTGAGAGAGGGAATGAGTGTGTGGGTGTGTGAGAGGGAATGGGTGTGTCTGAGAGAGGGAATGCTTGTGTGTGTGTGAAAGGGAATGAGAGTGTGTGAGAGGGGGAATGAATGTGTGTGTGTGTGAGGGAATGAGTGTGTCTGTGTGTGAGAGGGAATGAGTGTGTGTGTGTGTGAGGGAATGAGTGTGTGTGTGAGAGTGGGAATGAGTGTGTGTGTGTGAGAGAGGGAATTAGTGTGTGTGTGTATGTGAGAGGGAATGAATGTGTCTGTGTGTGAGTGTGTCAGAGGAAATGAGTGTGTCTGTGTGTCAGAGGTAATGAGTGTGTGTGTGTGTGTGAGAGAGGGAATGAGTGTGTGTGTGAGGGAATGAGTGTGTCTGTGTATGAGAGGGAATGAGTGTGTGTGTGTGTGTGTGAGAGGGAATGAGTGTGTGTGCGTGTGTGAGAGGGAATGAGTGTGTCTGTGTGTGTGAGGGAATGAGTGTGAGTGTGTGTGTGTGAGAGGGAATGAGTGTGTGTGTGTAAGAGAGGGAATGAGTGTGTGTGTGAGGGAATGAGTGTGTCTGTGTATGAGAGGGAATGAGTGTGTGTGTGTGTGTACGTGTGTGTGAGAGGGAATGAGTGTGTGTGTGTGTGTGAGAGGGAATGAGTGTGTCTGTGTGTGAGAGGGAATGAGTTTGTGTGTGTGTGAGAGGGAATGAGTGTGTGTGTGGGAGAGGGAATGAGTGTGTGTGTGTGTGAGAGGGAATGAGTGTGTGTGTGTGTATGTGAGAGGGAATGAATGTGTCTGTGTGTGAGTGTGTGAGAGGTAATGATTGTGTCTGTGTGTTAGAGGGAATGAGAGTGTGTGTGTGAGAGGGAATGAGTGTGTGTGTGAGGGAATGAGTGTGTCTGTGTATGAGAGGGAATGAGTGTGTGTGTGTGTGTGAGAGTGAATGAGTGTGTGTGCGTGTGTGAGAGGGAATGAGTGTGGGTGCATGTGAGAGGGAATGAGTGTGTGTGACTGTGTGTGTGTGAGAGGGAATGAGTGTGTGTGTGTGAGGGAATGGGTGTGTGTGTATGTGAGAGGGATTGAGTGTGTGTGTGTCTGAGAGGTAAAGAGTGTGTGTGTGTGAGAGGGAATGTGTGTGTGTGTGAGTGTTAGAGGGAATGAGTGTGTGTGTGTGTGAGAGAGAGGGAATGAGTGTGTGTGAGTGTGTGTGTCAGAGGGAATGAGTGTGTGTGTGTGAGAGGGAATGAGTGCGTGTGTGTGTGTGAGAGGGATTGATTGTGTGTGTGTGTGAGAGGGAATGAGTGTGTCTGTGTGTGAAAGGGAATGAGTGTGTGTGCGTGTGTGAGAGGGAATGAGTGTGTCTGTGTGTGAGAGGGAATGAGTGAGTGTTTTTGTGAGAGGGATTGAGTATGTGTGTGTGAGAGGGATTGAGTGTGTGTGTGTGTGTGTGTGTGAGAGGGAATGAGTGTGTGTGCATGTGAGGGAATGAGTGTGTGTGTATGTGAGAGGGAATGAGTGTGTGTGACTGTGTGTGTGTGAGAGGGAATGAGTGTGTGTGTGTGAGGGAATGGGTGTGTGTGTATGTGGGAGGAATTGAGTGTGTGTGTGTGTGTGAGAGGTAATGAGTGTGTGTGTGAGAGGGAATGTGTGTGTGTGTGTGAGTGTTAGAGGGAATGAGTGTGTGTGTGTGTGAGAGAGAGGGAATGAGTGTGTGTGAGTGTGTGTGTCAGAGGGAATGAGTGTGTGTGTGTGAGAGGGAATGAGTGTGTGTGTGTGTGTGAGAGGGATTGATTGTGTGTGTGTGTGAGAGGGAATGAGTGTGTCTGTGTGAGAGGAAATGAGTGTGTGTGTATGAGAGGGAATGAGTGTGTGTCTGTATGAGAGGGAATGAGTTTGTGTGTGTGTGTGAGAGGGAATGAGTGTGTGTGTTTGTTGAGAGGGATTGAGTGTGTGGGTGTTTGAGAGGGAAAGAGTGTGTCTGAGCGTGAGAGGGAATGAGTGAGTGTGTGTGTGAGAGGGATTGATTGTTTGTGTGTGAGAGAGAATGAGTGTGTGTGCATGTGAAAGGGATTGAGTGTGTGTGTGTGTGTGTGTGAGAGAGGGAATGAGTGTGTGTGTGTGTGTCAGAAGGAATGAGTGTGTGTGTGTGTGAGGGAATGAGTGTGTGTGTATGTGAGAGGGATTGAGTGTGTGAGGGAGGGAATTAATGTGTGTGTATGAGAGGGAATGAGTGTGTGTGTGCGTGTGAAAGTGAATGAGTGTGTGTGTGTGTGTGTGTGTGTGTGTGATTGGGAATGAGTGTGTGTGTGTGAGAGGGATTGAGTGTGTGTGTGTGTTTGAGAGGGAATGAGTGTGTGTGAGTGTGTGTGTGTGAGAGGGAATGAGTGTGTGTGTGTGAGAGTGAGAGTGAATGAGTGTGTGTACGTGTGTGAGAGGGAATGAGTGTGTGTGTGTGTGTGAGAGAGGGAATGAGTGTGTGGGTGTGTGAGAGGGAATGGGTGTGTCTGAGAGAGGGAATGCTTGTGTGTGTGTGAAAGGGAATGAGAGTGTGTGAGAGGGGGAATGAATGTGTGTGTGTGTGAGGGAATGAGTGTGTCTGTGTGTGAGAGGGAATGAGTGTGTGTGTGTGTGAGGGAATGAGTGTGTGTGTGAGAGTGGGAATGAGTGTGTGTGTGTGTGAGAGGGAATTAGTGTGTGTGTGTATGTGAGAGGGAATGAATGTGTCTGTGTGTGAGTGTGTCAGAGGAAATGAGTGTGTCTGTGTGACAGAGGTAATGAGTGTGTGTGTGTGTGTGAGATAGGGAATGAGTGTGTGTGTGAGGGAATGAGTGTGTCTGTGTATGAGAGGGAATGACTGTGCGTGTGTGTGTGTGAGAGGGAATGAGTGTGTGTGCGTGTGTGAGAGGGAATGAGTGTGTCTGTGTGTGTGAGGGAATGATTGTGAGTGTGTGTGTGTGAGAGGGAATGAGTGTGTGTGTGTAAGAGAGGGAATGAGTGTGTGTGTGAGGGAATGAGTGTGTCTGTGTATGAGAGGGAATGAGTGTGTGTGTGTGTACGTGTGTGTGAGAGGGAATGAGTGTGTGTGCGTGTGTGAGAGGGAATGAGTGTGTCTGTGTGTGAGAGGGAATGAGTTTGTGTGTGTGTGAGAGGGAATGAGTGTGTGTGTGTGGGAGAGGGAATGAGTGTGTGTGTGTGTATGTGAGAGGGAATGAATGTGTCTGTGTGTGAGTGTGTGAGAGGTAATGATTGTGTCTGTGTATTAGAGGGAATGAGTGTGTGTGTGTGTGAGAGGGAATGAGTGTGTGTGTGAGGGAATGAGTGTGTCTGTGTATGAGAGGGAATGAGTGTGTGTGTGTGTGTGAGAGTGAATGAGTGTGTGTGCGTGTGTGAGAGGGAATGAGTATGGGTGCATGTCAGAGGGAATGAGTGTGTGTGACTGTGTGTGTGTGAGAGGGAATGAGTGTGTGTGTGTGAGGGAATGGGTGTGTGTGTATGTGAGAGGGATTGAGTGTGTGTGTGTCTGAGAGGTAAAGAGTGTGTGTGTGTGAGAGGGAATGTGTGTGTGTGTGAGTGTTAGAGGGAATGAGTGTGTGTGTGTGTGAGAGAGAGGGAATGAGTGTGTGTGAGTGTGTGTGTCAGAGGGAATGAGTGTGTGTGTGTGAGAGGGAATGAGTGTGTGTGTGTGTGTGTGAGAGGGATTGATTGTGTGTGTGTTTGAGAGGGAATGAGTGTGTCTGTGTGAGAGGGAATGAGTGTGTGTGTGCGTGTTGGAGGGAATGAGTTTGTGTGTGTGTGTGTGAGAGAGGGAATGAATGTGTATGTGTGTGTGTGAGAGGGAATGAGTGTGTGTGAGTATGTGTGTCAGAGGAAATGAATATGTGTGTATGAGAGGGAATGAGTGTGTGTCTGTGTGAGAGGGAATGAGTTTGTGTGTGTGTGTGAGAGGGAATGAGTGTGTGTGTGTGTTGAGAGGGATTGAGTGTGTGGGTGTGTGAGAGGGAATGGGTGTGCGTGAGTGTCAGAGTGAATGAGTGTGTGTGTGTGTGTGAGAGAGGGAATGAGTGTGTGGATGTCTGATTGGGAATGGGTGTGTCTAAGAGCGGGAATGCGTGCCTGTGTGTGTGAAAGGGAATGAGTGTGTGTGAGAGGGGGAATGAGTGCGTGCGTGTGTGTGAGAGGGAATGAGTGTGTGGGTGTGTGAGAGGGAATGGGTGTGTCTGAGAGAGGGAATGCGTGCATGAGTGTGTGAAAGGGAAAGAGTGTGTGTGAGAGGGAGAATGAGTGTGTGTGTGTGAGGGAATGAGTGTGTGTGAGACAGGGAACGAGCCTGTCTCTGTGTGAGGGAATGAGAGTGTCTGTGTGTGAGAGGGAATGAGTGTGTGTGTGTGTGTGAGTGAATGAGTTTGTGTGTGTGTGTGATAGGGAATGAGTGTGTGTGTGTGAGAGAGGGAATGAGTGTGTGTGTTTGTGAGAGGGAATGAGTGTGTGTGTGGGTGAGAGAGGGAATGAGTGTGTGTGTGTGAGAGAGGGAATGAGTGTGTGTGTGTGAGAGGGATTGAGTGTGTGTGTGCGTGTTGGAGGGAATGAGTTTGTGTGTGTGTGTGTGAGAGAGGGAATGAATGTGTATGTGTGTGTGTGAGAGGGAATGAGTGTGTGTGAGTATGTGTGTCAGAGGAAATGAATATGTGTGTATGAGAGGGAATGAGTGTGTGTCTGTGTGAGAGGGAATGAGTTTGTGTGTGTGTGTGAGAGGGAATGAGTGTGTGTGTGTGTTGAGAGGGATTGAGTGTGTGGGTGTGTGAGAGGGAATGGGTGTGCGTGAGTGTCAGAGGGAATGAGTGTGTGTGTGTGTGTGTGAGAGAGGGAATGAGTGTGTGGATGTCTGATTGGGAATGGGTGTGTCTAAGAGCGGGAATGCGTGCCTGTGTGTGTGAAAGGGAATGAGTGTGTGTGAGAGGGGGAATGAGTGTGTGCGTGTGTGTGAGAGGGAATGAGTGTGTGGGTGTGTGAGAGGGAATGGGTGTGTCTGAGAGAGGGAATGCGTGCATGAGTGTGTGAAAGGGAAAGAGTGTGTGTGAGAGGGAGAATGAGTGTGTGTGTGTGAGGGAATGAGTGTGTGTGAGACAGGGAACGAGCCTGTCTCTGTGTGAGGGAATGAGAGTGTCTGTGTGTGAGAGGGAATGAGTGTGTGTGTGTGTGTGAGTGAATGAGTTTGTGTGTGTGTGTGATAGGGAATGAGTGTGTGTGTGTGAGAGAGGGAATGAGTGTGTGTGTGTGTGAGAGGGAATGAGTGTGTGTGTGGGTGAGAGATGGAATGAGTGTGTGTGTGTGAGAGAGGGAATGAGTGTGTGTGTGTGAGAGGGATTGAGTGTGTGTGTGCGTGTTAGAGGGAATGAGTGTGTGTGTGCGTGTGAGAGAGGGAATGAGTGTGTGCACGTGTGTGTGTCAGAGGGAATGAGTTTGTGTGTGTCAGAGGAAATGAGTGTGTGTGTGTGTGTGAGAGGGAATGAGTGTGTGTGTGAGGGAATGAGTGTGTCTGTGTATGAGAGGGAATGAGTGTGTGTGTGTGTGTGTGAGAGAGGGAATGAGTGTGTGTGCGTGTGTGAGAGGGAATGATTGTGTCTGTGTGTGAGAGGGAATGAGTGTGTGTGTGTGTGAGGGAATGAGTGTGTGTGTGTGTGTGAGAGAGAATGAGTGTGTGTGTGTGAGAGATGGAATGAGTGTGTGTGTGTGTGAGAGGGAATGGGTGTGTGTGTGTGTATGTGAGAGGGAATGAAGGTGTCTGTGTGTGTGTGTGAGAGGAAATGAGTGTGTCTGTGTGTTAGAGGGAATGAGTGTGTGTGTGTGTGTGAGAGGGAATGAGTGTGTGTGTGAGGGAATGAGTGTCTCTGTGTATGAGAGGGAATGATTGTGTTTGTGTGTGTGTGAGAGGGAATGAGTGTGTGTGCGTGTGTGAGAGGGAATGAGTGTGTCTGTGTGTGAGAGGGAATGAGTGTGTTTGTGTGTGCGAGGGAATGAGTGTGTGTGTATGTAAGAGGGATTGAGTGTGTGTGTGTGTGTGAGAGAGGGAATAGGTGCATGTGTGTGAGAGAGTGAATGAGTGTGTGTGTGTGTGTGAGGGAATGAGTGTGGGTGTATGTGAGAGGGAATGAGTGTGTGTGACTGTGTGTGTGTGAGAGGTAATGAGTGTGTGTTTGTGAGAGGGAATTTGTGTGTGTGTGAGTCTTAGAGGGAATGAGTGTTTGTGTGTGTGTGAGAGAGAGGGAATGATTGTGTGTGAGTGTGTGTGTCAGAGGGAATGAGTGTGTGTGTGTGAGAGGGAATGAGTGTGTGTGTGTGAGAGGGATTGATTGTGTGTGTGTGTGAGAGGGAATGACTGTGTCTGTGTGAGAGGGAATGAGTGTGTGTGTGCGTGTTGGAGGGAATGAGTTTGTGTGGGTGTGTGTGAGAGAGGGAATGAATGTGTATGTGTGTGTGTGAGAGGGAATGAGTGTGTGTGAGTGTGTGTGTGTGAGAGGGAATGAGTGTGTGTCTGTGTGAGAGGGAATGAGTTTGTGTGTGTGTGTGAGAGGGAATGAGTGTGTTTGTGTGTTGAGAGGGATTGAGTGTGTGGGTGTGTGAGAGGGAATGGGTGTGCGTGAGTGTCAGAGGGAATGAGTGTGTGTGTGTGGGTGAGAGAGGGAATGAGTGTGTGGATGTCTGAGTGGGAATGGGTGTGTCTAAGAGCGGGAATGCGTGCCTGTGTGTGTGAAAGGGAATGAGTGTGTGTGAGAGGGGGAATGAGTGTGTGCATGTGTGTGAGAGGGAATGGGTGTGTCTGAGAGAGGGAATGCGTGCATGAGTGTGTGAAAGGGAATGAGTGTGTGTGAGAGGGAGAATGAGTGTGTGTGTGTGAGGGAATGAGTGTGTGTGAGAGAGGGAACGAGCCTGTGTCTGTGTGAGGGAATGAGAGTGTCTGTGTGTGAGAGGGAATGAGTGTGTGTGTGTGTGTGAGTGAATGAGTTTGTGTGTGTGTGTGATAGGGAATGAGTGTGTGTGTGTGAGAGAGGGAATGAGTGTGTGTGTGTGTGAGAGGGAATGAGTGTGTGTGTGGGTGAGAGAGGGAATGAGTGTGTGTGTGTGAGAGAGGGAATGAGTGTGTGTGTGAGAGGGATTGAGTGTGTGTGTGCGTGTTAGAGGGAATGAGTGTGTGTGTGTGTGTGTGAGAGAGGGAATGAGTGTGTGCGCGTGTGTGTGTCAGAGGGAATGAGTGTGTGTTTGTCAGAGGAAATGAGTGTGTGTGTGTGTGTGAGAGGGATTGATTGTGTGTGTGTGTGAGAGGGAATGAGTGTGTCTGTGTGTGTGTGAGAGGGAATGAGTGTGTGTGAGTGTGTGTGTGTGAGAGGGAATGATTGTGTGTGAGTATGTGTGTCAGAGGAAATGAGTGTGTGTGTATGAGAGGGAATGAGTGTGTGTCTGTGTGAGAGGGAATGAGTTTGTGTGTGTGTGTGAGAGGGAATGAGTGTGTGTGTGTGTTGAGAGGGAATGAGTGTGTGTGTGTGTGTGAGAGAGGGAATGAGTGTGTGAATGTCTGAGAGGGAATGGGTGTGTCTGAGAGCGGGAATTCGTGCGTGTGTGTGTGAAAGGGAATGAGTGTGTGTGAGAGGGGGAATGAGTGTGTGCGTGTGTGTGAGAGGGAATGAGTGTGTGGGTGTGTGACAGGGAATGGGTGTGTCTGAGAGAGGGAATGCGTGCATGTGTGTTTGAAAGGGAATGAGTGTGTGTGAGAGGGAGAATGAGTGTGTGTGTGTGAGGGAATGAGTGTGTGTGAGAGAGGGAACGAGCGTGTGTCTGTGTGAGGGAATGAGTGTGTCTGTATGTGAGAGGGAATGAGTGTGTGTGTGTGTGTGAGTGAATGAGTTGGTGTGTGTGTGTGATAGGGAATGAGTGTGTGTGTGTGAGAGAGGGAATGAGTGTGTGTGTGTGTGAGAGGGAATGTGTGTGTATGTGTGTGTGACAGGGAATGAGTGTGTGTGTGTGTGTGTGTGAGAGAGGGAATGAGTGTGTGTGTGTGTGAGAGAGGGATTGAGTGTGTGTGTGTGAGAGGGAATGAGTGTCTGTGAGTGTGTAAGTGTGTGTGTATGTGAGAGGGAATGAGTGTGTGTGTGAGAGAGGGAATGATTTTGTGTGTGTGTGAGAGGGAATGAGTGTGTGTGTGTGAGAGGAAATGAGTGTGTGTGTGTGTGAGAGGGAATGAGTGTGTGTGTGCATCTTAGAGGGAATGTGTTTGTGTTTGTGTCTGTGTGTGAGGGAATGAATGTGTATGTGTATGTGTGAGAGGGAATGAGTGTGAGTGATTGTGTGTGTGTGAGAGGGAAAGAATGTGTGTGAGTGTGGGTGTCAGAGGGAATGAGTGTTTGCTTATTAGAGCTAATGACTGTGTGTGAGAGAGGGAATGAGCATGTGTGTGTGTGAGGGAATGAGTGTGTCTGTGTGTGAGAGGGAATGAGTGTGTGTGTGTGTGTGAGGGACTGAGTGTGTGTGTGTGAGAGTGGGAATGAGTGTGTGTGTGTGTTGAGAGGGAATGAGTGTGTGTGTGTGTGTGAGAGAGGGAATGAGTGTGTGAATGTCTGAGAGGGAATGGGTGTGTCTGAGAGCGGGAATTCGTGCGTGTGTGTGTGAAAGGGAATGAGTGTGTGTGAGAGGGGGAATGAGTGTGTGCGTGTGTGTGAGAGGGAATGAGTGTGTGGGTGTGTGACAGGGAATGGGTGTGTCTGAGAGAGGGAATGCGTGCATGTGTGTTTGAAAGGGAATGAGTGTGTGTGAGAGGGAGAATGAGTGTGTGTGTGTGAGGGAATGAGTGTGTGTGAGAGAGGGAACGAGCGTGTGTCTGTGTGAGGGAATGAGTGTGTCTGTGTGTGAGAGGGAATGAGTGTGTGTGTGTGTGAGTGAATGAGTTGGTGTGTGTGTGTGATAGGGAATGAGTGTGTGTGTGCGAGAGAGGGAATGAGTGTGTGTGTGTGTGAGAGGGAATGTGTGTGTATGTGTGTGTGACAGGGAATGAGTGTGTGTGTGTGTGTGAGAGAGGGAATGAGTGTGTGTGTGTGTGAGAGAGAGGGATTGAGTGTGTGTGTGTGAGAGGGAATGAGTGTCTGTGAGTGTGTAAGTGTGTGTGTATGTGAGAGGGAATGAGTGTGTGTGTGAGAGAGGGAATGATTTTGTGTGTGTGTGAGAGGGAATGAGTGTGTGTGTGTGAGAGGAAATGAGTGTGTGTGTGTGTGAGAGGGAATGAGTGTGTGTGTGCATCTTAGAGGGAATGTGTTTGTGTTTGTGTCTGTGTGTGAGGGAATGAATGTGTATGTGTATGTGTGAGAGGGAATGAGTGTGAGTGATTGTGTGTGTGTGAGAGGGAAAGAATGTGTGTGTGTGGGTGTCAGAGGGAATGAGTGTTTGCTTATTAGAGCTAATGACTGTGTGTGAGAGAGGGAATGAGCGTGTGTGTGTGTGAGGGAATGAGTGTGTCTGTGTCTGAGAGGGAATGAGCATGTGCGTGTGTGTGAGTGTGAGGGAATGAGTATGTGTGTGTGTGTGTGAGCGGGAATCAGTGTGTGTGTGTGAGAGAGGGAATGAGCGTGCGTAAAAGAGGGAATGAGTGTGTGTGTGAGAGGGAATGGGTGTGTGTGTATGTGAGAGGGAAGGAATGTGTGTTTGTGAGTGTGTGAGAGGGAATGATTGTGTCTGTGTGTCAGAGGGAATGACTGTGTGTGTGTGTGAGATGGTATGAGTGTGTGTGAGAGGGAATGAGTGTGTCTGTGTGTGAGTGGGAATGATTGTGCATGTGTGTGTGAGTGGGAATGAGTGTGTGTGCGTGTGTGAGAGGGAAAGAGTGTGTCTGTGTATGAGAGGGAATGCGTGAGTCTGTGTGTGAGAGGGATTGATTGTTTGTGTGTGAGAGAGAATGAGTGTGTGTGTATGTGAAAGGGATTGAGTGTGTGTGTGTGTGTGAGAGGGAATGAGTGTGTGTGTGTGTGTCAGAAGGAATGAGTGTGTGTGTGAGAGGGAATGAGTGTGTGTGTATGTGAGAGGGATTGAGTGTGTGAGGGAGGGAATGAGTGTGTGTGTATGAGAGGGAATGAGTGTGCGTGCGTGTGAAAGTGAATGAGTGTGTGTGTGTTTGTGTGAGAGGGAATGAGTGTGTGTGTGTGAGAGGGATTGAGTGTGTGTGTGTGCTTGAGAGGGAATGAGTGAGTGTGAGTGTGTGTGTGTGAGAGGGAATGAGTGTGTGTGAGTGTGTGTGTCAGAGGGGATGAGTGTATGTGTGTGAGAGGGAATGAGTGTGTGTGTGTGTGAGTGAGAGTGAATGAGTGTGTGTACGTGTGTGAAGGGAATGAGTGTGTGTGTGTGCGTGTGAGAGAGAGGGAATGAGTGTGTGGGTGTGTGAGAGGGAATGGGTGTGTCTGAGAGAGGGAATGCTTGTGTGTGTGTGTGAAAGGGAATGAGTGTGTGGAGAGGGGGAATGAATGTGTGTGTGTGTGTGAGGGAATGAGTGTGTGTGAGAGAGGGAATGAGAGTGTGTGTGTGTGAGGGAATGAGTGTGTCTGTGTGTGAGAGGGAATGAGTGTGTGTGTGTGAGAGTGGGAATGAGTGTGTGTGTGTGAGAGAGGGAATGAGTGTGTGTGTGTGTATGTGAGAGGGAATGAATGTGTCTGTGTGTGAGTGTGTGAGAGGAAATCAGTGTGTCTGTGTGTCAGAGGGAATGAGTGTGTGTGTGTGTGAGAGGGAATGAGTGTGTCTGTGAGGGAATGAGTGTGTCTGTGTATGAGAGGGAATGAGTGTGTGTGTGTGTGCGTGTGTGTGAGAGGGAATGAGTGTGTGTGCGTGTGTGAGAGGGAATGAGTGTGTCTGTTTGTGAAAGGGAATGAGTGTGTTTGTGTGTGTGAGAGGGAATGAGTGTGTGTGTGTGAGAGAGGGAATGAGTGTGTGCGTGTGTGAGAGGGAATGAGTGTGTGTGTGTGTATGTGAGAGGGAATGAATGTGTCTGTGTGTGAGTGTGTGAGAGGAAATGAGTGTGTCTGTGTGTTAGAGGGAATGAGTGTGTGTGTGTGAGAGGGAATGAGTGTGTGTATGAGGGAATGAATGTGTCTGTGTATGAGAGGGAATGATGTGTGTGTGTGTGTGAGAGGGAATGAGTGTGTGTGCGTGTGTGAGAGGGAATGAGTGTGTCTGTGTGTGAGAGGGAATGAGTGAGTGTTTTTGTGAGAGGGATTGAGTATGTGTGTGTGAGAGGGAATGAGTGTGTTTGTGTGTGTGAGGGAATGAGTGTGTGTGTATGTGAGAGGGATTGAGTGTGTGTGTGTGTGTGTGTGAGAGAGGGAATGAGTGTGTGTGCATGTGAGGGAATGAGTGTGTGTGTATGTGAGAGGGAATGAGTGTGTGTGACTGTGTGTGTGTGAGAGGGAATGAGTGTGTGTGTGTGAGGGAATGGGTGTGTGTGTGTGTGGGAGGAATTGAGTGTGTGTGTGTGTGTGAGAGGTAATGAGTGTGTGTGTGAGAGGGAATGTGTGTGTGTGTGAGTGTTAGAGGGAATGAGTGTGTGTGTGTGTGAGAGAGAGGGAATGAGTGTGTGTGAGTGTGTGTGTCAGAGGGAATGAGTGTGTGTGTGTGAGAGGGAATGAGTGTGTGTGTGTGAGAGGGATTGATTGTGTGTGTGTGTGAGAGGGAATGAGTGTGTCTGTGTGAGAGGAAATGAGTGTGTGTGTATGAGAGGGAATGAGTGTGTGTCTGTATGAGAGGGAATGAGTTTGTGTGTGTGTGTGAGAGGGAATGAGTGTGTGTGTTTGTTGAGAGGGATTGAGTGTGTGGGTGTTTGAGAGGGAAAGAGTGTGTCTGAGTGTGAGAGGGAATGAGTGAGTGTGTGTGTGAGAGGGATTGATTGTTTGTGTGTGAGAGAGAATGAGTGTGTGTGCATGTGAAAGGGATTGAGTGTGTGTGTGTGTGTGTGTGAGAGAGGGAATGAGTGTGTGTGTGTGTGTCAGAAGGAATGAGTGTGTGTGTGTGTGAGGGAATGAGTGTGTGTGTATGTGAGAGGGATTGAGTGTGTGAGGGAGGGAATGAATGTGTGTGTATGAGAGGGAATGAGTGTGTGTGTGCGTGTGAAAGTGAATGAGTGTGTGTGTGTGTGTGTGTGTGTGTGTGTGTGATTGGGAATGAGTGTGTGTGTGTGAGAGGGATTGAGTGTGTGTGTGTGTTTGAGAGGGAATGAGTGTGTGTGAGTGTGTGTGTGTGAGAGGGAATGAGTGTGTGTGTGTGAGAGTGAGAGTGAATGAGTGTGTGTACGTGTGTGAGAGGGAATGAGTGTGTGTGTGTGTGTGAGAGAGGGAATGAGTGTGTGGGTGTGTGAGAGGGAATGGGTGTGTCTGAGAGAGGGAATGCTTGTGTGTGTGTGAAAGGGAATGAGAGTGTGTGAGAGGGGGAATGAATGTGTGTGTGTGTGAGGGAATGAGTGTGTCTGTGTGTGAGAGGGAATGAGTGTGTGTGTGTGCGAGGGAATGAGTGTGTGTGTGAGAGTGGGAATGAGTGTGTGTGTGTGTGAGAGGGAATTAGTGTGTGTGTGTATGTGAGAGGGAATGAATGTGTCTGTGTGTGAGTGTGTCAGAGGAAATGAGTGTGTCTGTGTGTCAGAGGTAATGAGTGTGTGTGTGTGTGTGAGATAGGGAATGAGTGTGTGTGTGAGGGAATGAGTGTGTCTGCGTATGAGAGGGAATGAGTGTGTGTGTGTGTGTGTGAGAGGGAATGAGTGTGTGTGCGTGTGTGAGAGGGAATGAGTGTGTCTGTGTGTGTGAGGGAATGAGTGTGAGTGTGTGTGTGTGAGAGGGAATGAGTGTGTGTGTGTAAGAGAGGGAATGAGTGTGTGTGTGAGGGAATGAGTGTGTCTGTGTATGAGAGGGAATGAGTGTGTGTGTGTGTGTGTGAGAGGGAATGAGTGTGTGTGCGTGTGTGAGAGGGAATGAGTGTGTCTGTGTGTGTGAGGGAATGAGTGTGAGTGTGTGTGTGTGAGAGGGAATGAGTGTGTGTGTGTAAGAGAGGGAATGAGTGTGTGTGTGAGGGAATGAGTGTGTCTGTGTATGAGAGGGAATGAGTGTGTGTGTGTGTACGTGTGTGTGAGAGGGAATGAGTGTGTGTGCGTGTGTGAGAGGGAATGAGTGTGTCTGTGTGTGAGAGGGAATGAGTTTGTGTGTGTGTGAGAGGGAATGAGTGTGTGTGTGTGGGAGAGGGAATGAGTGTGTGTGTGTATGTGAGAGGGAATGAATGTGTCTGTGTGTGAGTGTGTGAGAGGTAATGATTGTGTCTGTGTATTAGAGGGAATGAGTGTGTGTGTGTGTGAGAGGGAATGAGTGTGTGTGTGAGGGAATGAGTGTGTCTGTGTATGAGAGGGAATGAGTGTGTGTGTGTGTGTGAGAGTGAATGAGTGTGTGTGAGTGTGTGAGAGGGAATGAGTATGGGTGCATGTGAGAGGGAATGAGTGTGTGTGACTGTGTGTGTGTGAGAGGGAATGAGTGTGTGTGTGTGAGGGAATGGGTGTGTGTGTATGTGAGAGGGATTGAGTGTGTGTGTGTCTGAGAGGTAAAGAGTGTGTGTGTGTGAGAGGGAATGTGTGTGTGTGTGAGTGTTAGAGGGAATGAGTGTGTGTGTGTGTGAGAGAGAGGGAATGAGTGTGTGTGAGTGTGTGTGTCAGAGGGAATGAGTGTGTGTGTGTGAGAGGGAATGAGTGCGTGTTTGTGTGTGAGAGGGATTGATTGTGTGTGTGTGAGAGAGGGAATGAGTGTGTCTATGTGAGAGGGAATGAGTGTGTGTGTGCGTGTTGGAGGGAATGAGTTTGTGTGTGTGTGTGTGTGTGAGAGAGGGAATGAATGTGTATGTGTGTGTGTGAGAGGGAATGAGTGTGTGTGAGAGGGAATGATTGTGTGTGAGTATGTGTTTCAGAGGAAATGAGTGTGTGTGTATGAGAGGGAATGAGTGTGTGTCTGTGTGAGAGGGATTGATTGTTTGTGTGTGAGAGAGAATGAGTGTGTGTGCATGTGAAAGGGATTGAGTGTGTGTGTGTGTGTGTGAGAGGGAATGAGTGTGTGTGTGTGTCAGAAGGAATGAGTGTGTGCGTGTGTGTGAGGGAATGAGTGTGTGTGTATGTGAGAGGGATTGAGTGTGTGAGGGAGGGAATGAGTGTGTGTGTATGAGAGGGAATGAGTGTGTGTGTCCGTGTGAAAGTGAATAAGTGTGTGTCTGTGTGTGTGATTGGGAATGAGTGTGTGTGTGTGAGAGGGATTGAGTGTGTATGTGTGTTTGAGAGGGAATGAGTGTGTGTGAGTGTGTGTGTGTGAGAGGGAATGAGTGTGTGTGTGTGTGAGTGAGAGTGAATGAGTGTGTGTACGTGTGTCAGAGGGAATGAGTGTGTGTGTGTGTGAGAGAGGGAATGAGTGTGTGGATGTCTGAGAGGGAATGGGTGTGTCTGAGAGTGGGAAAGCGTGCGTGTGTGTGTGAAAGGGAATGAGTGTGTGTGAGAGGGGTAATGAGTGTGTGCGTGTGTGTGAGAGGGAATGAGTGTGTGGGTGTGTGAGAGGGAATGGGTGTGTCTGAGAGAGGGAATGCTTGTGTGTGTGTGTGAAAGGGAATGAGTGTTTGTGAGAGGGGGAATGAATGTGTGTGTGTGTGTGAGGGAATGAGTGTGTGTGAGAGAGGGAATGAGCGTGTGTGTGTGTGAGGGAATGAGTGTGTCTGTGTGTGAGAGGGAATGAGTGTGTGTGTGTGTGTGAGGGACTGAGTGTGTGTGTGAGAGAGTGGGAATGAGTGTGTTTGTGTGTGAGAGGGAATGAGTGTGTGTGTGTGTATGTGAGAGGGAATGGATGTGTCTGTGTGTGAGTGTGTGAGAGGAAATAAGTGTGTCTGTGTGTCAGAGGGAATGAGTGTGTGTGTGTGTGAGAGGGAATGAGTGTGTGTGTGAGGGAATGAGTGTGTCTGTGTATGAGAGGGAATGGGTGTGTGTGTGTGTGTGTGTGAGAGGGACTGAGTGTGTGTGCGTGTGGGAGAGGGAATGAGTGTGTCTGTGTGTGAGAGGGAATGAGTGTGTGTGTGTGTGTGTGTGAGGGAATGAGTGTGTGTGTGTGTGTGCGAGGGAATGAGTGTGTGTGTGTGAGAGAGGGAATGAGTGTTTGTGTGTGTGAGAGGGAATGAGTGTGTGTGTATGTGAGAGGGAATGAATGTTTCTGTGTGTGAGTGTTTGAGAGGAAATGAGTGTGTCTGTGTGTTAGAGGGAATGAGTGTGTGTGTGTGTGAGAGGGAATGAGTGTGTGTGTGAGGTAATGCGTGTGTCTGTGTATGAGAGGGAATGAGTGTGTGTGTGTGAGAGAGAGAGAATGATTGTGTGTGCGTGTGTGAGAGGGAATGAGTGTGTCTGTGTGTGAGAGGGAATGAGTGAGTGATTTTGTGAGAGGGATTGAGTATGTGTGTGTGAGAGGGAATGAGTTTGTTTGTGTGTGAGTGTGTGAGAGGAAATGAGTGTGTCTGTGTGTCAGAGGGAATGAGTGTGTGTGTGTGTAAGAGATGGAATGAGTGTGTGTGTGAGGGAATGAGTGTGTCTGTGTAGGAGAGGGAATGAGTGTGTGTGTGTGTGCGTGTGTGTGAGAGGGAATGAGTGTGTGTGCGTGTGTGAGAGGGAATGAGTGTGTCTGTGTGTGAAAGGGAATGATTGTGTGTTTGTGTGTGTGAGAGGGAATGAGTGTGTGTGTGTGAGAGGGAATGAGTGTGTGTGTGTGTGAGAGGGAATGAGTGTGTGTGTGTGTATGTGAGAGGGAATGAATGTGTCTGTGTGTGAGTGTGTGAGAGGAAATGAGTGTGTCTGTGTGTTAGAGGGAATGAGTGTGTGTGTGTGTGAGAGGGAATGAGTGTGTGTGTGAGGGATTGAGTGTGTCTGTGTATGAGAGGGAATGATGTGTGTGTGTGTGTGAGAGGGAATGAGTGTGTGTGCGTGTGTGAAAGGGAATGAGTGTGTCTGTGTGTGAGAGGGAATGAGTGAGTGTTTTTGTGAGAGGGATTGAGTATGTGTGTGTGAGAGGGAATGAGTGTGTTTGTGTGTGTGAGGGAATGAGTGTGTATGTATCTGAGAGGGATTGAGTGTGTGTGTGTGTGTGTATGTGTGTGAGAGGGAATGAGTGTGTGTGTGTGTGAGGGAATGAGTGTGGGTGTATGTGAGAGGGAATGAGTGTGTGTGACTGTGTGTGTGTGAGAGGGAATGAGTGTGTGTGTGTGAGGGAATGGGTGTGTGTGTATGTGGGAGGGATTGAGCGTGTGTGTGTGTGTGAGAGGTAATGAGTGTGTGTGTGTGAGAGGGAATGTGTGTGTGTGTGAGTGTGAGAGGGAATGAGTGTGTGTGTGTGTGAGAGAGAGGGAATGAGTGTGTGTGAGTGTTTGTGTCAGAGGGAATGTGTGTGTGTGTGTGAGAGGGAATGAGTGTGTGTGTGTCTGTGAGAGGGATTGATTGTGCGTGTGTGTGAGAGGGAATGAGTGTGTCTGTGTGAGAGGGAATGAGTGTGTGTGTGCGCGTTGGAGGGAATGAGTTTGTGTGTGTGTGTGTGTGAGAGAGGGAATGAATGTGTATGTGCGTGTGTGAGAGGGAATGAGTGTGTGTGAGTGTGTGTGTGTGAGAGGGAATGATTGTGTGTGAGTATGTGTGTCAGAGGAAATGAGTGTGTGTGTATGAGAGGGAATGAGTGTGTCTGTGTGTGAGAGGGAATGAGTGTGTGTCTGTATGAGAGGGAATGAGTTTGTGTGTGTGTGTGAGAGGGAATGAGTGTGTGTGTGTGTTGAGAGGGATTGAGTGTGTGGGTGTTTGAGAGGGAAAGAGTGTGTCTGTGTGTGAGAGGGAATGAGTGAGTGTGTGTGTGAGATTGATTGATTGTTTGTGTGTGAGAGAGAATGAGTGTGTGTGCATGTGAAAGGAATTGAGTGTGTGTGTGTGTGTGTGAGAGAGGGAATGAGTGTGTGGGTGTGTGTCAGAAGGAATGAGTGTGTGTGTGTGTGAGGGAATTAGTGTGTGTGTATGTGAGAGGGATTGAGTGTGTGAGGGAGGGAATGAATGTGTGTGTATGAGAGGGAATGAGTGTTTGTGTGTGCGTGAAAGTGAATGAGTGTGTGTGTGTGTGTGTGTGTGTGTGATTGGGAATGAGTGTGTGTGTGTGAGAGGGATTGAGTGTGTGTGTGTGTTTGAGAGGGAATGTGTGTGTGTGTGTGTGAGGGAATGAGTGTGTGTGTGAGAGTGGGAATGAGTGTGTGTGTGTGTGAGAGGGAATTAGTGTGTGTGTGTATGTGAGAGGGAATGAATGTGTCTGTGTGTGAGTGTGTGAGAGGAAATGAGTGTGTCTGTGTGTCAGAGGTAATGAGTGTGTGTGTGTGTGTGAGAGAGGGAATGAGTGTGTGTGTGAGGGAATGAGTGTGTCTGTGTATGAGAGGGATTGAGTGTGTGTGTGTGTGTGTGAGAGGGAATGAGTGTGTGTGCGTGTGTGAGAGGGAATGAGTGTGTCTGTGTGTGAGAGAGAATGAGTGTGTGTGTGTGTGTGAGGGAATGAGTGTGTGTGTGAATGTGTGTGAGAGGGAATGAGTGTGTGTCTGTGAGAGAGGGAATGATTGTGTGTGTGTGTGAGAGGGAATGAGTGTGTGTGTTTGTATGTGAGAGGGAATGAATGTGTCTGTGTGTGAGTGTGTGAGAGGAAATGAGTGTGTCTGTGTGTTAGAGGGAATGAGTGTGTGTGTGTGTGAGAGGGAATGAGTGTGTTTGCGTGTGTGAGAGGGAATGAGTGTGTCTGTGTGTGAGAGGGAATGAGTGAGTGTTTTTGTGAGAGGGATTGAGTATGCATGTGTGAGAGGGAATGAGTGTGTGTGTATGTGAGAGGGATTGAGTGTGTGTGTGTGTGTGTGTGTGTGAGAGGGAATATGTGTGTGTGTGTGTGTGTGAGAGAGGGAATGAGTGTGTGTGTGTGAGGGAATGAGTGTGGGTGTATGTGAGAGGGAATGAGTGTGTGTGACTGTGTGTGTGAGAGGGAATGAGTGTGTGTGTGAGGGAATGGGTGTGTGTGTATGTGAGAGGGAATGAGTGTGTGTGTGAGTGTGAGAGAGGTAATGAGTGTGTGTGTGTGAGAGGGAATGTGTGTGTGTGTGAGTGTTAGAGGGAATGAGTGTGTGTGTGTGTGAGAGGGAGGGAATGACTGTGTGTGAGTCTGTGTGTCAGAGGGAATGAGTGTGTGTGTTTGAGAGGGAATGAGTGTGTGTGTGTGTGTGAGAGGGATTGATTGTGTGTGTGTGTGAGGGAATGAGTGTGTCTGTGTGAGAGGGAATGAGTGTGTGTGTGCGTGTTGGAGGGAATGAGTTTGTGTGTGTGTGTGTGTGAGAGAGGGAATGAATGTGTATGTGTGTGTGTGAGAGGGAATGAGTGTGTGTGTGAGGGAATGAGTGTGTCTGTGTATGAGAGGGAATGAGTGTGTGTGTGTGTACGTATGTGTGAGAGGGAATGAGTGTGTGTGCGTGTGTGAGAGGGAATGAGTGTGTCTGTGTGTGAGAGGGAATGAGTGTGTGTGTGTGAGAGGGAATGATTGTCTGTGTGGGAGAGGGAATGAGTGTGTGTGTGTGTGAGAGGGAATGAGTGTGTGTGTGTGTATGTGAGAGGGAATGAATGTGTCTGTGTGTGAGTGTGTGAGAGGAAATGAGTGTGTCTGTGTGTTAGAGGGAATGAGTGTGTGTGTGTGTGAGAGGGAATGAGTGTGTGGGTGAGGGAATGAGTGTGTCTGTGTATGAGAGGGAATGAGTGTGTGTGTGTGTGTGTGAGAGTGAATGAGTGTGTGTGCGTGTGTGAGAGGGAATGAGTGTGTCTGTGTGTGAGAGGGAATGAGTGTGTTTGTGTGTGTGAGGGAATGAGTGTGTGTGTATGTGAGAGGGATTGAGTGTGTGTGTGTGTGTGTGTGAGAGGGAATGAGTGTGTGTGTGTGTGAGGGAATGAGTGTGGGTGTATGTGAGAGGGAATGAGTGTGTGTGACTGTGTGTGTGTGAGAGGGAATGAGTGTGTGTGTGGGGGAATGGGAATGTGTGTATGTGAGAGGGATTGAGTGTGTGTGTGTGTGTGAGAGGTAATGAGTGTGTGTTTGTGAGAGGGAATGTGTGTGTGTGTGAGTGTTAGAGGGAATGAGTGTGTGTGTGTGTGAGAGAGAGGTAATGAGTGTGTGTGAGTGTGTGTGTCAGAGGGAATGAGTGTGTGTGTGTGAGAGGGAATGAGTGTGTGTGTGTGTGTGAGAGGGATTGATTGTGTGTGTGTGAGAGAGGGAATGAGTGTGTCTGTGTGAGAGGGAATGAGTGTGTGTGTGCGTGTTGGAGGGAATGAGTTTGTGTGTGTGTGTGTGTGAGAGAGGGAATGAATGTGTATGTGTGTGTGTGAGAGGGAATGAGTGTGTGTGAGTGTGTGTGTGGGAGAGGGAATGATTGTGTGTGAGTATGTGTGTCAGAGGAAATGAGTGTGTGTGTATGAGAGGGAATGAGTGTGTGTCTGTGTGAGAGGGATTGAGTGTGTGGGTGTGTGAGAGGGAAAGAGTGTGTCTGTGTGTGAGAGGTAATGAGTGAGTGTGTGTGTGAGATGGATTGATTGTTTGTGTGTGAGAGAGAATGAGTGTGTGTGCATGTGAAAGGGATTGAGTGTGTGTGTGTGTGTGTGAGAGGGAATGAGTTTGTGTGTGTGTGTCAGAAGGAATGAGTGTGTGTGTGTGTGAGGGAATGAGTGTGTGTGTATGTGAGAGGGATTGAGTGTGTGAGGGAGGGAATGAATGTGTGTGTATGAGAGGGAATGAGTGTGTGTGTGCGTGTGAAAGTGAATGAGTGTGTGTGTGCGTGTGTGATTGGGAATGAGTGTGTGTGTGTGAGAGGGATTGAGTGTGTATGTGTGTTTGAGAGGGAATGAGTGTGTGTGAGTGTGTGTGTGTGAGAGGGAATGAGTGTGTGTGTGTGTGAGTGAGAGTGAATGAGTGTGTGTACGTGTGTCAGAGGGAATGAGTGTGTGTGTGTGTGAGAGAGGGAATGAGTGTGTGGATGTCTGAGAGGGAATGGGTGTGTCTGAGAGCGGGAATGCGTGCTTGTGTGTGTGAAAGGGAATGAGTGTGTGTGAGAGGGGGAATGAGTGTGTGCGTGTGTGTTAGAGGGAATGAGTGTGTGGGTGTGTGAGAGGGAATGGGTGTGTCTGAGAGAGGGAATGCTTGTGTGTGTGTGTGAAAGGGAATGAGTGTTTGTGAGAGGGGGAATGAATGTGTGTGTGTGTGTGAGGGAATGAGTGTATGTGAGAGAGGGAATGAGCGTGTGGGTGTGTGAGGGAATGAGTGTGTCTGTGTGTGAGAGGGAATGAGTGTGTGTGTGTGTGTGAGGGACTGAGTGTGTGTGTGTGAGAGTGGGAATGAGTGTGTTTGTGTGTGAGAGGGAATGAGTGTGTGTGTGTGTATGTGAGAGGGAATGAATGTGTCTGAATGTGAGTGTGTGAGAGGAAATAAGTGTGTATGTGTGTCAGAGGGAATGAGTGTGTGTGTGTGTGAGAGAGGGAATGAGTGTGTGTGTGAGGGAATGAGTGTGTCTGTGTATGAGAGGGAATGAGTGTGTGTGTGTGTGTGTGTGTGTGAGGGACTGAGTGTTTGTGCGTGTGTGAGAGGGAATGAGTGTGTCTGTGTGTGAGAGGGAATGAGTGTGTGTGTGTGTGTGAGGGAATGAGTGTGTGTGTGTGTGTGAGAGGGAATGAGTGTGTGTGTGTGAGAGAGGGAATGAGTGTGTGTGTGTGTGAGAGGGAATGAGTGTGTGTGTGTGTATGTGAGAGGGAATGAATGTTTCTGTGTGTGAGTGTTTGAGAGGAAATGAGTGTGTCTGTGTGTTAGAGGGAATGAGTGTGTGTGTGTGTGAGAGGGAATGAGTGTGTGTGTGAGGGAATGAGTGTGTCTGTGTATGAGAGGGAATGAGTGTGTGTGTGTGTGAGAGAGGGAATGAGTGTGTGTGCGTGTGTGAGAGGGAATGAGTGTGTCTGTGTGTGAGAGGGAATGAGTGAGTGTTTTTGTGAGAGGGATTGAGTATGCGTGTGTGAGAGGGAATGAGTGTGTTTGTGTGTGTGAGGGAATGAGTGTGTGTGTATGTGAGAGGGATTGAGTGTGTGTGTGTGTGTGTGTGTGAGAGGGAATATGTGTGTGTGTGTGTGTTTGAGAGAGGGAATGAGTGTGTGTGTGTTTGAGGGAATGAGTGTGGGTGTATGTGAGAGGGAATGAGTGTGTGTGACTGAGTGTGTGAGAGGGAATGATTGTGTGTGTGTGAGGGAATGGGTGTGTGTGTATGTGAGAGGGATTGAGTGTGTGTGTGTGTGTGAGAGGTAATGAGTGTGTCTGTGTGTGAGATGGAATGAATGTGTTTGTGTGTGTGAGGGAATGAGTGTGTGTGTATGTGAGAGGGATTGAGTGTGTGTGTGTGTGTGTGTGTGTGAGAGGGAATGAGTGTGTGTGTGTGAGGGAATGAGTGTGGGTGTATGTGAGAGGGAATGAGTGTGTGTGACTGTGTGTGTGTGAGAGGGAATGAGTGTGTGTGTGAGGGAATGGGAATGTGTGTATGTGAGAGGGATTGAGTGTGTGTGTGTGTGAGAGAGGTCATGAGTGTGTGTTTGTGAGAGGGAATGTGTGTGTGTGTGAGTGTTAGAGGGAATGAGTGTGTGTGTGTGAGAGGGAATGAGTGTGTGTGTGTGTGTGAGAGGGATTGATTGTGTGTGTGTGAGAGGGAATGAGTGTTTCTGTGTGAGAGGGAATGAGTGTGTGTGTGCGTGTTGGAGAGAATGAGTTTGTGTGTGTGTGTGTGTGAGAGAGGGATTGAATGTGTATGTTTGTGTGTGAGAGGGAATGAGTGTGTGTGAGTGTGTGTGTGTGAGAGGGAATGATTGTGTGTGAGTATGTGTGTCAGAGGAAATGAGTGTGTGTGTATGAGAGGGAATGAGTGTGTGTCTGTGTGAGAGGGATTGAGTGTGTGGGTGTGTGAGAGGGATTGATTGTTTGTGTGTGAGAGAGAATGAGTGTGTGTGCATGTGAAAGGGATTGAGTGTGTGTGTGTGTGTGTGAGAGGGAATGAGTTTGTGTGTGTGTGTCAGAAGGAATGAGTGTGTGTGTGTGTGAGGGAATGAGTGTGTGTGTATGTGAGAGGGATTGAGTGTGTGAGGGAGGGAATGAATGTGTGTGTATGAGAGGGAATGAGTGTGTGTGTGCGTGTGAAAGTGAATGAGTGTGTGTGTGCGTGTGTGATTGGGAATGAGTGTGTGTGTGTGAGAGGGATTGAGTGTGTATGTGTGTTTGAGAGGGAATGAGTGTGTGTGAGTGTGTGTGTGTGAGAGGGAATGAGTGTGTGTGTGTGTGAGTGAGAGTGAATGAGTGTGTGTACGTGTGTCAGAGGGAATGAGTGTGTGTGTGTGTGTGAGAGAGGGAATGAGTGTGTGGATGTCTGAGAGGGAATGGGTGTGTCTGAGAGCGGGAATGCGTGCGTGTGTGTGTGAAAGGGAATGAGTGTGTGTGAGAGGGGGAATGAGTGTGTGCGTGTGTGTGAGAGGGAATGAGTGTGTGGGTGTGTGAGAGGGAATGGGTGTGTCTGAGAGAGGGAATGCTTGTGTGTGTGTGTGAAAGGGAATGAGTGTTTGTGAGAGGGGGAATGAATGTGTGTGTGTGTGTGAGGGAATGAGTGTGTGTGAGAGAGGGAATGAGCGTGTGTGTGTGTGAGGGAATGAGTGTGTCTGTGTGTGAGAGGGAATGAGTGTGTGTGTGTGTGTGAGGGACTGAGTGTGTGTGTGTGAGAGTGGGAATGAGTGTGTTTGTGTGTGAGAGGGAATGAGTGTGTGTGTGTGTATGTGAGAGGGTATGAATGTGTCTGTGTGTGAGTGTGTGAGAGGAAATAAGTGTGTATGTGTGTCAGAGGGAATGAGTGTGTGTGTGTGTGTGAGAGGGAATGAGTGTGTCTGTGAGGGAATGAGTGTGTCTGTGTATGAGAGGGAATGAGTGTGTGTGTGTGTGTGTGTGTGTGAGGGACTGAGTGTGTGTGCGTGTGTGAGAGGGAATGAGTGTGTCTGTGTGTGAGAGGGAATGAGTGTGTGTGTGTGTGTGTGAGGGAATGAGTGTCTGTGTGTGTGTGAGAGGGAATGGGTGTGTGTGTGTGAGAGAGGGAATGAGTGTTTGTGTGTGTGAGGGAATGAGTGTGGGTGTATGTGAGAGGCAATGAGTGTGTGTGATTGTGTGTGTGAGAGGGAATGAGTGTGTGTGTGTGAGGGAATGGGTGTGTGTGTATGTGAGAGGGATTGAGTGTGTGTGTGTGTGTGTGAGAGGTAATGAGTGTGTGTGTGTGAGAGGGAATGTGTGTGTGTGTGAGTGTTAGAGGGAATGAGTGTGTGTGTGTGTGAGAGGGAGGGAATGACTGTGTGTGAGTCTGTGTATCAGAGGGATTGAGTGTGTGTGTTTGAGAGGGAATGAGTGTGTGTGTGTGTGTGAGAGGGATTGATTGTGTGTGTGTGTGAGGGAATGAGTGTGTCTGTGTGAGAGGGAATGAGTGTGTGTGTGCGTGTTGGAGGGAATGAGTTTGTGTGTGTGTGTGTGAGAGAGGGAATGAATGTGTATGTGTGTGTGTGAGAGGGAATGAGTGTGTGTGTGAGGGAATGAGTCTGTCTGTGTATGAGAGGGAATGAGTGTGTGTGTGTACGTATGTGTGAGAGGGAATGAGTGTGTGTGCGTGTGTGAGAGGGAATGAGTGTGTCTGTGTGTGAGAGGGAATGAGTGTGTGTGTGTGTGAGAGGGAATGAGTGTCTGTGTGGGAGAGGGAATGAGTGTGTGTGTGTGTGAGAGGGAATGAGTGTGTGTGTGTGTATGTGAGAGGGAATGAATGTGTCTGTGTGTGAGTGTGTGAGAGGAAATGAGTGTGTCTGTGTGTTAGAGGGAATGAGTGTGTGTGTGTGTGAGAGGGAATGAGTGTGTGTGTGAGGGAATGAGTGTGTCTGTGTATGAGAGGGAATGAGTGTGTGTGTGTGAGTGAATGAGTGTGTGTGCGTGTGTGAGAGGGAATGAGTGTGTCTGTGTGTGAGAGGGAATGAGTGTGTTTGTGTGTGTGAGGGAATGAGTGTGTGTGTATGTGAGAGCGATTGAGTGTGTGTGTGTGTGTGTGAGAGGGAATGAGTGTGTGTGTGTGTGAGGGAATGAGTGTGGGTGTATGTGAGAGGGAATGAGTGTGTGTGACTGTGTGTGTGTGAGAGGGAATGAGTGTGTGTGTGGGGGAATGGGAATGTGCGTATGTGAGAGGGATTGAGTGTGTGTGTGTGTGAGAGAGGTAATGAGTGTGTGTTTGTGAGAGGGAAAGTGTGTGTGTGTGAGTGTTAGAGGGAATGAGTGTGTGTGTGTGTGAGAGAGAGGTAATGAGTGTGTGTGAGTGTGTGTGTCAGAGGGAATGAGTGTGTGTGTGTGAGAGGGAATGAGTGTGTGTGTGTGTGTGTGAGTGGGATTGATTGTGTGTGTGTGAGAGAGGGAATGAGTGTGTCTGTGTGAGAGGGAATGAGTGTGTGTGTGCGTGTTGGAGGGAATGAGTTTGTGTGTGTGTGTGTGTGAGAGAGGGAATGAATGTGTATGTGTGTGTGTGAGAGGGAATGAGTGTGTGTGAGTGTGTGTGTGGGAGAGGGAATGATTGTGTGTGAGTATGTGTGTCAGAGGAAATGAGTGTGTGTGTATGAGAGGGAATGAGTGTGTGTCTGTGTGAGAGGGATTGAGTGTGTGGGTGTGTGAGAGGGAAAGAGTGTGTCTGTGTGTGAGAGGTAATGAGTGAGTGTGTGTGTGAGAGGGATTGATTGTTTGTGTGTGAGAGAGAATGAGTGTGTGTGCATGTGAAAGGGATTGAGTGTGTGTGTGTGTGTGTGAGAGGGAATGAGTTTGTGTGTGTGTGTCAGAAGGAATGAGTGTGTGTGTGTGTGAGGGAATGAGTGTGTGTGTATGTGAGAGGGATTGAGTGTGTGAGGGAGGGAATGAATGTGTGTGTATGAGAGGGAATGAGTGTGTGTGTGCGTGTGAAAGTGAATGAGTGTGTGTGTGCGTGTGTGATTGGGAATGAGTGTGTGTGTGTGAGAGGGATTGAGTGTGTATGTGTGTTTGAGAGGGAATGAGTGTGTGTGAGTGTGTGTGTGTGAGAGGGAATGAGTGTGTGTGTGTGTGAGTGAGAGTGAATGAGTGTGTGTACGTGTGTCAGAGGGAATGAGTGTGTGTGTGTGTGAGAGAGGGAATGAGTGTGTGGGTGTGTGAGAGGGAATGGGTGTGTCTGAGAGAGGGAATGCTTGTGTGTGTGTGTGAAAGGGAATGAGTGTTTGTGAGAGGGGGAATGAATGTGTGTGTGTGTGTGAGGGAATGAGTGTGTGTGAGAGAGGGAATGAGCGTGTGGGTGTGTGAGGGAATGAGTGTGTCTGTGTGTGAGAGGGAATGAGTGTGTGTGCGTGTGTGAGAGGGAATGAGTGTGTCTGTGTGTGAGAGAGAATGAGTGTGTGTGTGTGTGTGAGGGAATGAGTGTGTGTGTGAATGTGTGTGTGAGGGACTGAGTGTGTGTGTGTGAGAGTGGGAATGAGTGTGTTTGTGTGTGAGAGGGAATGAGTGTGTGTGTGTGTATGTGAGAGGGAATGAATGTGTCTGAATGTGAGTGTGTGAGAGGAAATAAGTGTGTTTGTGTGTCAGAGGGAATGAGTGTGTGTGTGTGTGTGAGAGGGAATGAGTGTGTGTGTGAGGGAATGAGTGTGTCTGTGTATGAGAGGGAATGAGTGTGTGTGTGTGTGTGTGTGTGTGAGGGACTGAGTGTGTGTGCGTGTGTGAGAGGGAATGAGTGTGTGTGAGTGTGTGAGAGGAAATAAGTGTGTTTGTGTGTCAGAGGGAATGAGTGTGTGTGTGTGTGTGAGAGGGAATGAGTGTGTGTGTGAGGGAATGAGTGTGTCTGTGTATGAGAGGGAATGAGTGTGTGTGTGTGTGTGTGTGTGTGAGGGACTGAGTGTGTGTGCGTGTGTGAGAGGGAATGAGTGTGTGTGTGTGTGTGAGAGGGAATGAGTGTGTGTGTGAGGGAATGAGTGTGTCTGTTTATGAGAGGGAATGAGTGTGTGTGTGTGAGAGAGAGGGAATGAGTGTGTGTGCGTGTGTGAGAGGGAATGAGTGTGTCTGTGTGTGAGAGGGAATGAGTGAGTGTTTTTGTGAGAGGGATTGAGTATGCGTGTGTGAGAGGGAATGAGTGTGTTTGTGTGTGTGAGGGAATGAGTGTGTGTGTATGTGAGAGGGATTGAGTGTGTGTGTGTGTGTGTGTGAGAGGGAATATGTGTGTGTGTGTGTGTGTGTGAGAGAGGGAATGAGTGTGTGTGTGTGTGAGGGAATGAGTGTGGGTGTATGTGAGAGGGAATGAGTGTGTGTGACTGTGTGTGTGAGAGGGAATGAGTGTGTGTGTGTGAGGGAATGGGTGTGTGTGTATGTGAGAGGGATTGAGTGTGTGTGTGTGTGTGTGAGAGGTAATGAGTGTGTCTGTGTGTGAGAGGGAATGAGTGTGTTTGTGTGTGTGAGGGAATGAGTGTGTGTGTGTATGTGAGAGGGATTGAGTGTGTGTGTGTGTGTGTGTGTGTGTGAGAGGGAATGAGTGTGTGTGTGTGAGGGAATGGGTGTGGGTGTATGTGAGAGGGAATGAGTGTGTGTGACTGTGTGTGTGTGAGAGGGAATGAGTGTGTGTGTGAGGGAATGGGAATGTGTGTATGTGAGAGGGATTGAGTGTGTGTGTGTGTGAGAGAGGTAATGAGTGTGTGTTTGTGAGAGGGAATGTGTGTGTGTGTGAGTGTTAGAGGGAATGAGTGTGTGTGTGTGTGAGAGAGAGGTAATGAGTGTGTGTGTGTGAGAGGGAATGAGTGTGTGTGTGTGTGTGAGAGGGATTGATTGTGTGTGTGTGAGAGAGGGAATGAGTGTGTCTGTGTGAGAGGGAAAGAGTGTGTGTGTGCGTGTTGGAGGGAATGAGTTTGTGTGTGTGTGTGTGTGTGAGAGAGGGAATGAATGTGTATGTGTGTGTGTGAGAGGGAATGAGTGTGTGTGAGTGTGTGTGTGTGAGAGGGAATGATTGTGTGTGAGTATGTGTGTCAGAGGAAATGAGTGTGTGTGTATGAGAGGGAATGAGTGTGTGTCTGTGTGAGAGGGATTGAGTGTGTGGGTGTGTGAGAGGGATTGATTGTTTGTGTGTGAGAGAGAATGAGTGTGTGTGCATGTGAAAGGGATTGAGTGTGTGTGTGTGTGTGTGAGAGGGAATGAGTTTGTGTGTGTGTGTCAGAAGGAATGAGTGTGTGTGTGTGTGTGAGGGAATGAGTGTGTGTGTATGTGAGAGGGATTGAGTGTGTGAGGGAGGGAATGAATGTGTGTGTATGAGAGGGAATGAGTGTGTGTGTGCGTGTGAAAGTGAATGAGTGTGTGTGTGCGTGTGTGATTGGGAATGAGTGTGTGTGTGAGAGGGATTGAGTGTGTATGTGTGTTTGAGAGGGAATGAGTGTGTGTGAGTGTGTGTGTGTGAGAGGGAATGAGTGTGTGTGTGTGTGAGTGAGAGTGAATGAGTGTGTGTACGTGTGTCAGAGGGAATGAGTGTGTGTGTGTGTGTGAGAGAGGGAATGAGTGTCTGGATGTCTGAGAGGGAATGGGTGTGTCTGAGAGCGGGAATGCGTGCGTGTGTGTGTGAAAGGGAATGAGTGTGTGTGAGAGGGGGAATGAGTGTGTGCGTGTGTGTGAGAGGGAATGAGTGTGTGGGTGTGTGAGAGGGAATGGGTGTGTCTGAGAGAGGGAATGCTTGTGTGTGTGTGTGAAAGGGAATGAGTGTTTATGAGAGGGGGAATGAATGTGTGTGTGTGTGTGAGGGAATGAGTGTGTGTGAGAGAGGGAATGAGCGTGTGTGTGTGTGAGGGAATGAGTGTGTCTGTGTGTGAGAGGGAATGAGTGTGTGTGTGTGTGTGAGGGACTGAGTGTGTGTGTGTGAGAGTGGGAATGAGTGTGTTTGTGTGTGAGAGGGAATGAGTGTGTGTGTGTGTATGTGAGAGGGTATGAATGTGTCTGTGTGTGTGTGTGAGAGGAAATAAGTGTGTATGTGTGTCAGAGGGAATGAGTGTGTGTGTGTGTGTGAGAGGGAATGAGTGTGTGTGTGAGGGAATGAGTGTGTCTGTGTATGAGAGGGAATGAGTGTGTGTGTGTGTGTGTGTGTGTGTGAGGGACTGAGTGTGTGTGCGTGTGTGAGAGGGAATGAGTGTGTCTGTGTGTGAGAGGGAATGAGTGTGTGTTTGTGTGTGTGAGGGATTGATTGTATGTGTGTGCGAGAAAAAATGAGTGTGTCTGTGTGAGAGGGAAAGAGTGTGTGTGTGCGTGTTGGAGGGAATGAGTTTGTGTGTGTGTGTGTGTGTGAGAGAGGGAATGAATGTGTATGTGTGTGTGTGAGAGGGAATGAGTGTGTGTGTGATGGAATGTGTGTGTCTGTGTATGAGAGGGAATGAGTGTGTGTGTGTGTACGTGTGTGTGAGAGGGAATGAGTGTGTGTGTGTGTGTGAGAGGGAATGAGTGTGTCTGTGTGTGAGAGGGAATGAGTGTGTGTGTGTGTGAGAGGGAATGAGTGTGTGTGTGTGGGAGAGGGAATGAGTGTGTGTGTGTGTGAGAGGGAATGAGTGTGTGTGTGTGTGTGTATGTGAGAGGGAATGAATGTGTCTGTGTGTGAGTGTGTGAGAGGAAATGAGTGTGTCTGTGTGTTAGAGGGAATGAGTGTGTGTGTGTGTGAGAGGGAATGAGTGTGTGTGTGAGGGAATGAGTGTGTCTGTGTATGAGAGGGAATGAGTGTGTGTGTGTGTGTGAGAGGGAATGAGTGTGTGTGCGTGTGTGAGAGGGAATGAGTGTGTCTGTGTGTGAGAGGGAATGAGTGAGTGTTTTTGTTAGAGGGATTGAGTATGTCTGTGTGAGAGGGAATGAGTGTGTTTGTGTGTGTGAGGGAATGAGTGTGTGTGTATGTGAGAGGGATTGAGTGTGTGTGTGTGTGTGTGTGTGTGAGAGGGAATGAGTGTGTGTGTGTGTGAGGGAATGAGTGTGGGTGTATGTGAGAGGGAATGAGTGTGTGTGACTGTGTGTGTGTGAGAGGGAATGAGTGTGTGTGTGTGAGGGAATGGGTGTGTGTGTATGTGAGAGGGATTGAGTGTGTGTGTGTGTGAGAGGTAATGAGTGTGTGTTTGTGAGAGGGAATGTGTGTGTTTGTGAGTGTTAGAGGGAATGAGTGTGTGTGTGTGGGAGAGAGGGAATGAGTGTGTGTCTGTGTGAGAGGGATTGAGTGTGTGGGTGTGTGAGAGGGAAAGGGTGTGTCTGTGTGTGAGAGGGAATGAGTGAGTGTGTGTGTGAGAGGCATTGATTGTTTGTGTGTGAGAGAGAATGAGTGTGTGTGTATGTGAGAGGGATTGAGTGTGTATGTGTGTTTGAGAGGGAATGAGTGTGTGTGAGTGTGTGTGTGTGAGAGGGAATGAGTGTGTGTGTGTGTGAGTGAGAGTGAATGAGTGTGTGTACGTGTGTCAGAGGGAATGAGTGTGTGTGTGTGTGAGAGAGAGGGAATGAGTGTGTGGATGTCTGAGAGGGAATGGGTGTGTCTGAGAGCGGGAATGCGTGCGTGTGTGTGTGAAAGGGAATGAGTGTGTGTGAGAGGGGTAATGAGTGTGTGCGTGTGTGTGAGAGGGAATGAGTGTGTGGGTGTGTGAGAGGGAATGGGTGTGCCTGAGAGATGGAATGCTTGTGTGTGTGTGTGAAAGGGAATGAGTGTTTGTGAGAGGGGGAATGAATGTGTGTGTGTGTGTGAGGGAATGAGTGTGTGTGAGAGAGGGAATGAGCGTGTGTGTGTGTGTGGGAATGAGTGTGTCTGTGTGTGTGAGGGACTGAGTGTGTCTGTGTGAGAGTGGGAATGTGTGTGTTTGTGTGTGAGAGGGAATGAGTGTGTGTGTGTGTGTATGTGAGAGGGAATGAATGTGTCTGTGTGTGAGTGTGTGAGAGGAAATAAGTGTGTCTGTGTGTGTGAGGGAATGAGTGTGTGTGTGTGTGTGTGTGAGAGGGAATGAGTGTGTGTGTGAGGGAATGAGTGTGTCTGTGTATGAGAGGGAATGAGTGTGTGTGTGTGTGTGTGAGGGACTGAGTGTGTGTGCGTGTGTGAGAGGGAATGAGTGTGTCTGTGTGTGAGAGGGAATGAGTGTGTGTGTGTGTGTGTGTGAGGGAATGAGTGTGTGTGTGTGTGTGTGAGAGGGAATGAGTGTGTGTGTGTGAGAGAGGGAATGATTGTTTGTGTATGTGAAAGGGAATGAGTGTGTGTGTGTGTATGTGAGAGGGAATGAATGTTTCTGTATGTGAGTGTTTGAGAGGAAATGAGTGTGTCTGTGTGTTAGAGGGAATGAGTGTGTGTGTGTGTGAGAGGGAATGAGTGTGTGGGTGAGGGAATGATTGTGTCTGTGTATGAGAGGGAATGAGTGTGTGTGTGTGTGAGAGAGAGAATGAGTGTGTGTGTGTGTTTGAGAGGGAATGAGTGTGTCTGTGTGTGAGAGGGAATGAGTGAGTGTTTTTGTGAGAGGGATTGAGTATGTGTGTGTGAGAGGGAATGAGTGTGTTTGTGTGTGAGTGTGTGAGAGGAAATGAGTGTGTCTGTGTGTCAGAGGGAATGAGTGTGTGTGTGTGTGTGAGAGGGAATGAGTGTGTCTGTGTGTGAGAGGGAATGAGTGAGTGTTTTTGTGAGAGGGATTGAGTATGTGTGTGTGAGAGGGAATGAGTGTTTTTGTGTGTGAGTGTGTGAGAGGAAATGAGTGTGTCTGTGTGTCAGAGGGAATGAGTGTGTGTGTGTGTGTGAGAGGGAATGAGTGTGTGTGCGTGTGTGAGAGGGAATGAGTGTGTCTGTGTGTGAAAGGGAATGAGTGTGTTTGTGTGTGTGAGAGGGAATGAGTGTGTGTGTGTGTGTATGTGAGAGGGAATGAATGTGTCTGTGTGTGAGTGTGTGAGAGGAAATGAGTGTGTCTGCGTGTTAGAGGGAATGAGTGTGTGTGTGTGTGAGAGGGAATGAGTGTGTGTGTGAGGGAATGAGTGAGTCTGTGTATGACAGGGAATGATGTGTGTGTGTGTGAGAGGGAATGAGTGTGTGTGCGTGTGTGAGAGGGAATGAGTGTGTCTGTGTGTGAGAGGGAATGAGTGAGTGTTTTTGTGAGAGGGATTGAGTATGTGTGTGTGAGAGGGAATGAGTGTGTTTGTGTGTGTGAGGGAATGAGTGTGTGTGTATGTGAGAGGGATTGAGTGTGTGTGTGTGTGTGAGAGAGAGAGAGGGAATGAGTGTGTGTGTGTGAGGGAATGTGTGTGGGTGTATGTGAGAGGGAATGAGTGTGTGTGACTGTGTGTGTGTGAGAGGGAAGGAGTGTGTGTGTGTGAGGGAATGGGTGTGTGTGTGAGTGTTAGAGGGAATGAGTGTGTGTGTGTGTGAGAGAGAGGGAATGAGTGTGTGTGAGTGTGTGTGTCAGAGGGAATGTGTGTGTGTGTGTGAGAGGGAATGAGTGCGTGTGTGTGTGTGAGAGGGATTGATTGTGCGTGTGTGTGAGAGGGAATGAGTGTGTCTGTGTGAGAGGGAATGAGTGTGTGTGTGCATGTTGGAGGGAATGAGTTTGTGTGTGTGTGTGTGTGAGAGAGGGAATGAATGTGTATGTGTGTGTGTGAGAGGGAATGAGTGTGTGTGAGTGTGTGTGTGTGAGAGGGAATGATTGTGTGTGAGTATGTGTGTCAGAGGAAATGAGTGTGTGTGTATGAGAGGGAATGAGTGTGTGCCTGTATGAGAGGGAATGAGTTTGTGTGTGTTTGTGAGAGGGAATGAGTGTGTGTGTATGAGAGGGAATGAGTGTGTGTCTGTATGAGAGGGAATGAGTTTGTGTGTGTGTGTGTGAGAGGGAATGAGTGTGTGTGTGTGTTGAGAGGGATTGAGTGTGTGGGTGTTTGAGAGGGATTGATTGTTTGTGTGTGAGAGAGAATGAGTGTGTGTGCATGTGAAAGGGATTGAGTTTGTGTGTGTGTGTGTGTATGAGAGGGAATGAGTGTGTGGGTGTGTGAGAGGGAATGGGTGTGTCTGAGAGACGGAAGGCTTGTGTGTGTCTGTGAAAGGGAATGAGTGTGTGTCAGAGGGGGAATGAATGAGTGTGTGTGTGTGAGGGAATGAGTGTGTCTGTGTGTGAGAGGGAATGAGTGTGTGTGTGTGTGTGAGAGGGAATGAGTGTGTGTGTGTTTATGTGAGAGGGAATGAATGTGTCTGTGTGTGAGTGTGTGAGAGGAAATGAGTGTGTCTGTGTGTCAGAGGGAATGAGTGTGTGTGTGTGTGAGAGAGGGAATGAGTGTGTTTGTGAGGGAATGAGTGTGTCTGTGTATGAGAGGGAATGAGTGTGTGTGTGTGTGTGTGTGTGTGTGAGAGGGAATGAGTGTGTGTGCGTGTGTGAGAGGGAATGAGTGTGTCTGTGTGTGAGAGGGAATGAGTGTGTGTGTGTGTGTGAGAGGGAATGAGTGTGTGTGTGTGATAGAAGGAATGAGTGTGTGTGTGTGTGAGAGGGAATGTGTCTGTGTGTGTGTATGTGAGAGGGAATGAATGTGTCTGTGTGTGAGTGTGTGAGAGGAAATGAGTGTGTCTGTGTGTTAGAGGGAATGAGTGTGTGTGTGTGTGTGAGAGGGAATGAGTGTGTGTGTGAGGGAATGAGTGTGTCTGTGCATGAGAGGGAATGAGTGTGTGTGTGTGTGTGTGTGAGAGGGAATGAGTGTGTCTGTGTGTGAGAGGGAATGAGTGAGTGTTTTTGTGAGAGGGATTGAGTATGTGTGTGTGAGAGGGAATGAGTGTGTTTGTGTGTGTGAGGGAATGAGTGTGTGTGTATGAGAGAGGGATTGAGTTTGTGTGTGTGTGTGTGTGTGTGTGAGAGGGAATATGTGTGTGTGTGTGTGTGTGTGTGTGAGAGGGAATGAGTGTGTGTGTGTGTGAGGGAATGAGTGTGGGTGTATGTGAGAGGGAATGAGTGTGTGTGACTGTGTGTGTGTGAGAGGGAATGAGTGTGTGTGTGTGTGAGGGAATGGGTGTGTGTGTATGTGAGAGAGATTGAGTGTGTGTGTGTGTGTGAGAGGTAATGAGTGTGTGTGTGTCAGAGGGAAAATGTGTGTGTGTGAGTGTTAGAGGGAAGGAGTGTGTGTGTGTGTGTGAGAGAGAGGGAATGAGTGTGTGTGAGTGTGTGTGTCAGAGGGAATGAGTGTGTGTGTGTGAGAGAGAATGAGTGTGTGTGTGTGTGTGAGAGGGATTGATTGTGTGTGTGTGAGAGAGGGAATGAGTGTGTCTGTGTGAGAGAAAATGATTGTGTGTGTGCGTGTTGGAGGGAATGAGTTTGTGTGTGTGTGTGTGAGAGAGGGAATGAATGTGTATGTTTGTGTGTGAGAGGGAATGAGTGTGTGTGAGTTTGTGTGTGTGATAGGGAATGATTGTGTGTGAGTATGTGTGTCAGAGGAAAAGAGTGTGTGTGTATGAGAGGGAATGAGTGTGTGTCTGTATGAGAGGGAATGAGTTTGTGTGTGTGTGTGAGAGGGAATGAGTGTGTGTGTGTGTTGAGAGGGATTGAGTGTGTGGGTGTGTGAGAGGGAAAGAGTGTGTCTGTGTGTGAGAGGGAATGAGTGAGTGTGTGTGTGAGAGGGTTTGATTGTTTGTGTGTGAGAGAGAATGAGTGTGTGTGTATGTGAAAGGGATTGAGTGTGTGTGTGTGTGTGTGTGTGTGAGAGAGAGGGAATGAGTGTGTGTGTGTGTGTCAGAAGGAATGAGTGTGTGTGTGTGAGGGAATGAGTGTGTGTGTATGTGAGAGGGATTGAGTGTGTGAGGGAGGGAATGAGTGTATGTGTATGAGAGGGAATGAGTTTGTGTGTGCGTGTGAAAGTGAATGAGTGTGTGTGTGTGTGTGTGTGAGAGGGAATGAGTGTGTTGTGTGAGAGGGATTGAGTGTGTGTGTGTTTGAGAGGGAATGAGTGTGTGTGAGTGTGTGTGTCAGAGGGGATGAGTGTACGTGTGTGAGAGGGAATGAGTGTGTGTGTGTGTGAGTGAGAGTGAATGAGTGTGTGTACGTGTGTGAGAGGGAATGAGTGTGTGTGAGTGTGTGTGTGAGAGAGGGAATGAGTGTGTGGGTGTGTGAGAGGGAATGGGTGTGTCTGAGTGAGCGAATGCTTGTGTGTGTGTGTGAAAGGGAATGAGTGTGTGTGCGAGGGGGAATGAATGTGTGTGTGTGTGTGAGGGAATGAGTGTGTCTGTGTGTGAGAGGGAATGAGTGTGTGTGTGTGTGAGGGAATGAGTGTGTGTGTGTGAGAGTGGGAATGAGTGTGTGTGTGTGTGAGAGGGAATGAGTGTGTGTGTGTGTATGTGAGAGGGAATGAATGTGTCTGTGTGTGAGTGTGTGAGAGGAAATGAGTGTGTCTGTGTGTCAGAGGGAATGAGTGTGTGTGTGAGAGAGGGAATGAGTGTGTGTGTGAGGGAATGAGTGTGACTGTGTATGAGAGGGAATGAGAGTGCGTGTGTGTGTGTGTGTGAGAGTGGGAATGATTGTGTGTGCGTGTGTGAGAGGGAATGAGTGTGTCTGTGTGTGAGAGGGAATGAGTGTTTGTGTGTGTGTGAGAGAATGAGTGTGTGTGTGTGTGTGAGAGGGAATGAGTGTGTGTGTGAGAGAGAGGGAATGAGTGTGTGTGTGTGTGAGAGGGAATGAGTGTGTGTTTGTGTATGTGAGAGGGAATGAATGTGTCTGTGTGTGAGTGTGTGAGAGGAAATGAGTGTGTCTGTGTGTTAGAGGGAATGAGTGTGTGTGTGTGAGAGAGAGAAAATGAGTTTGTCTGTGTGTGAGAGGGAATGAGTGTGTGTGTGTGTGAGGGAATGAGTGTGTGTGTGTGTGTGAGAGGGAATGAGCGTGCGTGTGTGAGAGAGGGAATGAGTGTTTGTTTGTGTGAGAGGGAATGAGTGTGTCTGTGTGTTAGAGGGAATGAGTGTGTGTGTGTGTGTGAGAGGGAATGAGTGTGTGTGTGAGGGAATGAGTGTGTCTGTGTATGAGAGGGAATGAGTGTGTGTGTGTGTGTGAGAGGGAATGAGTGTGTGTGCGTGTGTGAGAGGGAATGAGTGTGTCTGTGTGTGAGAGTGAATGAGTGAGTGTTTTTGTGAGAGGTATTGAGTATGTGTGTGTGAGAGGGAATGAGTGTGTTTGTGTGTGTGAGGGAATGAGTGTGTGTGTGTGTGAGAGGGATTGAGTGTGTGTGTGTGTGTGAGAGGGAATATGTGTGTGTGTGTGTGTGTGTGTGAGAGGGAATGAGTGTGTGTGTGTGTGTGAGGGAATGAGTGTGGGTGTATGTGAGAGGGAATGAGTGTGTGTGACTGTGTGTGTGTGAGAGGGAATGAGTGTGTGTGTGTGAGGGAATGGGTGTGTGTGTATGTGAGAGAGATTGAGTATGTGTGTGTGTGTGAGAGGTAATGAGTGTGTGTTTGTGAGAGGGAATGTGTGTGTGTGTGAGTGTAACAGGGAAGGAGTGTGTGTGTGTGTGTGAGAGAGAGAGGGAATGAGTGTGTGTTAGTGTGTGTGTCAGAGGGAATGAGTGTGTGTGTGTGAAAGGGAATGAGTGTGTGTGTGTGTGAGAGGGATTGATTGTTTGTGTGTGAGAGAGGGAATTAGTGTGTCTGTGTGAGAGGGAATGAGTGTGTGTGTGCGTGTTGGAGGGAATGAGTTTGTGTGTGTGTGTGTGTGAGAAAGGGAATGAATGTGTATGTGTGTGTGTGAGAGGGAATGAGTGTGTGTGAGTGTGTGTGTGTGAGAGGGAATGATTGTGTGTGAGTATGTGTGTCAGAGGAAAAGAGTGTGTGTGTATGAGAGGGAATGAGTGTGTGTCTGTGTGAGAGGGAATGAGTTTGTGCATGTGTGTGAGAGGGAATATGTGTGTGTGTGTGTTGAGAGGGATTGAGTGTTGGGTGTGTGAGAGGGAATGGGTGTGCGTGAGTGTCAGAGGGAATGAGTGTGTGTGTGTGTGTGTGAGAGAGGGAATGAGTGTGTGGATGTCTGAGAGGGAATGGGTGTGTCTGAGAGCGGGAATGCGTGAGTGTGTGTGTGAAAGGGAATGAGTGTGTGTGAGGGGGGGAATGATTGTGTGCGTGTGTGTGAGAGGCAATGAGTTTGTGGGTGTGTGAGAGGGAATGGGTGTGTCTGAGAGAGGGAATGCTTGTGTGTGTGTGTGAAAGGGAATGAGTGTGTGTGAGAGGGGGAATAAATGTGTGTGTGTGTGTGAGGCAATGAGTGTGTGTGAGAGAGGGAATGAGCGTGTGTGTGTGTGAGGGAATGAGTGTGTCTGTGTGTGAGAGGGAATGAGTGTGTGTGTGTGTGTGTGAGGGAATGAGTGTGTGTGTGTGAGAGTGGGAATGAAGGTGTGTGTGTGTGAGAGAGAATGAGTGTGTGTGTGTGTATGTGAGAGGGAATGAATGTGTCTGTGTGTGAGTGTGTGAGAGGAAATGAGTGTGTCTGTGCATCAGAGGGAATGAGTGTGTGTGTGTGTGTGAGAGGGAATGAGTGTGTGTGTGAGGGAATGAGTGTGTCTGTGTATGAGAGGGAATGAGTGTTTGTGTGTGTGTGAGAGAGAGGGAATGACTGTATGTGCGTGTGTGAGAGGGAATGAGTGTGTCTGTGTGTGAGAGGGAATGAGTGTGTGTGTGTGAGAGGGAATGATTGTGTGTGTGTGTGAGAGAGGGATTGATTGTGTGTGTGTGTGAGAGGGAATGAGTGTGTCTGTGTGAGAGGGAATGAGTGTGTGTGTGCGTGTTGGAGGGAATGAGTTTGTGTGTGTGTGTGTGAGAGAGGGAGTGAATGTGTATGTGTGTGTGTGAGAGGGAATGAGTGTGTGTGAGTGTGTTTGTGTGAGAGGGAATGATTGTGTGTGAGTATGTGTGTCAGAGGAAATGAGTGTGTGTGTATGAGAGGGAATGAGTGTGTGTCTGTGTGAGAGGGAATGAGTTTGTGTGTGTGTGTGAGAGGGAATGAGTGTGTGTGTGTGTTGAGAGGGATTGAGTGTGTGGGTGTGTGAGAGGGAATAGGTGTGCGTGAGTGTCAGAGGGAATGAGTGTGTGTGTGTGTGTGAGAGAGGGAATGAGTGTGTGGATGTCTGAGAGGGAATGGGTGTGTCTGAGAGAGGGAATGCGTGCATGTGTGTGTGAAAGGGATTGAGTGTGTGTGAGAGGGGGAATGAGTGTGTGCGTGTGTGTGAAAGGGAATGAGTGTGTGTGAGAGGGGGAATGAGTGTGTGCGTGTGTGTGAGAGGGAATGAGTGTGTGGGTGTGTGAGAGGGAATGGGTGTGTCTGAGAGAGGGAATGCGTGCATGTGTGTGTGAAAGGGATTGAGTGTGTGTGAGAGGGAGAATGAGTGTGTGTGTGTGAGGGAATGAGTGTGTGTGAGAGAGGGAACGAGCGTGTGTGTGTGTGAGGGAATGAGTGTGTCTGTGTGTGAGAGGGAATGAGTGTGTGTGTGTGTGTGAGTGAATGAGTTTGTGTGTGTGTGTGATAGGGAATGAGTGTGTGTGTGTATCAGAGGGAATGAGTGTGTGTATGAGAGTGAATGAGTGTGTCTGTGTGACAAGGAATGATTGTGTGTGTGTGTGTGAGAGGGAATGAGTGTGTGCGTGTGTGTGAGAGGGATTGAGTGTGTGTGTGAGAGGGAATGAGTGTCTGTGAGTGTGTGAGTGTGTGTGTATGTGAGAGGGAATGAGTGTGTGTGTGTGTGAGAGGGAATGATTGTGTGTGTGTGTGAGAGGGAATGAGTGTGTGTGTGTGAGACGAAATGAGTGTGTGTGTGTGAGAGGGAATGAGTTTGTGTGTGTGTCTGTGTGTGAGGGAATGAATGTGTATGTGTGTGTGTGAGAGGGAATGAGTGTGTGTGAATGTGTGTGTGTTAGTGTGTGTTTCAGAGGGAATGAGTGTTTGTGTATTAGAGCTAAAGACTGTGTGTGAGAGAGGGAATGAGTGTGTGTCTGTGTTAGGGAATGAGTGTGTCTGTGTGTGAGAGCGAATGAGAGTGTGCGTGTGTGTGAGTGTGAGGGAATGAGTGTGTGTGTGTGTGTGTGAGCGGGAATCAGTGTGTGTGTGTGAGAGAGGGAATGAGCGTGCGTAACAGAGGGAATGAGTGTGTGTGAGAGAGGGAATGAGTGTGTGTCTGTGTGAGGGGATGTGTGTGTTTGAGAGAGGGAATGAGTGTGTGTGTGAGAGGGAATGAGTGTGTGTGTGTGAGGGAATGGGTCTGTGTGTATGTGAAAGGGATTGAGTGTGTGTGTGTATGTGAGAGGTATTGAGTGTGTGTGTGTGTGAGAGGTAATGAGTGTGTGTGTGTGAGAGGGAATGTGTGTGTGTGTGAGTGTAAGAGGGAATGAGTGTATGTGTGTGTGAGAGAGAGGGAATGAGTGTGTGTGAGTGTGTGTGTCAGAGGGAATGAGTGTGTGTGTGTGTGAGAGGGAATGAGTGTGTGTGTGTGTGTGAGAGGGATTGATTGTGTGTGTGTGTGAGAGGGAATGAGTGTGTCTGTGTGAGAGGGAATGAGTGTGTGTGTGCGTGTCGGAGGGAATGAGTTTGTGTGTGTGTGTGTGAGAGAGAGGGAATGAATGTGTATGTGTGTGTGTGAGAGGGAATGAGTGTGTGTGAGTGTGTGTGTGTGAGAGGGAATGATTGTGTGTGAGTATGTGTGTCAGAGGAAATGAGTGTGTGTGTATGAGAGGGAATGAGTGTGTGTCTGTGTGAGAGGGAATGAGTTTGTGTGTGTATGTGAGAGGGAATGAGTGTGTGTGTGTGTTGAGAGGGATTGAGTGTGTGTGTGTGTGAGAGGTAAAGAGTGTGTCTGTGTGTGAGAGGAAATGAGTGAGTGTGTGTGTGAGAGGGATTGATTGTTTGTGTGTGAGAGAGAATGAGTGTGTGTGTATGTGAAAGGGATTGAGTGTGTGTGTGTGTGTGAGAGGGAATGAGTGCGTGTGTGTGTGTCAGAAGGAATGAGTGTGTGTGTGTGAGGGAATGAGTGTCTGTGTATGTGAGAGGGATTGAGTGTGTGAGGGAGGGAATGAGTGTTTGTGTATGAGAGGGAATGAGTGTGTGTGTGCGTGTGAAAGTGAATGAGTGTGTGTGTGTGTGTGTGTTTGTTTGTGAGAGGGAATGAGTGTGTGCGTGTGAGAGGGATTGAGTGTGTGTGTGTGTTTGAGAGGGAATGAGGGTGTGTGAGGGTGTGTGTGTGAGAGGGAATGAGTGTGCGTGAGTGTGTGTGTCAGAGCGGATGAGTGTACGTGTGTGAGAGGGAATGAGTGTGTGTGTGTGTGAGTGAGAGTGAATGAGTGTGTGTACGTGTGTGAGAGGGAATGAGTGTGTGTGTGAGTGAGAGAGGGAATGAGTGTGTGGGTGTGTGAGAGGGAATGGGTGTGTCTGAGAGAGGGAATGCTTGTGTGTGTGTGTGAAAGGGAATGAGTGTGTGTGAGAGGGGGAATGAATGTGTTTGTGTGTGTGAGGGAATGAGTGTGTGTGAGAGAGGGAATGAGAGTGTGTGTGTGTGAGGGAATGAGTGTGTCTGTGTGTGAGAGGGAATGAGTGTGTGTGTGCGTGTGTGAGGGAATGAGTGTGTGTGTGTGAGAGTGGGAATGAGTGTGTGTGTGTGTGAGAGGGAATGAGTGTGTGTGTGTATGTGAGAGGGAATGAATGTGTCTGTGTGTGAGTGTGTGAGAGGAAATGAGTGTGTCTGTGTGTCAGAGGGAATGAGTGTGTGTGTGTGTGAGAGAGGGAATGAGTGTGTGTGTGAGGGAATGAGTGTGTCTGTGTATGAGAGGGAATGAGTGTCTGTATGAGAGGGAATGAGTGTGTGTGCGTGTGTGAGAGGGAATGAGTGTGTCTGTGTGTGAGAGGGAATGAGTGTGTGTGTCTGTTAGGGAATGAGTGTGTGTGTGTGTGTGAGAGGGAATGAGTGTGTGTGAGAGAGGGAATGTGTGTGTGTGTGTGAGAGGGAATGAGTGTGTGTATGTGTATGTGAGAGGGAATGAATGTGTCTGTGTGTGAGTGTGTGAGAGGAAATGAGTGTGTCTGTGTGTTAGAGGGAATGAGTGTGTGTGTGTGTGTGAGAGGGAATGAGTGTGTGTGTGAGGGAATGAGTGTGTCTGTGTATGAGGGGGAATGAGTGTGTGTGTGTGTGTGTGTGAGAGGGAATGAGTGTGTGTGCGCGTGTGAGAGGGAATGAGTGTGTCTGTGTGTGAGGGAATGAGTGAGTGTTTTTGTGAGAGGGATTGAGTATGTGTGTGTGAGATGGAATGAGTGTGTTTGTGTGTGTGAGGGAATGAGTGTGTGTGTATGTGAGAGGGATTGAGTGTGTGTGTGTGTGTGTGTGTGTGAGAGGGAATATGTGTGTTTGTGTGTGTGTGAGAGGGAATGAGTGTGTGTGTGTGTGAGGGAATGAGTGTGGGTGTATGTGAGAGGGAATGAGTGGGTGTGACTGTGTGTGTGTGAGAGGGAATGAGTGTGTGTGTGTGAGGGAATGGGTGTTTGTGTATGTGAGAGGGATTGAGTGTGTGTGTGTGTGTGTGTGAGAGGTAATGAGTTTGTGTGTGTGAGAGGGAATGTGTGTGTGTGTGAGTGTTAGAGGGAATGAGTGTGTGTGTGTGTGAGAGAGAGGGAATGAGTGTTTGTGAGTGTATGTGTCAGAGGGAATGAGTGTGTGTGTGTGAGAGGGAATGAGTGAGTGTGTGTGTGAGAGGGATTGATTGTTTGTGTGTGAGAGAGAATGAGTGTGTGTGTGTGAGGGAATGAGCGTGTGTGTATGTGAAAGGGATTGAGTGTGTGTGTGTGTGTGTGAGAGAGGGAATGAGTGTGTGTGTGTGTCAGAAGGAATGAGTGTGTGTGTGTGAGGGAATGAGTGTGTATGTATGTGAGAGGGATTGTTTGTGTGTGTGTGTGAGAGGGAATGTGTTTGTGAGGGAGGGAATGAGTGTGTGTGTATGAGAGGGAATGAGTGTGTGTGTGCGTGTGAAAGTGAATGAGTGTGTGTGTGTGTGTGAGAGGGAATGAGTGTGTGTGTGAGAGAGGGATTGAATGTGTGTGTGTGTGAGAGGGAATGAGTGTGTGTGAGTGTGTGTGTGAGAGGGAATGAGTGTGTGTGAGTGTGTGTGTCAGAGGGGATGAGTGTATGTGTGTGAGAGGGAATGAGTGTGTGTGTGTGTGTGTGAGAGTGAATGAGTGTGTGTACGTGTGTGAGAGGGAATGATTGTGTGTGTGTGTGTGTGAGAGGGAATGAGTGTGTGGGTATGTGAGAGGGAATGGGTGTGTCTGAGAGAGGGAATGCTTGTGTGTGTGTGTGTGAAAGGGAATGAGTGTGTGTGAGAGGGGGAATGAGTGTGTGTGTGTGTGTGAGGGAATGAGTTTGTGTGAGAGAGGGAATGAGCGTGTGTGTGTGTGAGAGAATGAGTGTGTCTGTGTGTGAGAGGGAATGAGTGTGTGTGTGTGTGCGAGGGAATGAGTGTGTTTTATGTGTGAGAGTGGGAATGAGTGTGTGTGTGTGAGAGGGAATGTGTGTGTGTGTGAGTGTTAGAGGGAATGAGTGTGTGTGTGTGTGAGAGAGAGGGAATGAGTGTTTGTGAGTGTATGTGTCAGAGGGAATGAGTGTGTGTGTGTGAGAGGGAATGAGTGAGTGTGTGTGTGAGAGGGATTGATTGTTTGTGTGTGAGAGAGAATGAGTGTGTGTGTGTGAGGGAATGAGCGTGTGTGTATGTGAAAGGGATTGAGTGTGTGTGTGTGTGTGTGAGAGAGGGAATGAGTGTGTGTGTGTGTCAGAAGGAATGAGTGTGTGTGTGTGAGGGAATGAGTGTGTATGTATGTGAGAGGGATTGTTTGTGTGTGTGTGTGAGAGGGAATGTGTTTGTGAGGGAGGGAATGAGTGTGTGTGTATGAGAGGGAATGAGTGTGTGTGTGCGTGTGAAAGTGAATGAGTGTGTGTGTGTGTGTGAAAGGGAATGAGTGTGTGTGTGAGAGAGGGATTGAATGTGTGTGTGTGTGAGAGGGAATGAGTGTGTGTGAGTGTGTGTGTGTGAGAGGGAATGAGTGTGTGTGAGTGTGTGTGTCAGAGGGGATGAGTGTATGTGTGTGAGAGGGAATGAGTGTGTGTGTGTGTGTGTGAGAGTGAATGAGTGTGTGTACGTGTGTGAGAGGGAATGATTGTGTGTGTGTGTGTGTGAGAGGGAATGAGTGTGTGGGTATGTGAGAGGGAATGGGTGTGTCTGAGAGAGGGAATGCTTGTGTGTGTGTGTGTGAAAGGGAATGAGTGTGTGTGAGAGGGGGAATGAGTGTGTGTGTGTGTGTGAGGGAATGAGTTTGTGTGAGAGAGGGAATGAGCGTGTGTGTGTGTGAGAGAATGAGTGTGTCTGTGTGTGAGAGGGAATGAGTGTGTGTGTGTGTGCAAGGGAATGAGTGTGTTTTATGTGTGAGAGTGGGAATGAGTGTGTGTGTGTGAGAAAGGGAATGAGTGTGTGTGTGAGAGGGAATGAGTGTGTGTGTGAGGGAATGAGTGTGTCTGTGTATGAAAGGGAATGAGTGTGTGTGTGTGTGTGTGAGAGGGAATGAGTGTGTGTGCGTGTGTGAGAGGGAATGAGTGTGTGTGTATGTGAAAGGGATTGAGTGTGTGTGTGTGTGTGAGAGGGAATGTGTATGTGTGTGTGTGAGAGGGAATGAGTCTGTGTGTGTGTGAGGGAATGAGTGTGTGTGTATGTGAGAGGGAATGAGTGTGTGTGAGTGTGTGTGTCAGAGAGGGCATGAGTGTGTGTGTGGGAGGGAATGAGTGTGTGTGTATGTGAGAGGGATTGAGTGTGTTTGTGTGTGAGAGGGAATGAGTTTGTGTGTGCGTGTTAGAGGGAATGAGTGTGTCTGTGTGTGTGAGAGAGGGAATGAGTGTTTGTGAGTGTGTGTGTCAGAGGGAATGAGTGTGTGTGTGTGAGAGGGAATGAGTGTGTGTGTGAGAGCGGGAATGAGTGTGTGTGTGCGTGTTAGAGGGAATGAGTTTGTGTGTGTGTGTGAGAGACGGAATGAATGTGTGTGTTTGTGTGTGAGAGGGAATGAGTGTGTTTGAGTGTGTGTGTGTGAGAGGGAATGATTGTGTGTGAGTATGTGTGTCAGAGGGAATGAGTGTGTGTGTTTGAGAGGGAATGAGTGTGTGTCTGTGTGAGAGGGAATGAGTGTGTGTGTGTGTGTGTGTGTGAGAGGGAATGAGTTTGTGTGTGTGTGTGAGAGGCATTGAGTGTGTGTGTGAGAGAGGGAATGACTGTGTGTGAGTGCGAGAGGGAATGAGTGTATGTGTGTGTGAGAGGGAATGAGTGTGTGTACTTGTGTGAGAGGGAATGAGTGTGTGTGTGTGTGACAGAGGGAATGAGTGTGTGGGTGTGTGAGAGGGAATGGGTGTGTCTGAGAGAGGGAATGCGTGCGTGTGTGTGTGAAAGGGAATGATTGTGTGTGAGAGGGGGAATGAGTGTGTGTGTGTGAGGGAATGAGTGTGTGTGAGAGAGGGAACGACCGTGTGTCTGTGTGAGGGAATGATTTTGTGTGTGTGTGAGAGGGAATGAGTGTGTGTGTGTGTGAGATGGAATGAGTGTGTGTGTCTGTGTGTGAGAGGGAATGAGTGTGTGTGTGTGAGGGAATGAGTGTGTTTGTATGTGAGAGGGATTGAGTGTGTGTGTGTGTGAGAGAGGGAATGAGTGTGTGTGTGTGAGAGGGAATGAGTGTGTGTGTGCGTGTTAGAGGGAATGAGTGTGTGTGTGTGTGAGAGAAAGAATGAGTGTGTGTGAGTGTGTGTGTCAGAGGGAATGAGTGTGTGTGTGTGAGAGGGAATGAGTGTGTTTGTGTGTGTGAGAGGGATTGATTGTGTGGGTGTGTGAGATGGAATGAGTGTGTCTGTGTGAGAGGGAATGAGTGTGCGTGTGTGTTAGAGGGAATGAGTTTGTGTGTGTGTGTGAGAGAGGGAATGAATGTGTATGTGTGTGTGTGAGAGGGAATGAGTGTGTGTGAGTGTGTGTGTGAGATGGAATGAGTCTGTGTGAGTGTGTGTGTCAGAGGGAATGATTGTGTGTGTATGAGAGGGAATGAGTGTGTGTCTGTGTGAGAGGGAATGATTGTGTGTGTGTGTGTGTGTGAGAGGGAATGATTGTGTGTGTGTGTGAGAGGGAATGAGTGTGTGTGTTTGAGAGGAAATGAGTGTGTGTGTGTGTGAGAGGTAATGAGTGTGTGTGTGTGTGAGAGGGAATGATCGTGTGTGTGTGTGAGGGAATGAGCGTGTGTGTATGTGAAAGGGATTGAGTGTGTGTGTGTGTGTGAGAGAGAGGGAATGAGTGTGTGTGTGTGTCAGAAGGAATGAGTGTGTGTGTGTGAGGGAATGAGTTTGTATGCATGTGAGAGGGATTGTTTGTGTGTGTGTGTGAGAGGGAATGTGTTTGTGAGGGAGGGAATGAGTGTGTGTGTATGAGAGGGAATGAGTGTGTGTGTGCGTGTGAAAGTGAATGAGTGTGTGTGTGTGTGTGTGAGTGGGAATGAGTGTGTGTGTGAGAGAGGGATTGAATGTGTGTGTGTGTGAGAAGAAATGAGTGTGTGTGAGTGTGTGTGTGTGAGAGGGAATGAGTGTGTGTGAGTGTGTGTGTCAGAGGGGATGAGTGTATGTGTGTGAGAGGGAATGAGTGTGTGTGTGTGTGTGAGAGAGTGAATGAGTGTGTGTACGTGTGTGAGAGGGAATGATTGTGTGTGTGTGTGTGTGTGAGAGGGAATGAGTGTGTGGGTATGTGAGAGGGAATGGGTGTGTCTGAGAGAGGGAATGCTTGTGTGTGTGTGTGTGAAAGGGAATGAGTGTGTGTGAGAGGGGGAATGAGTGTGTGTGTGTGTGTGAGGGAATGAGTTTGTGTGAGAGAGGGAATGAGCGTGTGTGTGTGTGAGAGAATGAGTGTCTGTGTGTGAGAGGGAATGAGTGTGTGTGTGTGTGCGAGGGAATGAGTGTGTTTTATGTGTGAGAGAGGGAATGAGTGTGTGTGTGTGAGAGAGGGAATGAGTGTGTGTGTGAGAGGGAATGAGTGTGTGTGTGAGGGAATGAGTGTGTCTGTGTATGAAAGGGAATGAGTGTGTGTGTGCGTGTGTGAGAGGGAATGAGTGTGTGTGCGTGTGTGAGAGGGAATGAGTGTGTGTGTATGTGAAAGGGATTGAGTGTGTGTGTGTGTGTGAGAGGGAATGTGTATGTGTGTGTGTGAGAGGGAATGAGTCTGTGTGTGTGTGAGGGAATGAGTGTGTGTGTATGTGAGAGGGAATGAGTGTGTGTGAGTGTGTGTGTCAGAGAGGGCATGAGTGTGTGTGTGTGAGGGAATGAGTGTGTGTGTATGTGAGAGGGATTGAGTGTGTTTGTGTGTGAGAGGGAATGAGTGTGTGTGTGCGTGTTAGAGGGAATGAGTGTGTCTGTGTGTGTGAGAGAGGGAATGAGTGTTTGTGAGTGTGTGTGTCAGAGGGAATGAGTGTGTGTGTGTGAGAGGGAATGAGTGTGTGTGTGAGAGAGGGAATGAGTGTGTGTGTGTGTGTGTTAGAGGGAATGAGTTTGTGTGTGTGTGTGTGAGAGACGGAATGAATGTGTGTGTTTGTGTGTGAGAGGGAATGAGTGTGTTTGAGTGTGTGTGTGTGAGAGGGAATGATTGTGTGTGAGTATGTGTGTCAGATGGAATGAGTGTGTGTGTGTGTGTGAGAGAGAGGGAATGAGTTTGTGTGTGTGTGTGTGAGAGGCATTGAGTGTGTGTGTGAGAGAGGGAATGAGTGTGTGTACTTGTGTGAGAGGGAATGAGTGTGTGTGTGTGTGTGTGACAGAGGGAATGAGTGTGTGGGTGTGTGAGAGGGAATGGGTGTGTCTGAGAGAGGGAATGCGTGCGTGTGTGTGTGAAAGGGAATGATTGTGTGTGAGAGGGGGAATGAGTGTGTGTGTGTGAGGGAATGAGTGTGTGTGAGAGAGGGAACGACCGTGTGTCTGTGTGAGGGAATGAGTGTGTGTGTGTGTGAGAGGGAATGAGTGTGTGTGTGTGAGGGAATGAGTTTGTGTGTGTGTGTGATAGGGAATGAGTGTGTGTGTGAGAGAGAGGGACTGAGTGTGTGTGTGTGTGTGAGAGGGAATGAGTGTGTGTGTCTGTGTGTGAGAGGGAATGAGTGTGTGTGTGTGAGGGAATGAGTGTGTTTGTATGTGAGAGGGATTGAGTGTGTGTGTGTGTGAGAGAGGGAATGAGTGTGTGTGTGTGAGAGGGAATGAGTGTGTGTGTGCGTGTTAGAGGGAATGAGTGTGTGTGTGTGTGAGAGAAGGAATGAGTGTGTGTGAGTGTGTGTGTCAGAGGGAATGAGTGTGTGTGTGTGAGAGGGAATGAGTGTGTTTGTGTGTTTGAGAGGGATTGATTGTGTGGGTGTGTGAGATGGAATGAGTGTGTCTGTGTGAGAGAGAATGAGTGTGCGTGTGTGTGTTAGAGGGAATGAGTTTGTGTGTGTGTGTGAGAGAGGGAATGAATGTGTATGTGTGTGTGTGAGAGGGAATGAGTGTGTGTGAGTGTGTGTGTGTGAGATGGAATGAGTCTGTGTGAGTGTGTGTGTCAGAGGGAATGATTGTGTGTGTATGAGAGGGAATGAGTGTGTGTCTGTGTGAGAGGGAATGATTGTGTGTGTGTGTGTGTGTGTGAGAGGGAATGATTGTGTGTGTGTGAGAGGGATTGAGTGTGTGTGTGTGAGAGGGAATGAGTGTCTATGCGTGTGTGAATGTGTGTGTATGTGAGAGGGAATGAGTGTGTGTGTGTGTGAGAGGGAATGATTGTGTGTGTGTGTGAGAGGGAATGATTGTGTGTGTTTGAGAGGAAATGAGTGTGTGTGTGTGTGTGAGAAGGAATGATCTTGTGTGTATGTGAGAGGTAATGAGTGTGTGTGTGTGTGAGAGGGAATGATCGTGTGTGTGTGTGAGAGGGAATGAGTGCGTTTGTGTGTGTGTGTGTGTGTGTATGTGTGTGTGTCTGGCTCACTCCCAGTCTCAGGATTCTCACTCACCCTCATCCCCCCCCTACCACCCCAACACACACTCACACGCAGCCTGCTCTATATAACTGCAGTAAGACATCTTTACTCCTCTTCAAATCCTCTTGTAATAAAGGCCGACATACCGTTTGCCTTTTTAATTACTTGCTGCACGTACAAGTTAACTTTCAATGACTCATGAACAAGGACACCCAAGTCCCTTTGAAGTTCAACACTTCCCAGCCTCTTACTATTTAATAAATATTCCGTTTTCTTTGTGTTTTTCCTACCAAAGTGGATAACTTCACATTTCTCCACATGGTATTCCATCAGCCAAATTTTCTGCCCACTCACTTAGCCTCTCCAAACCTCCTTGAAGCTTCTTTGCCTCCTGCTCACAACTCACACATCCACCTCGTTTTGTGTCATCTGCAAATTTGGAAACATTACATTGAATCCCCACATCCAAATCACTGATATAGATTGTGAATAGCTGGGGCCCAAGAATTGATCCTTGTGCTAACCCCCCAGTCACAGCCTGCCAAGCTGAAAATGATCCATTTATTCCTACTCTTTGTTTTCTGTCCATTAACCAGTTTTCAATCCATGCCAGTGTATTCCCTCCAATCCCATGTGTTCTAACTTTATTTATTAACACTTTGTGTGGGGTCTTATCAAAAGCTTTCTGAAAATCTAAATATACCACATTCACTGGTTCCCCCTTATCTATCCTGCTAGTTACATCCTCAAAAAACTCCCAACAGGTTTGTAAGATGTCAACTCCTCTACAGCACGCCCCTCGGTCCAATTTAGATATTGTGCCACCGAGTTTGTTTGAGATTGGCCCAAGGAGCTCAGAGGATTTGCCAACAAGCAAATGGACAGACAGATAGGCATTTCGCTTTTATGCATATAGATTTAATATTCTATATTCTGCCTCTTTCTTACTTAGAGTGTACAGCACAGTAACAGCCAGTTCAGCCAATTAACCTATGCCAATGTTATGCTCCATACACCCGATCAGCATAGTCTTCTATTCAACTCCCCCACAAGTGTTCACCGGCAATAAAGAATGCCTCTACTCCATCAGACCCTTCTACCAGGGGCAGTAGCATTGTGGGAATATTACCAGACTAGTAACTCAGAGAGCTGGGTATAAAGTGTGATTCATGTCCCCAGAGATATGAGTTCAAATCCCATCATTCAATTAATTAATGAATCTGGAACTAAAAAGCAATTCATTATAAATTGGAATGAAGCAGTTAGATGGTTGCAAAAACCCACCTGGTTCATTAATGTATTTATGGGAAGAAAACCTGTTATCCTTGACTGGTCCGGCCTATATGAGCTATGTAGAAAACTTGAATATTATTGTACTTCCTGTGATGGGAATTTTGAAATGTATCTATTCTTTCGAACATTTTATGAATGAGGAATATTTTTGCAAATAAAAAAGCCTGGCCTACCTGTGTCTCCAGATCCACAGCAATGTGGTTGATCCTTTACTCCTCTCTGAAGTGGCCTAGCAAGAAATGTTAACTAAGAATAACATCGGACAGATTGAGCAGCACCAACCTTGGCAAAGGAAATGACAGTTTACTCGCTGGGCTGTTCTCTTCACTAACCTTGCAGCAATGTCGTGAGTGCTGTCTCGCAGATCAGTCATGCAACAGCCTTACCTATTCATGCTCACCGAATCTTACCCTTACAGCCAGTGTCCCAGCCTCCTCCATCAGCATGTCCTGTCCCACCAGCAGGTCAGACCCACCAGAAGAGGCAGCACAATTGAAGGGAGTGGTCCTGGGAGTCCTCAACATTGAAGAGAAAGATAGAGGGTGCGTATGCGCCAATGAAGGACAGTGAGTGTGGATCTTGGTGTGATGAGGACAGTGGTTTGAGGGATACTGAACGTCCAGGGGATGTCTGTAATCAAGGGTGGATCCAAAACTCAAAGGGTGAGATTTCAGCTGGAATCCAAATGGAATAGGTTGGAGCTAGAGACAGTTGCTAAGGAAGGACATGTGGCTGTGAAGGCCAGTTCTGGTAGACCCCGATCTCAGCCTTTCTCTTTAGCAGGGCCGACTCACTCTATCACAAAGCTGTCCTAGTCCAGTTTCATTCTTTGCCTCATTCGGAGCTTAGGTTTAACTGGTGCATTTTCCATGCCAATCTGAGTCCACTTGCCAACAAATCAGCAGTCTTTTCCCATGAAGTATAAATTGTTGTTCCTTTCATATCTGATATTCTCACAGATGTCCTGATGAGTGTAAGACAAAAAGCTTCAACGTCTCTCTTTTTTCAGTAATACTCAAGAATCTGCACTACCAAAAATCTTTTTATCGTCCCTTCAGGTATGAAGGATTGTCATGGATACTGACACCCAACTGGATCCTTCTTCCCTTTCACTCCACTCCGACCCCATCCCTTTTTTGAATCTCAGCCCTCGCCATGTATACCCTCTGACCTTCCCCCTCTACGGCTCTGGACAATCTGACCTCAGCAAAGGCCACAGCTTCATCCTGTTTCCATCCTCCCCCCTCAATGAATTTCGAGCTGGGCAGGACGCTGAACTCTTCTCCCAACGCCTTCACTTCCGTGCCTACTTCTTTGCCCAGGAGTCAACCTCTGTCCCTTCCCCTCCCTCTCAACTCACTCAGTGGTCAGTGGATCCTTTCGCCTGTCTCCAATATTCTCCCTCCACCTGGAGCCCTTCCCCTGGCTTCTTACTCTCTCTAGACCTGTCAACATGACATCAACTATCTCAATTTCTGTCCTCCTCTCATTCACTCTAACCCTGGTCCCTCTGAACTTGCTGCATTCCATTCTCTCAGGTCCAGCCTTGGCATTGTCATCAAACTCAATGACAAGGGTGGTGCTGTTGTTGTCTCACCAACTAACCTCTACCTAGCAGAGATTAAATGCCAATTCTCCGACACTTCATCCTACCTCCCTCTGGATCATGACCCCACTCCCAAACACCAAGCCATTGTTTCCAGGACTACCACTGATCTCATCACCTTTGGTGATCTTCAGTTCACAGCCTCCAACCTCATAGTCCCCCAAACACAAGTAGCCCACTTCTACCTCCTTCCCAAGATCTACGAACAGGACTGCCCCTTAGACCAATTGTTTCAGCCTGTTCCTGCTCCACTGAACTGATTTCTTCCTATCTCAGCTTTATTTTTTTTTCTCCCTGTGTCCACTCTTTCCTCACATAAATCTGTAACTTTTCCAATGCCATACGTTACTTAAACAGTTTCCAATTTCCTGGCCCTAACTGTCTCCTCTTCACCGCGGACGCCCAATCTCTATAAGCCTCCGTCCCCCACCAGGGATGGTCTGATGATCTCTGTTCCTCTTCCTCGAACTGAGGCCCAGCCAGCCCCCATTCACCACCACCTTCCTCCGCCGGAATGAGTGTGTTCTCACGTTGAACAACTTTTCCTTCAACTCCACTCAATTTCCCCAAATCAATCTGTATGGGAATCTGTATGGGGCCCAGCTTTGACTGTCTTTTTGTGGGATTTGTGGAACATTCCTTGTCCCAGTCCTACTCAGGCCCCCTCCCTCAATTTTTTTTCCGGTATATCAATGAGTGTATTGGTGCCACTTCTTGCTCCCACACTGCATTGGAAAATTTAATTGACTTTACTTTCAATTTTCACCATTCTCTCTGTTTCACATCTTCAAACCTTCTCTTCCCTTCCTTGGATTCTCTGTCTCCATTTCTGGCGATAGGCTTTCAATATTCACTAGAAGACCACTGACTCCCACAGTTACCTCATACCTGCGAGGACTCTACTCCATTCTCTGTGTTCTCTATCATCACTGTATCTGAACGATGCAACTTCCATACCAGTGCTTCCAATATACCTTCCCTTCTCCTTTTCAAAGCAGCCCCCTACACTGTGTTTGACAGGACACTCGAGAGTGTCTGTTTTATTATCAGGCTGCTTATTCAACATCCAGTACTGGATGAACAGGAATTTCAGAAGACCGAAGCCATTGGGCTAAATTTTGCCGCCCAGGTTGGAAAATTTGACAGATCCGCAAAACGTCCGTTGACTTTGGGTGAGAATTCAGCTGTGGGACGGGAAAATCCTGCCTGTTGTCTCCGTATGCCGCTCCAGCTCCATTCCCTAACTACTGACACCATCCCTCACCCTGGCAACAGTCTGAGATTAAGCCAGTCTACTCACGGCCTTGGTGTCACATTTGATCCTGAGATGAGCCTTTGACCTCACATTGATGCCACCTCTAAGATCGCCTATTTCCACCTCCGCAACATTGTTCAGCTGCCCCCCTCCCTCATCTCAGCTCATCTGCTGCTGAAACCCTCATCCATGCCTTTCTACGCTTAACAATTCCAGTGCGCTCCATGCTGGTCTCCCACATTCTACTCTCCGTAAACTTCAGGTCATCCAAAAGCCTGCCATCCATATCTTAACTTTTAGCAGGCCCCGTTCCCCTATTACCCCTGGGTTCGCCGACATACATTGACTCCTGGCCAAGCAATGTCTTGATTTTAAAATGCTCATCCGATTAACTACAGATAAGGACAAAGAACAATTCAGAGCAAGAATAATTAAGTGGAAGAAAGATTAAGCCAACTTTAATGGGGTAAGAGTTGCTCTGGGCCAGATAAATTGGAATCAAAGGTTGGCAGCAAGTGAACACTGGGCGACATTCCAAAAAGAGATAGCTCGGGCACAGTCGAGGTCTATACCCCCAAAGGGGAAAGGTAGGCCAAACAAATCCAGAGTTCCCTGGATGATGAAAGAGGTCAGGATTAAGTTGAAGAAGATAAAGTGTGCTTATGGCAGATGTCAGCTGGATAATACAATGGAGAACCAGGCTGAATATAAAAGATTCAGAGGGGAATTGGAAAAGCAAATAAGAGAAGCAAAGAAAGAGTATGAAAAGAGACAGGCAGCTAACGTAAAAGGAAATCCAAAAGTTTTCTATAGGCATATAAATAATAAAAGGAGGAGTGGGTCTATTTAGAGACCAAAAAGGGGATTTACACATAGACACAAGGGTCATGGCGAAGGTATTAAATAGACACTTTGCACCTGTCTTTACCCAGGAAGAAGATGCCCCAGAGGTCATGATGAAGGACGAGATAGTGCAGGCACTTGAAGGGTTTAAAATTGATAAGGAGGAGGTTTCGGATTGCCTGCCTGTACTTAAAGCTGATAAGGCACCAGGACCAGATGAGATGCATCCAAGGAGACTGAAAGAAAAGAGAGTGGAAATTGCAGAGGCGCCAGCCATAACTCTTCAGTCTTTCTTAGACTCGGGGGTGGTGGGTGCCGGAGGACTGGAGAATTTCAAATGTTACATCCCTGTGTACAAAGGGGTGTAAAGATAAACCCAGCAACTACAGGCCAGTCAGTTTAACATTAGTGGTGGGGAAGCTTCAAGAAGCACATAATTGGAACAAAATGAATAGTCGCTTGGGCAAATGTAGGTTAATTAAGGAAAGCCAGCATACTGGAGTTATTTGAAGAGAAAACAGAGTGGGGTTGATGAGAATAATGTTGTTGTGACATAGAAAGACTTCCAAAATGCAGTTGAAAAAATACCTGCACAACAGATTAATGAGCAAAGTTCTAACTCATGGATTAACAGAGGCAGTAGCAACATGGATATGAAATTGGTTGAGTGACAGGAAACAAAGAGTTTTTAGGACTGGAGGAAGGTTCGTTAGAGTTTCCCAGGGTTCAGTGTTGGGACCCTTGCTTTTCCTGATATATATTAATGACCTAGACCTTGGTGTACAGAGCGTGATTTCAAATTCTGCAGCTGATACAAAGCTCGGAAGCGTTGGGAACTGTGGGGAGGTTTGTGTAGAACTTCAAAAGGACATAGAGTAATTGGGGAAATGGGGCAGACAAGCAGCAGTGACAGATGTCAGCTGAAATTTAATGCAGAGAGTTGTGAAATGATTAATTATGGTAGGAAGAACATGGAGAGACAATATAAATAAAAGATAGAATTCAAAAAGGAGTACAGAAACAAAGGCACCTGGGCATAAGTCATTGAAGGTGGCAGGTTGAGAGCAGTTAATAAAGCACACAGTATCCTAGATGTTATTAATAGGAGCAGAGAGTACAAGAGCAGGGATGTAATGGTAAACTTGTATAAAACACTGGTTTGGCCTCAACTGAAGCACTGCATCCAGTTCTGGGCACAACACTTTAGGAAAGACATTCGAGAAAGTGCAGAAAAGACTCAGGAGAATAGTTCCAGGGATTTTTTAAAAATTAATTAATTCACAGGATGTGGGTGTCACTGGCTGGGCCAGCATTTATTGCCCATCCCTAATTGCCCTTGAGATGGTGGCGGTGAGCTGCCTTCTTGAACCGCTGCAGTCCCTGCGGTAAACATGATGAGGAACTTCAGACTGGTGAAGCAGGGGCTGTTTTCATTGGAGAAGAAGTTAAGTGGAGGTTTGATAGCTATCATGAGGGGTCTAGACATGTTAGATAGGGAAAAGCTGTGCCCACTGATGAAGGGATCGAGAATGAGAGGGCACAGGTTTAAGGTAAGTGGCAAAAGAAGCAATAGAGACATAAGGCACTTTTTCACACAATGAGTGGTTAAGATCTGGAATGTGCAGAGGAGGCAGGTTACAGTTGAGGCATTCAAGAGGGGATTAGATTATTATCTGTAAAGGAAGAATGTGCAGGGTGAGGGAAAGCGGGGGAGTGGCAATAGGTGAATTGCTCATTCAGAGAGCTGGCACAGATATGACGGGCTGAATGGCCTCCTTCAGTGCTGTAACAACTCTGTGGTTCATGCCCTACAAATGGTGCTGGATCTGCTGTGAATTTCCAGCATTCGACAGCAGCAGTATCCTGCTTTAGACCAAAGGATTGTTGGTAATGGTAGAGTGAGGGAGAAATTACCAGGCCACAATGGAATGCAACTCTGCTACTGTTAAATTAATGAGAAGAGTTCATTTATCGAAATTGGGAATGCAAAGAACTCCCAAAGTGTTACTTCCAGTGCAGATTCTGCTTCGAGCAACCTTCAACAATAGATCAATAGAAAGTGGCTATTCATACAATCAGATTAGTTAGGGAGGTGGACCAGAGATGCCATTACCATGTCCTTCCACTGAAGAGGGAGCTCCACCATCTCCCCGGTCCAAAAATAGTTTTTTTCCAAAAATATACTTTATTCATAAAAATATCTGAAAGAGCGTTACAAAACTTTTCAAAATGACCTTCGCAAAAAGTGCGATAATATTCAGGTTTTCCCACATAGATCATGAGGTGCCTTAATACAATCATAGGAACATGACAGACATTTCAAAATGGTCATAACAGACAGTCAGGAAGTGCAATAATACTTAAATTGTCTACATAGATTGTGTTGCGCTTTGAGGTGCTTCAATGCGATTGTGATACATGTAATATTCACTGTTTACGTTCATTGTGAGTCATACAGCCTGAGGGGTCTACACAGTTCCCAGTCCCTCGGTGCCCTATGGCTGAAAGGTCTCGGACAGCGACCTTTCCCCATTGAGCCTTTGCAGCGGCTGCCCCAAGCTTTAGTGCGTCCCTCAGCACATAGTCCTGGACCTTGGAATGTGTCAGTCTGCAACACTCAGTCGGGGACAACTCTTTGCACTGGAAGACCAACAAAGAGGGTCTTTCACTGAGTTAATGATCCTCCAGCTGCAGTTGATGTTTGTCTCGGTGTGTGTCCCTGGGAACAGCCCATAGAGCACAGAGTCCTGTGTCACAGAACTGCTCGGGATGAACCTCGACAGAAACCACTGCATCTCTCTCCAGACCTTCTTTGCAAAGACACAATCCACAAGGAGGTGAACAATGGTCTCTTCCCCACCACAGCCACCTCGAGGGCAACGTGCAGAGGGGGTGAGACTCCTGGCATGTAGGAAGGATCTGACAGGGAGGGCCTTTCTCACCACCAGCCAAGCTACATCTTGGTGCTTGTTGGAAAGTTCTGGTGATGAGACATTCTGCCAAATGACTTTGTCAGTCTGCTCAGGGAACCATCCCACCAGATCCACCCTCTCCTTTTCCCTCAGGGCCTTTAAGACGTTACGTGCCGACCACTGCCTGATGGACTTGTGGTCAAAGGTGTTTCTCTGCATAGATTTTCCCACCAGGGACAGGTGGTACGGCACGGTCCAACTACTTGGAGCGTTCCACGGCAGCGTGGCCAGACCCATCCTTCACAACACCGGGGACAGGTAGAACCTCAGCACATAGTGACACTTGGTGTTTGTGTACCGAGGGTCTACACACAGCTTGATGCAGCCGCACCAAAGGTGGCCATCAGTATGGGGGCGATGTTGGACATGTTTTTTCCCACTTTAACCAGAGGCTTGTACATCAAGTCCCTGCAGACATGATCCATTTTCAACCTCCAGACAAAGCGGATGACGGCTCGGTGATCGCCATCACGCAGGAGTGTGGAATGGGCCAGACCTGCACCACGTACAGCAACAGCGAGAGTGCCTCACACCTGATGACCAGGTTCTTACCCGCAATGGAGAGGGAGCATCGCTCCCACATGACCAGTTTCCTTTTCACCATAGACACTCGCTCCTTCCAGTTTCTAACACATGCCCTGGTCCCTCCGAACCATATCCCCAGCACCTTCAGGCCGTCAGCCCTGACAGTGAAGGGGACAAAGGATCGGTCAGCCCAGTTCCCAAAGAACATGGCCTCACTCTTCCCATGATTTATCTTGGCTCCCGAGGCCAGTTCGAACTGGTCGCAGATATGGATCAGTCTGTGCACCGACAGTGGATCCGAGCAGAAGATGGCGACATCGTCCATGTACAGGGAGACTTTGACCTGAGTGCCTCCACTGCCTGGGATCGTCACTCCTCTTATACCCGGATCCTTCCTGATGGACTCAGCAAAGGGTTCTATGCAACACACAAACAGGACAGGGGAGAGAGGGCAGCCCTGCCTGACTCCAGATTTAATAGGAAAGCTTTCTGATTCCCACCCATTGATTGAGACTGCACTACTGATGTTAGTGTAGAGCAGTTGGATCCAGTTGCAGATTCCATCCCCAAACCCCATTTTGGAGAGTACATCCACCATGTAGGTGTGCGATATTCTGTCAAAGGCCTTCTCCTGATCCAGGCTGATGAGGCAGGTATCCACACCCCTGTCCTGTACATAGGCAATCATATCCCTGAGCAGCGTGAGGCTGTCAGAGATCTTCCTGCCCGGCACAGTGCAGGTCTGGTCAGGGTGGATCACCAATTCCAGAGCGGATTTGACCCGATTGGCGAAGACAAGACCTTGGACAGAATCTTATAGTCCACATTCAACAGTGAAATGGGTCGCCAATTTCTAATTTCCTCCTTTTCCCCCTTGTGCTTGTAGATGAGGGTGATGATGCCTTTCCTCATGGATTCTGACATGCTGCCGGCCAGGAGCATACTCTCGTACACTTCTAGCAGGTCTGGGCCGATCCAGTCCCACAGAGCCGAATACAACTCCACCGGCAAGCCGTCGCTTCCAGGAGTTTTACTCTTCTCGAAGGACTCAAGGGCATTAGTCAGTTCGTCAGGAGTTAGCACTTTGTCCAGACTCTCCCGTGTACTGTCGTCTAAGACCGCCGTGATAGAGGACAGGAAGGACTGGGAGGCCGTGCTGTCTGTGGGCTTCACGTCATATAATCCGGCATAGAAGGATTTGCTGATCCTCAAAATGTCGGACTGAGATGACTTTACTGAGCCATCTTCTTCCTTCAGGCTGCTGATCACAGAGCTCTCTCTGTGTACCTTTTGGAAGAAGAAACGTGAGCACGTCTCATCCTGCTCCACGGAGCGGACTCTGGAACGGAAGATGATCTTGGAGGCCTCCGAGGCAAAGAGCGAGGCTTGCTGGCTCTTCACCTCTTGGAGTTCCTCCTTGACATCGACCCCCATCGACTGCAGCCGGAGCAGGATCTGCATGTTTTTCTGGAGTCGGGACATTTCCCTCTGTTCCTTTCTAGCTTTCTGGGTGCCTTTGAGGACGAAAAACCTCTTGATGTTTCCCTTGATCGCTTCCCAGCAGTGTGTCAGTGACTCAAAGTGGGGTTTCATGGTTCTCCAACCTTTGTAATCCCTCTTGAGCTCCTCAATGTTCTCTGGGGTCAGCAGTTGCATGTTTAGCTTCCATGCCCCCCTGCCAACCCTCTGGTCTTCCTCTAAGTGACAGTCAGCCAGTAGGAGGCAGTGGTCAGAGAAGAATATCGGCTTGACTGTGAACACTCAGGACACAAACAGGAAGTCTATCCTGGAATGGATGGACCTGTCTGGCATGACCAGGTGTATCTATGTTACGTTCCATCTGCAGGGTGTTTCCCATCCCTAATTACCCTTGAGAATGTGGTGAGCCGCTTTCTTGAACCGCTGTAGTCCATGTGGTAAACATGATGAGGAACTTGGAGAAGAGGTTAAGAGGAGATTTGATAGAGTTATACAGTCATAGGGTCATACAGCACAGAAACAGGCCCTTCAGCCCATTGTGTCCATGCCGGCCATCGAGCCCCTATCTATTCTAATCAGATTTTCGAACACTTGGCCTTTAGCCCTGTGTGCTATGGCATTTCAAGTTCTCATCTAACTTCTTAAATGTTGTGAGGGTTCCTGCCTCTACCATCCCCTCAGGCAGTGTGTTCCAGATTCCAATCACCCTCTGGGTGAAAAAATGTTTCCTCAAATCCCCTCTAAACCTCCTGTGCCTTAGTTTAAATCTATGCCTCCTGGTTATTGACACCTCCACTAAGGGGAAAATTTTCTTCCTATCTACCTTATCTATGCCCCTCACAATTTGGCATGCCTCCATCAGGTCCCCCCTCAGCCTTCTCTGCTTTAAGGAAAACAACCCTAGTCCATCCAGTCTCTCTCCATAGCTTAAATGCTCCAGCCCAGGCAACATCTGGTGAATCTCCTCTGCACCCTCTCCAGTGCAATCACATCCTTCCTATAGTGAGGCGACCAGAACTGCACACAGTACTCCAGCTGTGGCCTAACTAGCATTTTATACAGCTCCAATATAACCTCCCTGCTCTTATATTCTATGCCTCGGCTAATAAAGGCAAGTATCCCATATCCCTGCTTAACCACCTTACCTACCTGTGCTGCTGCCTTCCAGGCTCTATAGACATGTACACTGAGGTCGCTCTGATCCTCTGTACTTCCTAGGGTCCTACCATTCATTGTGTATTCCCTTGCTGTGTTAGTCCTCCCAAAATGCATCACCTCACACTTCTCAGGATTAAACTCCATTTGCCCATCTTACTAGCCCATCTATATCATCCTGTCATCTATGACTTTCCTCCTCACTATTTACGACACCACCAATTTTTGTGTCATCTGTGAACATATTAATCATGCCTCCTGTAGCCACATCTAAATCATTAATGTACACTACAAACAGCACCGATCCCTCTGGTACAACACATGTTACAGGCATCCACTCACAAAAACAACATTCCACCATCACCCTCTGCCTCCTGACACTCAGCCAATTTTGGATCCAATTTGTTTTTTATTCATTCACAGGATGTGGGTGTCACTGGCTGGGCCAGCATTTATTGCCCATCCCTAATTGCCCTTGAGAAGGTGGGAGTGAGCTGCCTTCTTGATCCGCTGCAGTCCATGTGGTGTAGGTACATCCACAGTGCTGTTAGGGAGGGAGTTCCGGGATTTTGACCCAGTGACAGTGAAGGAACGGTGATATATTTCCAAGTCAGGATGGTGAGTGACTTGGAGGGGAACTTCTAGGCTGTGGTGTTCCCATCTATCTGCTGCCCTTATCCTTCTTGACTTCGTGGTTGTGGGTTTGGAAAGTGCTGTTGAAGGAGCTTTGGCAAATTGCTGCAGTGCATCTTGTCGATGGTACACGCACTGCTGTCACTGTGTTAGTGATGGAGGGAGTGAATGTTTGTAGGTGGGGTGCCAAAAAATTGGGCTGCTTTGTCCTGGAATTTGCCAAAATTGCGCTGGATCCCATGGGCTCATACCTTCTGGACCATTCTCACATGCGGGAGAAAAGCAGTATTTCTGAATAAAGCAGCGCTCTGAAGAAGGGTCATAGGGACTCGAAGTGTTAACTTTGTTTTCCACCCACCCAGGCACCCAGGCAAATGCTGAGTTTTGCCGGCATTTTCTGCTTTAGACCCATGGCTCGATAACGGTAAGGGTAGATAGAGTGAGGGAGAAACCGCCAGGCTACAAGGAATCGTGGCTAAGGGAACCTCTGCTCCTGTTAAAGTAAGTAGAGGAATTGATTCATCCATCTAAACCGGGAATGCAAACAACTTGGAAGGTATCACTTACACCATAGACTAAGCTCCCAGTAAACCATCCACAGTGCATTAATAGACAGTGGCTATTCATACAGACATGTTATAGTTAGGGAGCTGGACCAGAGATGCCATAACCATGGCCTCCCACCCACAGAGGGAGCTCCACCATCCTCCCCACTCCAAAAATTTCATTTTATTTTTAAAAATATATACGTTATTGATAAAATATCTGGAAGAACGTTACAAACCATTTCAAAATCACCATCACAAAAGCACAATCAGATTCAACTTTTACACATGGATCACAAGGTGCATGAATACGATCAATGAATATTTACAATCATTTCAATATGGTCAATACAGACAATCAGACAAAGGTATTGGCGTTATCAACACACATCATGTTGCACTCTGAGGTGCTTTAATACAATTATAATACAATTAATATTCACTGCATACATTCATTGTGAGCTGTACAGCCCGAGGGGTCTCTACAGTTCCCAGCCCCTCGGTGCACTATGGCAGAAAGGTCTTAGACAGCGACCCTTCCCTTTGCGCCCATCCCTAATTGCCCTTGAGAAGGTGGTGATGAGCTGCCTTCTTGAACCGCTGCAGTCCATGTAGTGTAGGTACACCCACAGTGCTGTTAGGAAAGGAGTCCAGGATTTTGACCCGACAGTGAGGAATAGCAATATATTTCCAAATCATGATGGAGAGTGACTTGGATGGGAACTTCTAGGCTGTGGTGTTCCCATGTGTCTGCTGTCCTTGTCCTTCTAGATGGTAGTGGTTGTGGGTTTGGAAAGTGCTGTCGAAGGAGCTTTGGTGAATTGCTGCAGTGAACCTTGTAGATGATACACACATTGCTGTCAGTCTGTGTCGGTGATGGAGAGAGTGAATGTTTGTGGGTGGGGTGCCAAACAAGTGGGCTGCTTTGAACAAAAACAAAAATACCTGGAAAAACTCAGCAGGTCTGACAGCAGCTGCGGAGAGGGATACAGTTGACATTTGGAGTCCGTATGGCCCTTCATCAGAACTAAGACATAATGAGATGAAATATAAGCTGGTAGAAGGGGGTGGGACAGGTAGAGCTCGATAGAGGGCCAGTGATAGGTGGAGGCCAAGAAGAGATTGCCAAAGATGTCATAGACAAAAGGACAAAGGGTGTTGACGGTGGTGATATTATCTAAAGGATGTGCTAATGGGGACATTAAAGGAAGCAAGCTAGTAGCAGATGGCTCTAGTGTGGGTGGGTGGGGGGAAGGGATCGAAATGGACTAAAAGGTGAGATGAAATAAATTTAAAAACAGGAGGGAAAAGAAAAAAATATAGTGTAATAGTTTAAAATTATGGTAAAAAGTGGGATTGGAAAGGGGGTGGGGATGGAGGAGAGAGAGTTCATGATCTAAAATTGTTGAATTCAATATTCAGTCTGGAAGGCTGTAAAGTGCCTAGTCAGAAGATGAAGTGCTGTTCCTCCTGTTTGCGTTGAGCTTCACTGGAACAATGCAGCAAGCCAAGGACGGACATGTGGGCAGGAGAGCAGGGTGGAGTGTTGAAATGGCAAGCGACAGGGAGGAAGTGGACTGATTCGTCCTGGGATTTGCCGAAATTGCGCTGGATCCCATGGGCTCATACCTTCCTGACCATTCTCGCATGCGGGAGAAAAGCAGTAATTCTGAATAAAGCAGCGCTCTGAAGAAGGACTTGAAGTGTTAACTTTGTTTTCCACCCACCCAGGCACCCAGGCAAATGCTGAGTATTGCCGGCATTTTCTGCTTTAGACCAATGGCTCGATAACGGTAAGGGTAGATAGAGTGAGGGAGAAACCGCCAGGCTACAAGGAATCGTGGCTGAAGGGAACCTCTGCTCCTGTTAAAGTAAGTACAGGAATTCATTCATCCATCTAAACCGGGAATGCAAACAACTTGGAAGGTGTCACTTACACCATAGACCAAGCTCCCAGCAAACCATCCACGGTGCGTTAATAGACAGTGGCTATTCATACAGACATGTTATAGTTAGGGAGGTGGACCAGAGATGCCAATACCAATGGCCTCCCACCCACAGAGGGAGCTCCACCATCCTCCCTGCTCCAAAAATTTTTTTTTTTTTTTTTTTTTTTGCAAAAATATACTTTATTCATAAATCTTCCAAAACATTTCGAACCATTTCAAATCACCATTACAAAAATACAATCAGGTTCAACTTTTACAACATGAATCACAAGGTGCATCAGAACAAACAATGAATATTACAATCATTGGCAGACATTCATTTTAAGCTGTACAGCCCAAGGGGCTCTTTACAGTTCCCAGCCCCCCAGTGCACTGTGGCTGAAAGGTCTTAGACAGCGACCCTTCCCCATTGCGCCTTTGCGGCAGCTGCCCCAAGCTTTAGTGCGTCCCTCAGCACGTAGTCATGGACCTTGGAATGTCCCAGTCTGCAACACTCGGTCGGGGACAACTTTTGCGCTGGAAGACCAACAAGTTTCAGGCAGACCAAAGAGCAGCTTTCACTGAGTTGATGATCCTCCAGCTGCAGTTGATGTTTGTCTCGGTGTGTGTCCCTGGGAACAGCCCGTAGAGCACAGTGTCCTGTGTCACAGAACTGCTCAGGACGAACCTTGACAGAAACAATTGCATCTCTCTCCAGACATTCTTCGCAAAGACACAATCTACAAGGAGGAGAACAACGGTCTCTTCCCCACCACAGCCACCTCGAGAGCAACGTGCAGAGGGGGTGAGACTCCTGGTGTGTAGGAAGGATCTTACAGGGAGGGCCTTTCTCACCACCAGCCAAGCTACATCTTGGTGATTGTTGGAAAGTTCTGGCGATGAGGCATTCTGCCAAGTGACTTTGACAGTCTGCTCGGGGAACCATCCCACAGGATCCACCCTCTCCTTTTCCCTCAGGGCCTCTAAGATGTTATGTGCCGACCACTGCCTGATGGACTTGTGGTCAAAGGTGTTTCTCTGCATAAATTTTCCCACCAGGGACAGGTGGTACGGCACGGTCCAACTACTTGGAGCGTTCCACGGCAGCGTGGCCAGACCCATCCTTCACAACACCAGGGTCAGGTAGAACGTCAGCATGTAGTGACACTTGGTGTTTGTGTATCGAGGGCATACACACAGCTTGATGCAGACACACACAAAGGTGGCCATCAGTATGAGGGTGATGTTGGGCACGTTTTTTCCCCCTTTATCTAGAGGTTTGTACATCATGTCCCTGCGGACACAATCCATTTTCAACCTCCAGATAAAGCGGAAGATGGCTCGGTTGATCGCTACCACACAGGAGTCTGGAATGGGCCAGACCTGCGCCACGTACAGTAACAGCGAGAGTGCCTCAAACCTGATGACCAGGTTCTTACCCACAATGGAGAGGGAGCGTCGCTCCCACATGCTCAGTTTCCTTTTCACCATAGACACTCGCTCCTTCCAGTTTCTAACACATGCCCTGGTCCCTCCGAACCATATCCCCAGCACCTTCAGGCCATCAGCCCTGACAGTGAAGGGGACAAAGGATCGGTCAGCCCAGTTCCCAAAGAACATGGCCTCGCTCTTCCCACGATTTACCTTGGCTCCCGAGGCCAGTTCGAACTGGTCGCAGATGTGGATCAGTCTGTGCACCGACAGCGGATCCGAGCAGAAGACAGCGACATCGTCCATGTACAGGGAGACTTTGACCTGAGAGCCTCCACTGCCTGGGATCGTCACTCCTCTTATACCCGGATCCTTCCTGATGGACTCAGCAAAGGGTTCTATACAACACACAAACAGGACAGGGGAGAGAGGGCAGCCCTGCCTGACTCCAGATTTAATAGGAAAGCTATCTGATTCCCACCCATTGATAGAGACTGCGCTACTGATGTTAGTGTAGAGCAGTTGGATCCAATTGCAAATTCCCTTCCCAAACCCCATTTTGGAGAGCACATCCACCATGTACGTGTGTGATATTCTGTCAAAGGCCTTCTCCTGATCCAGGCTGATGAGGCAGGTGTCCGCACCCCTGTCCTGTACATAGGCAATCATATCCCTGAGCAGCACGAGGCTGTCAGAGATCTTCCTGCCCGGCACAGTGCAGGTCTGGTCAGGGTGGATCACCAACTCCAGAGCGGATTTGACCCGATTGGCGATGACCTTGGACAGAATCTTATTATCCACATTCAACAGTGAAATGGGTCACCAATTTCTAATTTCCTCCCTTTCCCCCTTGTGCTTGTAGATGAGGGTGATAATGCCATTCCTCATGGATTCTGACATACTACCGGCCAGGAGCATACTCTCGTACACTTCTAGCAGGTCTGGGCCGATCCAGTCCCAGAGAGCCGAATACAACTCCGCCGGCAAGCCGTCGCTTCCAGGAGTTTTACTCTTCTCGAAGGACTCAAGGGCCTCAGTCAGTTCGTCAGGAGTTAGCGCTTTGTCCAGACTCTCCCGTGTACTGTCGTCTAAGACCTCCGTGATAGAGGACAGGAAGGACTGGGAGGCCGTGCTGTCTGTGGGCTTTACGTCATACAATCTGGCAAAAAAGGATTTGTTGATCCTCAAAATGTGGGACTGTGATGACTTTACTGAGCCATCTTCTTCCTTCAGGCTGCTGATCACAGGGCTCTCTCTGTGTACCTTTTGGAAGAAGAAACGTGAGCACGTCTCATCCTGCTCCATGGAGCGGACTCTGGAACGGAAGATGATCTTGGAGGCCTCCGAGGCAAAGAGCGAGGCTTGCTGGCTCTTCATCTCTTGGAGTTCCTACTTGACATCGACCCCCATCGACTGCAGCCGGAGCAGATTCTGCATGTTTTTCTGGAGTCGGGACATTTCCCTCTGTTCCTTTCTAGCTTTCTGGGTGCCTTTGAGGACGAAAAACCTCTTGATGTTTCCCTTGATCACTTCCCACCAGTGTGTCAGTGACTCAAAGTGGGGTTTCATGGTTCTCCTACCTTTGTAATCCCTCTTGAGCTCCTCAATGTTCTCTGGGGTCAGCAGTTGCATGTTTAGCTTCCATGCCCCCCTGCCAACCCTCTGGTCCTTCTCTAAGTGACAGTCAGCCAGTAGGAGACAGTGGTCAGAGAAGAACACCAGCTTGACGTCGGTGGATCTGACTGCGAATGCATGGGACACAAACAGGAAATCTATCCTGGAACGGATGGACCCGTCAGGCCGTGACCAGGTGTATCTACACTGCGCTCCGTCTGCAGGGTTGCTGAAGACGTCGTGCAGCTTGGCATCCTTAACTGTTTCCATCAGGGATCTGGACGTAGCGTCCAATCTGCTGTCGGCCCTGCCGGATCGTCCAGCCGCATCGATGATGCTTTTGAAGTCACCGCCTAGAATGACCGGCTTGGAGGTCGCCAGCAGCAGTGGGAGTTGCTGAAAAACCTCCAGCCGCTCAGCCCCTTGTGACGGGGCGTAGACTTTAATAACCAGAGTGGAGCATTCTTGTACATTACGTCTGCTACGAGGAGGCGCCTGCCCACCACCTCCTTAACCTGGGAGACGGTGAAGCTGCCTCCCCGCAGCAGAATCCCCAGGTCGGAGGATCGAGAGTCGTTTCCTCCCGACCAGATCAATGGCCCATGGGATCCACCATGGTGACCATTGCCTGTAGGAGCTGAGGTGCGGTATTGCACACTCCTGCAGAAACAACAGGTCAGCTTTGACCTTGGCAAGGTAGTCCAAGGTCGCAACACATCGCGTAGTACATTTAATGCTACACACATTTATGGATACAATCTTTACATCCATTTTAAAGCAGTTAGTCGCTTACCAAACCTGTTGTCTCTGAGAGTTCCAGACCTTTGGTCTGCTCCTTCATGCCCGTAGTGTTCACAAATTGTCTCACTTTGGATGGGCTGAGGAAAGCGTCCTGAACCTCCCCATTGGAGATGTTCTGCTCGGGTGGCATCTGGGGGTCCGTGCAGAGAGCGGGTTTTGAAATGTCCTCTGTTGGAGAAGCTTCTCCAATCCTCTCCCCCTCTGGGGCGTTTCTGCTCCCGGCTTCCCGGAGCTGGGGTGCGCTGAGCGCCTCACTGCTCCCAGATTCCTGGGGCTGGGGTACACTGGCCTCTTCGGGTTGTGGGAAAAGTTGGAGTGCGCTGGTCTCCTCATTGTCTCCAATGATCTGAAGCTCGGGTGTCTCATCCTCCAACTCCCTAGAGCTTTGCCGCTTCTTCTGTAGATGCCGCCCTTTCCCTTCTTCGTCTGAAGAGCTGCTGCTCTTGTCATCCGTGTCGGATAGGAGACGCCTCTTGACTCTTGTCTGGGAAGTGGCTTGGTTTCTTTTTAGCCCCTTCTTCCTTTTGGCTCTCTTCACCAGCTGCCACTCCCCCTGCTGCTTTCCCACTGCTGCCTCCTTCTCCTCCATTGATTTGCTCTCCTCAGGAGTGGGAGGTTCAGGGGGCAGTGCTGTTGATTGGCTGTCTGTTGCCCCAATCTTTTCCTCTACCTTGCCTCTCTCTGTGTCCTCCTTTGTCCCGTTGTTCTCCCTGGGGGCCTTGGTGGTTGGAGTGACACGAGGCATTTCTTCTGCTTCCCCCTCGTTGGCTTTGGCTGCCTGTGCATAAGTGAGGCAGCGTTTGGGGCAGGTCTTGTAGAGGTGACTTGCCTCGCCACACAGGTTGCAGCACTTAGTCTGTTTGCAGTCTTTTGTCTGGTGCCCTTCCTGTTTGCAGGTCTTGCAGAGGACAGCGCTGCAGTTGGCCGCCACATGACCAGACTTGCCGCATGAGCGACAAGGTTTGGGTTGCCCAGCGTAGACAAGGTAGCCACGGCTTCCCCCGATAGCGAATCTGGAAGGGGGGCGGAAGATGGCTCCCTTACCGTCGGTCTTGAGCGTGACCTTAACCTGGCATTTACATGTCCAAATCCCCAGATCATCTCTAACCGCGGTGCAGCTCCCAACCTTATCGAAGTACCTGGTAAGGAAGGTGAGCACATCAGCGACAGGGATGAAGGGGTTGTACAGGTGCACCATCGCAACCCGTTCACGATGCAACGGCAGAGCAAAGAGCGGCTCCACCGTCAGGATCTTCATTTCTGGCAGGTCTTTCTTTTCCTCAAACACCTTCAGGAGTTTGACGCAAGCTGCCACTTGCTTGAAAGCCACATCAAAAAATCCAGCGCTGGGGCAATCCTGTAGGCAGTAGATCTCCGCAGCCTCGAAACCACACAGCTTGAATAGGATCCTCTTGGTGAAGAAGGTCCTATCCATTCCTGTTCCTTGCTCGCTGCCCTTCACCATGACCTGGATGGTGTTAGGTACCCCATGGTAAGGAGTTCGACTGGTTATAGCCATTGCTCTTGAATGTTACTGGGAACAAAAGTCAATGGCAAAGTAAGACTTTTTAGTGTTTCCCGTGGCGACACTGGCCCCGATTTGCATTTAATCTCCTCTTAGCCAATCGTAGCACGGCATGGTTGGGGGTGGGTGTTTGGGGTGTGGGGGTGGGGGGGGGGCCCCCTTGACTCGAAGGGCGCCGGAGGGAGATGTCAATCAAAACCAAATCGGGCTGGTGATTGGCCCTTTCTGAACTGGGGCTGTCCCCTTGCTCATCCCATTGGTTTGCAAGGATGTCACTCAGCAGCTGCAGGTCAGACATATCTGGGGGGGGTGTGGGGGTGGGGGGCTACAACCGTCATGCCCACGTGTGGAGTTGAACATGACCCCGCCCCCTGGGCCCAGTGTTTCTCAGGCTCCCCTGTGAACTGCTTCACTCTGCCCCATAAACCCCACAAATCTGTCTTCAGATGTTCAAATGATCTTATTCAAATGTGAGCAGTTCCCACCAACGTGGCCTAGTCCCTGTGACCTTTTCCCTCAAAAAAAAATCTTCATTTGTATAATTTGCAAAAGTACATCACGTAACAGCTCAAATTTGACATTAGCGAAACAGATCGGTTTCCTTCAGTACCGTAGCTGGCACTCTGAGGTGCACAACCATTAAAAATTACATTTTCAGTGCACAACGCTAAGTAGACCATAAGACCATAAGACATGGGGGCAGAAATTAGGCCATTCGGCCCATCGAGTCTGCTCCGCCATTCAAATCATGGCTGATAAGTTTCTCAACCCCATTCTCCCGCCTTCTCCACGTGACCTTTGATCCCCTTACCAATCAAGAACCTATCTGTCTATCTGGTCTTAAATACACTCAATGACCTGGCCCCACAGCCTTCTGTGGCAATGAATTCCAGAGATTCACCACTCTCTGGCTAAAGAAGTTTCTGGCAGGAATGGGCAACTCGGCCACTTGGGCCTGCTCGGACATTCGGAGGTCATGGCTGACCTGATTGTGTCCACAGCTCCACTTTGCTGCTCCTTCCCCATAACCCTTGACCCCCCTCGTAGGTCAAAAAGCCTGTCCGACTCAGCCTTGAATATAATCAGCGGCCCAGCCTCTGCTTGCACGTCCTGGGGGAGAGAATTCCAAACACAAATGACCCTCTGAGAGAAGAAATTCCTCCTCACCTCTGTCTTTAATGGGAAACCCCTTATTTTTAAACTCTGCACACCCTCACCCTAGTGTTAGGATTCAGACCATGTGGGCCCTTCCAGGTATCAGACAGCCTTCTGTTAGCCTGGGAATGGGGATTGTGGTCTCCGCTGGAGGGACCTCCTCTGAGGAGGAAGAGAGGGGCAGAAGGGAGAGGAGGCCAGGTGTCTCAATGTAGCTCCCAGGGGAGTGACCTGTGGGAGGATAGGCGCAGGCACAAGGGGTGCAGGGCCAGCAGGTAGTCCAAGGCAGAGGGGGCTGTAGAAGACACCACTATCCTGCTGCCAGGGTTTACAGGCAGCGATGCAGCTACCTCAATATGTCCGAGGTGCACGGCCGAAGGAGGCTCCGCCTCTCCAGGGAGACAGTGACCTCCATTTGTCAGATGATTTGGCCTGAGATCAGCTCCAGCTGTGTGGACATCCCATGTCAGTGGCTCTGAAGGTCACAGTGACCCTCAACTACTATACCACCAGCTCTTTCCAGGAGTCAGTGGCGGGATCTGTGTGGAGTCTCCCAATCAGCTGTCCACAGTTGTGTCAAGCTGGTGACAGAAGCTCAGCCAGGCTGAGCGAGCCAGAGGGTTTGCAGTGATTACTGGGTTCCCCCGTATCCAGGGTACAGTTGACTGCACACACGTGGCCATCAAGGGTCAGCCGGGTGCCTTCGTCAACAGGAAGGGATTTCACTCCATGAACGTGCAGATAGAGTGTGATCACAGGATGCTGATTCTACAAGTCTGTGCAAGGTACCCAGGCAGCTCCCATGATGCCTACATCCTCAGACACTCCCAGGTGCCGAGGCTCTTCAGTGCTCCAGCCCGGCTGGATGGATGGCTGCTGGGTGACAAGGGCTATCTGTTGAAGAGGTGGCTTAGATGCCTCTCCACCTCCCAGGAACAGAGGCAGAACAACAGGATTCCAGCATTTTCCCAACGATAGGTGTTAGACCACCTGGCCAGTAGTTTCCTGCTTTCTGTCTCCCTCCTTGAATAGGGTGTTACATTTAGTTTTCCAATCCACTAGAACTTTTCCAAAATCTAGGGAATTTGGGAAGATTACAGGCAGTGCATCTTCTATCTCGGCAGCCACTCCTTTTAAGATCCTAGGTTGCAGGTCATCAATTCCAGTGGACTTGTCAGCCTCCAGTCCCGTTAGTTTTCCTAGTACATTTTCTCTAGCATGATCACGGTTGTTTATGTTCCTCCTCCCTTTGAACCCTTGATTTTCCCACTATTATTGCAATGCTTTTAATTTCTTCTACAGTGAAGACAGATAGAAAATATTTGTTCAAAGCCTCTGCCGCTTCCCTGCTTCTCATTAATTCCCCAGTTTCCTCCCCTGAGGGACCAATGTTTACTTTAGCTACTCTCTTCCTTTTTATGGACTACTAGAAGCATTTACTGTCTTTCTTTATATCCTTTGCTTGTTTATTCTCATATCCTAATTTCTTCATCTTATAGCCAGTTGGTCTGTTTCTGAGCTGTACATTCAATTTAAAACAAATTGGGGTCCACTGACATTAACAGGGGGCCTGGGATAATTTTATAAGTAGCAATTGTTGTCACGTGATGTAGAAGAGCCCACTGACCGAGCTATAAAGGAGACTCGGGAAACCACTCCAATTATGGGGTGCTGATGTCTGTGGGACCAGGAGGGACATTAATTTATCTTCTGAAAGACGGTCTGGAGAGAGAGATGCTGTGGTTTTTTGTCAAGGTTCATCCCGAGCTCTGTGCTCTATGGGCTGTTCCCAGGGACACACACTGAGACAAACATCAACTGCAGCTGGAGGATCATCAACTCGGTGAAACTTGTTGGTCTTCCAGCGCAAAGAGTTGTCCCCGACTGAGTGTTGCAGACTAGCACATTCCAAGGTCCAGGACTACGTGCTGAGGGACGCACTAAAGCTTGGGGCAGCTGCCGCAAAGGCTCAATGGGGAAATGTCGCTGTCTAAGACCTTTCTGCCCTAGGGCACCGAGGGACTGGGAATTGTATAGACCCCGTCGGACTGTACGACTCACACTGGATGTATATTGTATATATCACGTGTACCACTCTTATATTGAGCACTTCAGCATGAACATGGTCTTTGGAGAAAAGTTGAATATTATTGCACTTTCCCTAATGTCCAATTTGACACGTTTGGATTGCACTTTTAGATAGTTTATGAATGAAGTATATTTTTGGCAAAAAAAAAAATCAATCCACCTCCTGACCCTCTCTGTTCCTCCCCTGCAACACCCCCAGCGCCAGGTCTCTTTCTCTGACCGGCAATCGGATGGGGAATATTACCGCAACATGAACTGTCAATTGGTCCAGGTTTCTGGCCACTGCCATTGGGCGGGCAGGAGAGCTTAGCCAACCCGTGGTCTGCTTGAAATCGCCTCAGTCTGTCCCCAGTAACAACAGAGAGCAGCTTCAGTCACATGTTGCAGCCCCACCCATGTCCACAGGGAGATTACTTCTGTCCTTCTAGCTCTCGAAACTTTGACCCCCCCCCCCACTCTGCTGCAGCGGGTCTCCCTTCTCCCTCTGGCTATTGCTGGACACTTACTGCTTCTGGGCCGTGAACTGTTTGGAAAAGTTGTCACTTCAAGACATCAACAAGCTTCATTTAAAGTAACATCTTTAATATAGAAAAAATGTCTCAAGGTGCCTTTTCAAAATTCATTTATGGCATATGGGTTTCGCTGGCTGGGCCAGTATTTATCGCTCATCCCTAATTGCCCTTGAGAAGGTGGAGGTGAGCTCCCTGCTTGAGTCGCTGCAGTCCATGTGGTGTAGGTACACCCACAGTGCTGTTAGGGAGGGAGTTCCAGGATTTTGACCCAGTGACAGTGAAGGAACGGTGATATATTTCCAAGACAGGATGGTGAGTGACTTGGAGGAGAATTCCAGGTGGTGATGTTCCCCATGTGTCTGCTGCCCTTGTCCTTCTAGGTGGTAGTGGTCATGGGATTGACAGCTTCCTAGAGGCATCATTGAAATAAAGGCTTGGCTAAGGAATTGGGTTTTTGGATGAGGTGCAGAGATTGGGGGAGAGGACAGGTTTGGAGAGAGAGTGGGGGTTGCCCAGGCAGCTGAAAGCATGGCAGCAAATGATATGTGTGTGAGCAAGCGTGTGTATGCACTTTGCCTCCTTGTGTGGAAGTGTAAGTCTATCTGCGTGTATATGTGTGTCTCCGTACATCTACAGTCAATTTAATTTTATGAAAATAAAATATGAAGACTTTGAATGGAATTGGGTTGTGAAAGTGAGTGGAACATGCCCTGCAGCCCCAACATGTTGCCATAGCCTCCAGGGCTATGGACCAAGTGCTAGAAAATGGCATTAGTGTAGTCAGGTCTTTGTTGACCTGTGTGGACACAATGGGCTGAATGGCCTCCTTCTGTGCTGTAAATGTCTATGAGTCTCTGACTGCACCTATGCCCCGGGGAATCTATCTGCCCCTAAGAGAGGTGGGCAATCGCTTTCGGAGATGGAGGAGGGAACCTGTGTGCCAGTGTCGGAATATCAGGGTGTGACTGGGGGCACAGCGTGTGCAATGCCCCATAGGGTATACTGGAGAGTCATGGTCGCTGCTGGGGGCGAGGGTGGTTGGGGGCTGTGCTTGTTCCATTTCTCGTGGGAACTGTCTTCAGAAACTCTCATAAACGCTGTCGTAAGCCTCAGCGTCGGCTCCAGCTTCCTGTGAATAAATAAAAACAGGGAGGGGAGAGAAACAATGTTAGTGTTCGATGATCCGGCCAGGATCTCCCTGCGGGTGGCGTCACTCCCAGAGTGGAAGAATCTAGTCGATCCGAAGATCAATTCTGGATCGCTGTGGAGTTAGCTAATCTCAGTGGGTCAGTGAAGCACCCAAAGCCGGCCTCAGTCTCTCTGCACTAGCTGGGAAGAGGCGGCTGGGAAACCAGCCCAGCCTCCCTTTACTCTGTCCCAAGTGTGGACAGTTTGATCCTTGCAGAACCAATGGGACTTTTCCCATGTCCCACACAAGCTGCCTCTCGCACCTCTGAGCCACAATCCAATCAGTCCGTCTATGAGACCACCCAGACAGACACATTCACAGGACAGTGAGACCACCCAGACAGACACATTCACTGGACAGTGAGACCACCCAGACAAACACATCCACTGGACAGTGAGACCACCCAGACAAACACATCCACTGGACAGTGAGACCACCCAGACAGACACATTCACTGGACAGTGAGACCACCCAGACAGACACATTCACTGGACAGTGAGACCACCTAGACAAACACATTCACTGGACAGTGAGACCATCCAGACAGACACATTCACGGGACAGTGAGACCACCCAAACAGACACATTCACAAGACAGTGAGACCGCCCAGACAGACACATCCACTGGACAGTGAGACCACCCAGACAGACACATTCACTGGACAGTGAGACCACCTAGACAAACACATTCACTGGACAGTGAGACCACCCAGACAGACACATTCACAGGACAGTGAGACCACCTAGACAAACACATTCACTGGACAGTGAGACCATCCAAACAGACACATTCACGGGACAGTGAGACCACCCAAACAGACACATTCACAAGACAGTGAGACTGCCCAGACAGACACATCCACTGGATAGTGAGACCACCCAGACAGACACATCCACTGGACAGTGAGACCACCCAGACAGACACATTCCCAAGACAGTGAGACTGCCCAGACAGACACATCCACTGGACAGTGAGACCACCCAGACAGACACATTCACTGGACAGTGAGACCACCCAGACAGACACATCCACTGGACAGTGAGACCACCCAGACAGACACATTCACTTGACAGTGAGACCATCCAGACAGACACATTCACGGGACAGTGAGACCGCCCAGACAGACACATCCACTGGATAGTGAGACCACTCAGACAGACACATCCACTGGACAGTGAGACCGCCCAGACAGACACATCCACTAGACAGTGAGACCATCCAGACAAATACATCCATTGGACAGTGAGACCGCCCAGACAGACACGTCCACCAGGCAGTGAGACCACCCAGACAGACACATCCACCTACTAGGGATGGTCAATAAATGCTGGTCTTGCCAGTGACACCATTATCCTGAGAGCGATAAGAAATGACTGGAACAAGGTTTAAAAGCAGTCGCTTGGTATTACAGAATATGAATATTGTGGTGAAGGGAGACATATTGCTGAAGATTTTCATCTTGTACTCATTAGGGCAAATGCAAGATTGCCAAATTTCAAACAATCACAATAATTTATTGTACAGGAGAAAAAACTGCTGATTGGTTAGCAAGTTATCTTTGAAGTGTTGCCATGGAGAAAGCAATAGGGAACTACCGGCTCCCCACGCTCCAGTGTAATTCCACAAAGGTGCAAGGCTTGAACACACTCCTTTTGTTTGTGGAGAACAGGTCCCCAGATAAGAGGATAACCAGGTAATCTCATAATTTGGCTCATTTATACCTGCTCAAAGTGATCCATTCATACACGGGGGCCTGTTTTCTGCAAACAAAAGCAACCTGAATCTTTTCCTAAACTATCCAGTAGCTTGGGGAGCCTATAGTTCCCCATTGCTTTCCCTATGGCAACGCCTCAGCCAATCAGAGTTGACTTGCCAACATATCAGCACCCTTTACTCCTGTAGTATAAATTGTGGTGATTGTTTGAAATTTGGCATTCTTGTGTTTGTCCCGGTGAACGCAAGATGAAAGATTTCAGCAACATGTCCCTCCTTTCAGCAAGGTTTAAGGTTCAAAAGGTTAGACGCACCACTGGTGATTTATTTTTTCCGGCGTGATCGTGGGTGTTGGTTCTCTCACTGTCAAGGGTGCAGTAAACGGATTTCTGGCGAGCTTGGAGAGCCTGCAGAAAGAGAAGACGTTCTATGATTTCACATTTCTACACAACCTTTTCACATTTCTACACAATTTCTACAAAACCTGGCACCAGAGGAGCCACATAACACAGCTTAATCTTAACATCAATGGAACTCCACGGTAAAGTCTCCGGTGGAGTGCGGTGTCACTCCCTCACTCTGGTGCTGGGATTGAGTGAGTGAGCCCCTCCAGCAGCAGTCAGGCTGCAACATGTTGTTGGAATAAAGTCCAAAGCCAGCACCCTCAGTGCGATAGAAGGGAGATGTGGGTTGTAAAAAGGGATCAGCGAGCCAGTAAAAATTAGGAACAAGCAGAAGCTTGAATTCACAGAGAAGGGTGTGCAGTCTGCAGAAGGTCCAGGGTCAAAATAGCTGGCCCCAAGAAGTAGGAACTGGACAAAGACTTGAATTCTTACCGGTTGCAAATGCGCTGGCTGCTGCCTTGTGACTGTGCAGAACTGACGATGTTGGGTTCGATTCCAAGTCTGTGAGCAGTCAGCTCAGAGCAGTCCAGGGGCAGAATGTGGCGCTTGTCAGGCAGACGTGCACCTGACCCGAGCGAGTGTAAAATAACGCCCAATGACCTCAGGCGAGCATCCCAACGTCATCGCACAGTCGCGCAATATTTCAGCCGGCGGGCGAGTGTGGGAGTCGGCAGCGCGCTGGCTGACAACTGATCAGCCTGTTAAGGCCCTTAATCGACTAGTTGTTTGGACTTTTTCGCTGCCGTTCAGTTGTCAGGCGGGTGAAGAGGCCAAGCGGACTCTGCATTTTTGGCGAAACCTCTTCCGCAGGCGGGGATGAGGTTCGGACCAGTGATTAAAAAAATAAATAAAGACTTTTTTTTGCGCTCATATTTTACACATCCCTCCTGTGATCAGGAAGGGTCAGTGCCGTGTTGGCATGGGTCACTTAGCAACAGTGGTTAGGTTGCCCCCCCCCCACCCCCACCCCACTGCCTCCCCCACCAACTCTGAATAGAGTTACTGCATTGAATCGTTCACAGCATGTAGCCTTTGCTGGGTGGGCCAGCATTTATTGCCCAAGCCTATTTGCCCCTGAGAGGGCGGTGCTGAGCTGTCTTCCGTACCCGCTGCACGTGGTGCACTTACACCCACAGGACTGCTTTGGGGGTGACCTCAAGGATCTGTACCCAGGCACAGTGCTGGAACGCTGAAATATTTCAAGGTCAGGATGCTGACTGACTGGGAGGGGAACCTCAAGGTGGCAGAGCAGCTACCCATCTGCTGCCCCCCGGCACTCGACCTGGTAATGCTTCCTTGCTTTGGAGGGCGATGCAGTGTGGGTGGCAAATGTTACAGAGGCAGCATCTGGGCAAGGGGGCCAGCCCTGGCTGCTGGGGGTGAGTGTGCGGCTGCTTCAGGGTCATGATTCACAGGAGCCCTGCGATGTTTCACTCAGGAGGGGGTGGAAGGGATGCGATGGCGATCCAGGTTAAGGGTGGATTAATCAATGCTCCTCTCTCCTTTTCAGGAGAAGACCACAAACGGTAACTCTGAGCGGGTGCGGACTGGCAGAGGGCTGGCACAGTTGGCGATTCTCACCAGATCCGAGCAAGAGGCTCTCGAGCTGGAGAGGTGCCCTGCGCCCGGGGTCAACTGGTAGCAGTGAGGTTGGGGTGCCAGTGGGGGACAAGAGTGCCATGCACTGAGATCACAATATCTGTCAGTGCAACCGTTCCACTGTTTACTGAATTCAGTTTCCAACATGGGTCTCCCACTGATTACAGAAGGAGGAGCGCATCCTGATCCGGGGGCCAGGCATGAACATTAACAGAGTCAGGACTTCAACTAATCAAATGTCCTTGTTCTTCCTTTCAGCCTCACCCAGTGTCCCAGCTCGGTGCCCATCCATCAATGGTGAGCAGGAAGGTCCGAAGCGACCTCACGTTGGCGCATGAGCTGCCTGTCGTCTCTGTGGGCACCTCTCAGGGCGCTCCGGATGATGGCAGCAGCTCCTCCGCCTCTCTGCCAGTGACCCTGGCATCCGATGAGGCTGCGGTGACGGGGGAGATGCCAGCTGTGGAACTGGCAGCTCCCTCCCAGGTGGGGCCAGCGCAGGCTCCACAGGCCAGACGGCGTCTGCCAAGATCATCGAGGGCAACAGAGTGAGCAGGCTGTCTCGAATGCCAGTGCCAGCAAGGGGGGAGCACCCAGACGTAGCACCCAAAAAAGTAAGCACCTTAGACACACCACGAGCTTCTCATTGGTGGTTTTCTGTTGCCCCGCTGTTAGTTGATTATTAGTCGGTTTGCAGCTCAACACCTGTGGATGAAGTTTCTTTTCTGTTTTGTTTTATGAAAACATTAAATGCTTTAACTGTGAACAAGGCTCAGGGTGATTCTTCACTTCTGCAGGTGGACAGGAACCCATGATGTTATGAGTGACTAGTTTGTCATTGAGCTTTACTGACAAGGACATAGTTAATGTTCCTAACCAGGCAGATGGTGCTCTCAGGGTATCGAGTATGGAGCCTGCAGCCCAGGCATGTGTTGAAGGTCCATGTTTGGTGGGCTAGCTGAAGGTTTGTTGGATCAAAGCCTCCCGAGTGTCCCTGCCTCCCTGGAGGTTGCCTTGGTCAGTGTCTACCCCCTCAGCGTTCTCCTGAGTGTGCTCATCCTCGGACTCATCGTGTGCAGCCAGAGCATCTGTGTCAATGTCTTCATCATCCGCTGCGTTCCCCCCTTTCCAGTGCCAGATTGTGGAGAGCGCAGCATAGCAACCACTACCAGCGGCACATGATCTGGGGGGTACTGGAGTGAGACCCCAAACCGTCCAGGCATTGGAAGTACATCTTGAGTAGACCGATGGTTCTCTCTACCACCGCCCTTGTGGTGGCGTGGCTCCTATTGTACCGCATAAGGGTGATTACAAACTGCTGAATTTCTACTTATTCAATGATATTCTCAACCATCAGCAATCATAAGGCCATAAGCCTTAGGAGCAGAAGGAGGCCATTCAGCCCATCAAGTCTGCGCCACCATTCAATAAGGTCATGGCTGATCTGATAATCCTCAAATCCATTTTCTTGTCTTTTCCCCGTAACCCTTGATTCCCTCGCTGATTAAAAATCTGTCTGTCTCAGCCTTGAATATACTTAATGACCCAGCCTCTACAGCCCTCTACAGTAAAGAATTCCACAGATTAACTAGCTGCTGAGAGAAGAAATTCCTCTTCATCTCCGTCTCAAATGGGTGACCCTTTACTCTGAGATTATGCCCTCTGGTCCTAGACCCTCCCACAAGGGGAAACAACCTCTCAGCAAATACCCTGTCAAGTCCCCTAAGAATCTTATATGAGATCACCTCTCATTCTTCTAAACTCCATTGAGTACAGGCCCAACCTACTCAACCTCTCCTCATAAGAAAATCACTCCATACTCAGGATCAGCCTAGTGAACATCTGGACTCCCTCCAATGCCAGTATATCTTTTCCTTAGATAAGGGGACCAAAGCTGTTCACAGTATTCTAGATGAATAGGGACTCGAACTCAAGTTCTGTCGAAGGGTCATGAGGACTCGAAACGTCAACTCTTTTCTTCTCCGCCGATGCTGCCAGACCTGCTGAGTTTTTCCAGGTAATTCTGTTTTTGTTTTGGATTTCCAGCATCCGCAGTTTTTTTGTTTTTATTTATATTCTAGATGTTGTCTAGCTAGTGCCTTGTATAGTTTTAGCAAGACTTCCCTATTTTTATACTCCATTCCCTTTGAAATAAAGGCCAACATTCCACTTGACTTCCCTATTCCCTGTTGAACTTGTATGCTAGCTTTCTGGGATTAATGCATGAGGACTCCCAAATCCCTCTGTGCTGAGCTTTCTACTGTCTTTCTCTATTTAAATAATATTCAGCTCCTCTATCCTTCCTGCCAAATTACATAACCTCACATTTTCCCAACTATATTCCATCTGCCAAGTTTTTGCCCACTCACTTAACCTGTCTATATCCCTCTGTAGACTCTTTGTACCATCCTCATCACTTGTCTTCCCACCTGTGTTTGTGTTATCCGTGAACTTGGCGATAGTACATTCACTTCTCTTATCTAAGTCATTATTATATATTGTAAATAATTGTGGCCCCAGCACTGAACCCTGTGGCACTCCAGGTTGCCATCCTGAAAGTGCCCCCCTTTCCCAACTCTCTGTCTTCTATTGGTTAGCCAATCCTCTATCCATGCTAATATACTACCCCCAACACCATGGGCTCTTATTAAGTAGTCTTATGTGTGGTACCTTATCAAACACCTTTTGGAAATGCAAATATATTACATCTATTGGTTCCCCTTTATCTATCCTGTTTGTTACCCACTCAAAGAATTCTAATAAATTTGTTGGGTATGATTTCCCCTTCATGAAACCATGCTGACTCTGTTTGATTATATTATATATTTCCAAATGCTCTGTTATTACATCCTTCATAATAGAGTCTAACGTTTTCCCAATGATGGATGTTAAGCTAACTGGCCTATAGTTACCTAATTTTGTCTCCCTCCCTTTTTAAATAAGGGCATTATATTGGCAGTTTTCCAATCTTCTGGGACTTTTCCAGAATCTAAGGATTTTTGGAAGATTACTACCAGTGCATCCACTATCTCTGTAGCTACTTCCTTTAACATCCTAGGATGCAACCCATCAGGTCCAGGGGATTTATCAGCCTTTAGCCCATTAATTTCCCTAGTACTTTTTTTCTAGTGATAGTTATTGTATTTACTTCTTCCCCCACCTTTTGCCCCTTGATTAATTAGTATCTTTGGAATGCTATTAGTGTCTTCTACCGTGAAGACTGATGCAAAGTATTTATTTAACTCCTCTGCCATTTCCTGGTTCCCCACTGTTATTTCCCCAGCCTCATTCTCTAGTGGGCCTATGTTCACTTTGGCCTCTCTCTTCCCTTTTATATATTTAAAGAAGCTCTTACTGTCCATTTTTACATTACTTGCTAGTTTACCCTCAAAGTTTATTTTCTCCTTCTTTATTATTTTGTTGGTGATCTTTTGTTGGTTTTTAAGACTTTCCAAATTCTCGGGCTTATAACTAACCTTTGACACATTGTATATTTTTCTTTCAATTTGATACTATCCTTAACTTCCTTGGTTAACCATGGTTGGTTTATCCCCTTCCTAGAATCCTTCTTCCTCACTGGGATATATCTTTGTTGTGAGTCAAGAACTATTTTCTTAAACGTCTGCCATTGTTCATCAACCTTCTCTATAAATACTGACACACTCCCAAGGACCCTGTGTAAATAATGACACACTCCCAGGACACTCTGTAAATACCGACACACTCCCAAGGACCCTGTGTAAATACTGACACACTCCCAGGACCCTCTGTAAATACCGACACTCTCCCAAGGACCCTGTGTAAATACTGACACTCCCAAGGACCCTGTGTAAATACTGACACACTCCCAGGACCCTCTGTAAATACCAACACACTCCCAAGGACCCTGTGTAAATACTGACACACTCCCAAGGACCTTGTGTAAATACTGACACACTCCCAGGACCCTGTGTAAATACTGACACACTCCCAGGCACCCTGTGTAAATACTGACACACTCCCAGGACCCTGTGTAAATACTGACACACTCCCCGGGACCCTGTGTAAATACTGACACACTCCTAGGACCCTGTGTAAATACTGACACACTCCCAGGACACTCTGTAAATACTGACACACTCCTAGGACCCTGTGTAAATACTGACACACTCCCAGGCACCCTGTATAAATACTGACACACTCCCAGGGACCCTGTGTAAATACTGACACACTCCCAGGGACCCTGTGTAAATACTGACACACTCCCAGGACCCTGTGTAAATACTGACACACTCCCAGGGACCCTGTGTAAATACTGACACACTCCCAAGGACCCTGTGTAAATACTGACACACTCCCAGGACACTCTGTAAATACTGACACACTCCCAGGGACCCTGTGTAAATACTGACACACTCCCAGGACCCTGTGTAAATACTGACACGCTCCCCGGGACCCTGTGTAAATACTGACACACTCCCAGGGACCCTGTGTAAATACTGACACACTCCCAGGGACCCTGTGTAAATACTGACACACTCCCCGGGACCCTGTGTAAATACTGACACACTCCCAGGCACCCTGTGTAAATACTGACACACTCCCAGGGACCCTGTGTAAATACTGACACACTCCCCGGGACCCTGTGTAAATACTGACACACTCCCAGGGACCCTGTGTAAATACTGACACACTCCCAGGGACCCTGTGTAAATACTGACACACTCTCAGGGACCTTGTGTAAATACTGACACACACTCAGGGACCTTGTGTAAATACTGACACACTCCCAGGACCCTGTGTAAATACTGACACACACTCAGGGACCTTGTGTAAATACTGACACACTCCCAGGACCCTGTGTAAATACTGACACACTCTCAGGGACCTTGTGTAAATACTGACACACACTCAGGGACCTTGTGTAAATACTGACACACTCCCAGGACCCTGTGTAAATACTGACACACTCCCAGGGACCTTGTGTAAATACTGACACACTCCCAGGCACCCTGTGTAAATACTGACACACTCTCAGGGACCTTGTGTAAATACTGACACACTCCCAGGACCTTGTGTAAATGAGCTGGAAATGGACCAATAAATCCAAGGTCAGTGACACTGAAGCTGGGATTTGCCGGCGTTGGCTGAGTTCAGTGGCCTGAGTGGACAATGTGGTGAGAAGGCCAGAAATCAGTTTCACCGTGTCATGAAAGCAGTTTGTGATCGTCTGCTCTGCCTGTTAATGGCGCGTTGTGTTTCCTGCCACTGGATGTTGCTGAGCCTCATTGTAAAACATCTGCAGTAAAAGGCCAGCCCTCCGGACTCATCCCCACCCCCCTCCCCCCACCACCCCCTACTGGACTGTCCGCCCACACCAGTGGGGAAACAAGCCAACACGTTTCACAACAAAGCATGAGTGACCGGCGTCCGGCAGGCTGCACTTCACCCTGGACTTCAAGTCAGCCCTCGCAGACATCAGCGCCAGGCTTCACAGACCCAGCACCACATCACGGGCAAGTCTCTGCCCACCAGATCAGCCATATGTGGGTGGCTTCTCAATGGCTGCTGGGCTAGGGCTTGCTTGGGAAGGGGGAGAAGGGGCCTCAGGCAAGGGTAGAGGCTGCTGGATGAAGGCTGTACTGGGGAAGGGGGGTATCCCAGGGTGTGTGTGTGTGTGTGTGTGTGGGGGGGGGGGGGGGGGGGGCACATGTTGATCTGTGCAAGTGGCCTCAAGATGGTGAGGGCTGAGGAGGCAGTCTCCAGAGGAGATGAGGCCAGATGAGATAAAGATGTGAGGGTGTGTGAGAGAGAGTGAGTGGTGATGTCCCTTGAGCTGGCAGTGAGTGAGATGCCAGTGAATGTGTGATGGGCTTGTGAGTGTGAGAGTTTAGAGTGATGAGATGGTTGCCTTATCCTGGCGGCACAGATGAGATCATTCACCCTCAATCTGCACTGGATGGCCGACCTCTCCTGTGCAGCGTTGGCACTGACCACCACTGCCACCGCCTCCCAAGACACAATGGTGATGAAAATGTTGTTTTACCTGCCCTCTACCACACTTAGTGCAAATCTGCCCTGAGACTAAAACATGGATAAACCTCTGCTACTCTCAAAATTATACACTCCTAGCTTCTGTTACTCTTTTTATAATGCACTATATAACACATTGCCCTTTATGCACTCTTCAAATAACACATTCCTCTATAAGGAGGAGATTTTTCTGGTAGGGGTTAGATACCAACCGAGGCAAAATGTTGCCGAACCACAACTGAGCTTATTGGGTGATGACAGAGATATTGAATCTGACGGACAAAATAATGCATGTCAGGTTATGCTGAAGCTTTATAAAGATTTGGTTGGGCCACAATTGTGTCCAGTTCTGGTGACCACAGTTTAGAGAGGATGTGAGAGTCCTTCAGATGGCGAAGAGGAGGTTCAGGGACTGGAGTGTTTTAGCTACGAGGTTGGGTTGGGGAAGCTGGGGTTGTTCCCCTTGGAGCAAAGCAGGTCGAGGGGAGATTTGACAGAGGCGGACAAGATAATAACAGGTTTGGATAAGATAGAGGAAGGGAAGCTGCATCTATCAGTTGATGGTCCAAGGATTAGGGGGACAGATTCCAGGTTTCGGGTAAGAGGCGACAGGGACAGAAGGACATTTTTACACAGTACGTGCTAATGACCTGGAACGTGCTGCCTACGAGGGTGGGTGGGAACAGAGACAGTCAGTGATTTCAAAAGGGGGGAATTGGATGGGAACTTGGAGGGAATGAACTTGCAGGGCTACAGGGATAGAGCAGGGAATTGAGACTGACTGGATTGCTCTGCTGGGGAGCCAGCAATGATTCAATGGGCAGGATTTTACCGTTGTCGAGCGGGGGATGGGGCCTGATCGCCGACGCGGGATGATGTCAGGCAGAACCCCCGATGTCACCCCGCACCAGTGAAATGTTCAGGAAGGCGGGGGCGCAGCCAAATCAGCTGCGGGCTCGCCGACCTGTCACTGGCCAATGGAGGCCATTGACAGGATCATTTAACCAATTGAAGGACCTGCCCATCCAACCTTAAGGTTTAGCGCGTTGGCCAGGAACCACAGTGGCAAATAGAAAAAACATGAAACTGCATCCACCGGCGGGTTGAGGTTTCATGCAGGGTTTTAAAAATTTTAATAAAGTTATTCTGTAAATTATGAACATGTCCCATCTCGTGTGACATTGTCACCCGATGGGGACATGCAAGGGATTTCTTTTCTCTATTTTTAATATTTTTCAAAGTCCAGGCGATCTCCCAGAGGCTGCACTTAGCCTCAGGGAGATGGGCGCACTTCCGTGTGCCTGTGTGAAAGAGGGCACCCTCGATTTTAAGGGAACCCCCCCACTCGCTCACACAGGAAGCACATAGCCCTTCCCGCTGGATGTCACACTGCGCGGGCCTTAATTGACCCGCCCACATAAAATGGTGGGGCAACCGGTGGCGATCAGGTCCACACCCACCCACCATTGGGTCAGCTCCTCCAGCTGGACGAACGGAAAATTCAGCCCAATGAGTCAACAGGCCCCCTTCTGCGCTGCCATGAATCGATGACTATTAATTACAAAATAACACACTCCGTGCCTGTCACTCCCTGCGTAACACACTCCGTGCCTCTGTCACTCCCTGCGTAACACACTCTGTGCCTCTGTTACTCCCTGTAAAACACATTCCTTGCTTATGTCACTCCTGAGTAACACACACTTGGCTTCTGTTACTCCCCGTGTAACACACTCCGTGCCTCTGTTACTCCCTGTAAAAAACATTCCATGCCTCTGTCACTCCCTGGGTAACACACTCCTGACTTCTGTTACTCTCTGTGTAACACACTCCGTGCCTCTGTTACTCCCCATGTAACACACTCCGTGCTTCTGTTACTCCCCGTGTAACACACTCCGTGCCTCTGTTACTCCACATGTATTACACTCCGTGCCTCTGTTACTCCCTGTGTAACACAAACATTGTCTCTGTTACTCACTGTGAAATACACTCCTTGCCTCTGTCACTCCCTGGGTAACACACTCCTGGCTTCTGTTACTTCCTGTGTAACACACTCCGTGCCTCTGTTACTCCCTGCGTAACACAATCCTGGCTTCTGTTACTCCCTGTGTAACACACTCCGTGCCTCTGTCACTCCCTGGATAACACACTCCTGGCTTCTGTTACTCTCTGTGAAACACACTCCGTGCCTCTGTTACTCCCCATGTAACACACTCCGTGCTTCTGTTACTCCCCGTGTAACACACTCCGTGCCTCTGTTAATCCACGTGTATTACACTCCGTGCCACTGTTACTCACTGGATAACAAACTCCTGGCTTCTGTTAATCCCTGTGTAACACACTCTGTGTCTCTGTCAAACCCTGTGTAACACACTCATTGCCTCTGTTATTCCCTGTGTAACACACGCCTTGTCTCTGTTACTCCGTGTGTAACAAATTCCGTGTCTCTGTCACTCCCTGTGTAACACATTCCGTGTCTCTGTCACTCCCTGTGTAACACACTCTGTGTCTCTGTCACTCCCTGTGTAACACACACCTTGTCTCTGTCACTCCCTGTGTAAAACACACCTTGTCTCTGTCACTCCCTGTGTAACACACTCCGTGTCTCCGTCACTCCCTGTGTAACACATTCCGTGTCTCTGTCAATCCCTGTTAACACACTCCGTGTCTCTGTCACTCCCTGTGTAACACACACCTTGTCTCTGTCACTCCCTGTGTAACACACACCTTGTCTCTGTCACTCCCTGTGTAACACACTCCGTGTCTCTGTCTCTCCCTGTGTAACAGACACCGTGTCTCTGTCACTCCCTTTGTAACAGACTCCGTGTCTCTGTCACTCCCAGTGTAACACACTCCGTGTCTCTGTCACTCCCTGTGTAACACACTCCGTGTCTCTGTTACTCCCTGTGTAACACACTCCCTGTCTCTGTCACACCCTGTGTAACACATTCCGTGTCTCTGTCATTCCCTGTGTAACACACTCCGTGCCTCTGTCACTCCTTGTGTAACACATTCCGTGTCTCTTTTAATCCCTGGGTAACACACTCCTGGCTTCTGTTACTTCCCGTATAACACACTCCGTGCCTCTGTTACTCCCCGTGCAACACACTCCGTGCTTCTTTTACTCCCCGTGTAATACACTCCGTGCCTCTGTTACACCCTGTGTAACACACTCCGTGCTTCTGTTACTCCCCGTGTAATACACTCCTTGCCTCTGTTACTCCCTGTGTAATACATTCCGTGCCTCTGTTACTCCCTGTGTAACACATTCCGTGCCTCTGTCACTCACTGTGTAATACATTCCGTGCCTCTGTAACTCCCTGTGTAACACATTGCGTGCCTCGGAAACTCCCCGTGTAACACATTCCGTGCCTCTGTCACTCCCTGTGTAACACATTCCGTGCCTCTGTTACTCACTGTGTAACACATTCCGTGCCTCTGTTACTCCCTGTGTAATACATTCCGTGCCTCTGTTACTCCCTGTGTAACACACTCCGTGCCTCTGTTACTCACTGTGTAACACATTCCGTGCCTCTGTCACTCCCTGTGTAACACATTCCGTGTCTCTGTTACTCCCTGTGTAACACACTCCGTGTCGCTGTCACTCCCTGTGTAATACATTCCGTGTCTCTGTTACTCCCTGTGTAACACACTCCCTGCTTCTGTCACTCCCTGTGTAACACATTCCGTGTCTCTGTCACTCCCCGTGTAACACATTCCGTGTCTCTGTCACTCCCTGTGTAACACATTCCGTGTCTCGGTTATCCCTGTGTAAAACATTCCGTGTCTCGGTTACACCCTGTGTAACACATTCCGTGTCTCTGTTACTCCCTGTGTAATACATTCCGTGTCTCTGTTACTCCCTGTGTAACACATTCCGTGTCTCTGTTACTCCCTGTGTAACACATTCCTTGTCTCTGTTACTCCCTGTGTAACACACTCCGTGCCTCTGTCACTCCCTGTGTAACACACACTGTGTCTCTGTTACTCCCTGTGTAACCCACACCGTGTCTCTGTTACTCCCCCTTTAACACACTCAGTGCCTCTATCAATCCCTGTGTAACACATTCCGTGCCTCTGTTACTCCCTGTGTAATACATTCCGTGTCTCTGTTACTCCCTGTGTAACACATTCCGCGTCTCTGTTACTCGCTGTGTAACACACACCGTGTCTCTGTCACTCCCTGTGTAACACACACCGTGTCTCTGTTACTCCCTGTGTAACACTCAACGTGTCTCTGTTACTCCCTGTGTAACACACTCCGTGCCTCTGTTACTCCCCGTGTAATACACACCGTGCCTCTGTTATTCCCGGTGCAACACACTGCGTGTCTCTGTTACTCCCTGTGTAACACATTCCGTGTCTCTGTTACTCCCTGTGTAACACATTCTGTGCCTCTGTCAATCCCTGTGTAACACATTCCGTGCCTCTGTCAATCCCTGTGTAACACACTCCGTGCTCCTGTCACTCATTGTGTAACACACTCCGTGTCTCTGTTACTCCCTGTGTAACACATTCCGTGTCTCGGTTACTCTCTGTGTAACACATTCCGTGTCTCTGTTACTCCCTCTGTAACACAGCCCGTGCTTCTGTTACTCCCTGTGTAACACTCTCCGTGCCTCTGTCAATCCATGTGTAACACTTTCCGTGTCTCTTTTACCCCCTGGGTAAAACATTCCGTGTCTCTGTCACTCCCTTTGTAACACAATCCGTGACTCTGTTACTCCCTGTGTAACACACTACGTGTCTCTGTCACTCCCTGTGTAACACACAACGTGCCTCTGTTACTCCCTGCGAAACACACTCCGTGTCTCTGTCACTCCCTGTGTAACACATTCCGTGCATCTGACACTCCCAGTGTAACACACTCCGTGCCTCTGTTACTCCCTGTGTAACACACTCCGTGCTTCTGTTACTCCCCGTGTAACACACTCCGTGCCTCTGTTAATCCACGTGTATTACACTCCGTGCCACTGTTACTCACTGGATAACAAACTCCTGGCTTCTGTTAATCCCTGTGTAACACACTCTGTGTCTCTGTCAAACCCTGTGTAACACACTCATTGCCTCTGTTATTCCCTGTGTAACACACGCCTTGTCTCTGTTACTCCGTGTGTAACACATTCCGTGTCTCTGTCACTCCCTGTGTAACACATTCCTTGTCTCTGTCACTCCCTGTGTAACACACTCTGTGTCTCTGTCACTCCCTGTGTAACACACACCTTGTCTCTGTCACTCCCTGTGTAAAACACACCTTGTCTCTGTCACTCCCTGTGTAACACACTCCGTGTCTCCGTCACTCCCTGTGTAACACATTCCGTGTCTCTGTCAATCCCTGTTAACACACTCCGTGTCTCTGTCACTCCCTGTGTAACACACACCTTGTCTCTGTCACTCCCTGTGTAACACACACCTTGTCTCTGTCACTCCCTGTGTAACACACTCCGTGTCTCTGTCTCTCCCTGTGTAACAGACACCGTGTCTCTGTCACTCCCTTTGTAACAGACTCCGTGTCTCTGTCACTCCCAGTGTAACACACTCCGTGTCTCTGTCACTCCCTGTGTAACACACTCCGTGTCTCTGTTACTCCCTGTGTAACACACTCCCTGTCTCTGTCACACCCTGTGTAACACATTCCGTGTCTCTGTCATTCCCTGTGTAACACACTCCGTGCCTCTGTCACTCCTTGTGTAACACATTCCGTGTCTCTTTTAATCCCTGGGTAACACACTCCTGGCTTCTGTTACTTCCCGTATAACACACTCCGTGCCTCTGTTACTCCCCGTGCAACACACTCCGTGCTTCTTTTACTCCCCGTGTAATACACTCCGTGCCTCTGTTACACCCTGTGTAACACACTCCGTGCTTCTGTTACTCCCCGTGTAATACACTCCTTGCCTCTGTTACTCCCTGTGTAATACATTCCGTGCCTCTGTTACTCCCTGTGTAACACATTCCGTGCCTCTGTCACTCACTGTGTAATACATTCCGTGCCTCTGTAACTCCCTGTGTAACACATTCCGTGCCTCTGTAACTCCCCGTGTAACACATTCCGTGCCTCTGTCACTCCCTGTGTAACACATTCCGTGCCTCTGTTACTCACTGTGTAACACATTCCGTGCCTCTGTTACTCCCTGTGTAAAACATTCCGTGCCTCTGTTACTCCCTGTGTAACACACTCCGTGCCTCTGTTACTCACTGTGTAACACATTCCGTGCCTCTGTCACTCCCTGTGTAACACATTCCGTGTCTCTGTTACTCCCTGTGTAACACACTCCGTGTCGCTGTCACTCCCTGTGTAATACATTCCGTGTCTCTGTTACTCCCTGTGTAACACACTCCCTGCTTCTGTCACTCCCTGTGTAACACATTCCGTGTCTCTGTCACTCCCCGTGTAACACATTCCGTGTCTCTGTCACTCCCTGTGTAACACATTCCGTGTCTCGGTTACACCCTGTGTAACACATTCCGTGTCTCTGTTACTCCCTGTGTAATACATTCCGTGTCTCTGTTACTCCCTGTGTAACACATTCCGTGTCTCTGTTACTCCCTGTGTAACACATTCCTTGTCTCTGTTACTCCCTGTGTAACACACTCCGTGCCTCTGTCACTCCCTGTGTAACACACACTGTGTCTCTGTTACTCCCTGTGTAACCCACACCGTGTCTCTGTTACTCCCCCTTTAACACACTCAGTGCCTCTATCAATCCCTGTGTAACACATTCCGTGCCTCTGTTACTCCCTGTGTAATACATTCCGTGTCTCTGTTACTCCCTGTGTAACACATTCCGCGTCTCTGTTACTCGCTGTGTAACACACACCGTGTCTCTGTCACTCCCTGTGTAACACACACCGTGTCTCTGTTACTCCCTGTGTAACACACAACGTGTCTCTGTTACTCCCTGTGTAACACACTCCGTGCCTCTGTTACTCCCCGTGTAATACACACCGTGCCTCTGTTATTCCCGGTGCAACACACTGCGTGTCTCTGTTACTCCCTGTGTAACACATTCCGTGTCTCTGTTACTCCCTGTGTAACACATTCTGTGCCTCTGTCAATCCCTGTGTAACACATTCCGTGCCTCTGTCAATCCCTGTGTAACACACTCCGTGCTCCTGTCACTCATTGTGTAACACACTCCGTGTCTCTGTTACTCCCTGTGTAACACATTCCGTGTCTCGGTTACTCTCTGTGTAACACATTCCGTGTCTCTGTTACTCCCTCTGTAACACAGCCCGTGCTTCTGTTACTCCCTGTGTAACACTCTCCGTGCCTCTGTCAATCCATGTGTAACACTTTCCGTGTCTCTTTTACCCCCTGGGTAAAACATTCCGTGTCTCTGTCACTCCCTTTGTAACACAATCCGTGACTCTGTTACTCCCTGTGTAACACACTACGTGTCTCTGTCACTCCCTGTGTAACACACAACGTGCCTCTGTTACTCCCTGCGAAACACACTCCGTGTCTCTGTCACTCCCTGTGTAACACATTCCGTGCATCTGACACTCCCAGTGTAACACACTCCGTGCCTCTGTTACTCCCTGTGTAACACACTCCGTGCCACTGTTACTCCCCATGTAACACACTCTGTGCCTCTGTTACTCCCTGTGAAACACACTCCGTGTCTCTGTCACTCCCTGTGTAACACACTCCGTGTCTCTGTCACTCCCTGTGTAACACACACCGTGTCCCTGTCACTCCCTGTGTAACACATTCCATTTCTCTGTCACTCCCTGTGTAACACACTCCGTGTCTCTGTCACTCCCTCTGTTACACAATCCGTGTCTCTGTCACACACTGGGTAACACATTCCGTGTCTCTGTCACACCCTGGCTAACACATTCCGTGTCTCTGTTACTCCCTATGTAACACACTCCGTGTCTCAGTTAATCATTTTGTAACACGTTCCGTGTCTCTGTCACTCCCTGTGTTACAAATTCCGTGTCTCTGCCACTCCCTGTGTTACAAATTCGGTGTCTCTGTCACTCCCTGTGTAACACACTCCGTGTCTTGTCACTCCCTGCATAACACATTCCGTTTCTCTGATACTCACTGTGTAACACACCCCGTGCCTCTGTCTCTCCCTGTGTAGCACACACCTTTCCTCTGTCACTCCCTGTGTAACACACTCCTGGCTTCTGTTATTCCCTGTGTAACACACTCCGTGTCTCTGTTACTCCCTGTGTAGCACACATCGTGTCTCTGTCACTCCCTGTGTAACACACTCCGTGTCTCTGTCTCTCCCTGTGTAACAGACACCGTGTCTCTGTCACTCCCTGTGTAACACACTCCGTGTCTCTGTCACTCCCTGTGTAACACATTCCGTATCTCTGTTACTCCCTGTGTAACACTCTCCCTTTCTCTGTCAGTCCTTGTGTAATACATTCCGTGTCTCTTTTAATCCCAGGGTAACAAACTCCTGGCTTCTGTTACTCCCCGTATAACACATTCCGTCTCTCTGTTACTCCCTGTGTAACACATTCCGTGCCTCTGTTACTACCTGTGTAATACATTCCGTGTCTCTGTTACTCCCTGTGCAACACATTCCGTGTCTCTGTTACTCCCTGTGTAACACACTCCGTGCCACTGTTACTCCCTATGTAACACATTCTGTGCCTCTATTACTCCCTGTGTAACACACTCCGTGTCTATGTCACTCCCTGTGTAACAAACTCCGTGTCTCTGTCACTCCCTGTGTAACACACTCCGTGTCTCTGTCACTCCCTGTGTAACACATTCCGTGTCTCTGTTACTCCCTGTGTAACACACTCCCTTTCTCTGTCAGTCCTTGTGTAACACATTCCGTGTCTCTTTTAATCCCAGGGTAACAAACTCCTGGCTTCTGTTACTCCCCGTATAACACATTCCGTGTCTCTGTTACTCCCTGTGTAACACATTCCGTGCCTCTGTTACTACCTGTGTAATACATTCCGTTTCTCTGTTACTCCCTGTGCAACACATTCCGTGTCTCTGTTACTCCCTGTGTAACACATTCCGTGTCTCTGTTACTCCCTGTGTAACACAGCCCGTGCTTCTGTTACTCCCTGTGTAACACACTCCGTGCCTCTGTCAATCCATGAGTAACACTTTCCGTGTCTCTTTTACTCCCTGTGTAAAACATTCCGTGTCTCTGTCACTCCCTGTGTAACACAATCCGTGCCTCTGTTACGCCCTGTGTAACACACTACGTGTCTCTGTCACTCCCTGTGTAACACACAACGTGCCTCTGTTACTCCCTGCGAAACACACTCCGTGTCTCTGTCACTCCCTGTGTAACACATTCCGTGCCTCTGACACTCCCAGTGTAACACACTCCGTGCCTCTGTTACTCCCTGTGTAACACACTCCGTGCCACTGTTAATCCCCATGTAACACACTCTGTGCCTCTGTTACTCCCTGTGAAACACACTCCGTGTCTCTGTCACTGCCTGTGTAACACACTCCGTGTCTCTGTCACTCCCTGTGTAACACACACCGTGTCCCTGTCACTCCCTGTGTAACACATTCCATTTCTCTGTCACTCCCTGTGTAACACACTCCGTGTCTCTGTCACTCCCTCTGTTACACAATCCGTGTCTCTGTCTCACACTGGGTAACACATTCCGTGTCTCTGTCACACCCTGGCTAACACATTCCGTGTCTCTGTTACTCCCTATGTAACACACTCCGTGTCTCAGTTAATCATTTTGTAACACGTTCCGTGTCTCTGTCACTCCCTGTGTTACAAATTCCGTGTCTCTGCCACTCCCTGTGTTACAAATTCTGTGTCTCTGTCACTCCCTGTGTAACACACTCCGTGTCTTGTCACTCCCTGCATAACACATTCCGTTTCTCTGATACTCCCTGTGTAACACACCCCGTGCCTCTGTCTCTCCCTGTGTAGCACACACCTTTCCTCTGTCACTCCCTGTGTAACACACTCCTGGCTTCTGTTATTCCCAGTGTAACACACTCCGTGTCTCTGTTACTCCCTGTGTAGCACACATCGTGTCTCTGTCACTCCCTGTGTAACACACTCCGTGTCTCTGTCTCTCCCTGTGTAACAGACACCGTGTCTCTGTCACTCCCTGTGTAACACACTCCGTGTCTCTGTCACTCCCTGTGTAACACATTCCGTGTCTCTGTTACTCCCTGTGTAACACTCTCCCTTTCTCTGTCAGTCCTTGTGTAACACATTCCGTGTCTCTTTTAATCCCAGGGTAACAAACTCCTGGCTTCTGTTACTCCCCGTATAACACATTCCGTGTCTCTGTCACTCCCTGTGTAACACATTCCGTTTCTCTGTCACTCCCTGTGTAACACAATCCTGGCTTCTGTTACTCCCTGTGTAACACACTCCATGTCCCTGTCACTCCGTGTGTAACACACTCATTGCCTCTGTCACTCCCTGCGTAACACACTCCGTGTCTCTGTTACTCCCTCTGTAACACATTCCGTGTCTCTGTTACTCCCCGTGTAACACAAACCGTGCCTCTGTTATTCCCTGTGTAAAACACTCTGTGCCTCTGTCAATCCTTGTGTAACACATTCCGTGCTCCTGTCACTCCCTGTGTAACACACTCCGTGTCTCTGTCACTCCCTGTGTAACACATTCCGTGTCTCTGTTACTCCCTGTGTAACACACTCCCTTTCTCTGTCAGTCCTTGTGTAACACATTCCGTGTCTCTTTTAATCCCAGGGTAACAAACTCCTGGCTTCTGTTACTCCCCGTATAACACATTCTGTGTCTCTGTTACTCCCTGTGTAACACATTCCGTGCCTCTGTTACTACCTGTGTAATACATTCCGTTTCTCTGTTACTCCCTGTGCAACACATTCCGTGTCTCTGTTACTCCCTGGGTAACACATTCCGTGTCTCTGTTACTCCCTGTGTAACACAGCCCGTGCTTCTGTTACTCCCTGTGTAACACACTCCGTGCCTCTGTCAATCCATGAGTAACACTTTCCGTGTCTCTTTTACTCCCTGTGTAAAACATTCCGTTTCTCTGTCACTCCCTGTGTAACACATTCCGTGCATCTGACACTCCCTGTGTAACACACTCCGTGCCTCTGTTACTCCCTGTGTAACACACTCCGTGCCACTGTTACTCCCTATGTAACACACGCTGTGCCTCTGTTACTCCCTGTGAAACACACTCCGTGTCTATGTCACTCCCTGTGTAACAAACTCCGTGTTTCTGTCACTCCCTGTGTAACACACACCGTGTCTCTGTCACTCCATGTGTAACACATTCCGTTTCTCTGTCACTCCCTCTGTAACACAATCCGTGTCTCTGTCACACCCTGGGTAACACATTCCGTGTCTCTGTCACACCCTGGGTAACACATTCCGTGTCTCTGTTACTCCCTATGTAACACACTCCGTGTCTCAGTTAATCAGTTTGTAACACGTTCCGTGTCTCTGTCACTCCCTGTGTAACAAATTCCGTGTCTCTGTCACTCCCTGTGTAACACACTCCGTGTCTCTGTCACTCCCTGTGTAACACATTCCGTGTCTCTGTTACTCCCTGTGTAACACACTCCCTTTCTCTGTCAGTCCTTGTGTAACACATTCCGTGTCTCTTTTAATCCCAGGGTAACAAACTCCTGGCTTCTGTTACTCCCCGTATAACACATTCCGTGTCTCTGTTACTCCCTGTGTAACACAGCCCGTGCTTCTGTTACTCCCTGTGTAACACACTCCGTGCCTCTGTCAATCCATGAGTAACACTTTCCGAGTCTCTTTTACTCCCTGTGTAAAACATTCCGTGTCTCTGTCACTCCCTGTGTAACACAATCCGTGCCTCTGTTACGCCCTGTCTAACACACTACGTGTCTCTGTCACTACCTGTGTAACACACAACGTGCCTCTGTTACTCCCTGCGAAACACACTCCGTGTCTCTGTCACTACCTGTGTAACACATTCTGTGCATCTGACACTCCCTGTGTAACACACTCCGTGCCTCTGTTACTCCCTGTGTAACACACTCCGTGCCACTGTTACTCCCTATGTAACACACTCTGTGCCTCTGTTACTCCCTGTGAAACACACTCCGTGTCTATGTCACTCCCTGTGTAACACTCTCCGTGTCTCTGTCACTCCCTGTGTAACACACACCGTGTCTCTGTCACTCCCTGTGTAACACATTCCGTTTCTCTGTCACTCCCTGTGTAACACAATCCTGGCTTCTGTTACTCCCTGTGTAACACACTCCATGTCCCTGTCACTCCGTGTGTAACACACTCATTGCCTCTGTCACTCCCTGCGTAACACACTCCGTGTCTCTGTTACTCCCTCTGTAACACATTCCGTGTCTCTGTTACTCCCCGTGTAACACAAACCGTGCCTCTGTTATTCCCTGTGTAAAACACTCTGTGCCTCTGTCAATCCTTGTGTAACACATTCCATGCTCCTGTCACTCCCTGTGTAACACACTCCATGTCTATGTCACTCCCTGTGTAACACACTCATTGCCTCTGTCACTCCCTGCGTAACACACTCATTGCCTCTGTAACTCCCTGCGTAACACTCTCCGTGTCTCTGTTACTCCCTGTGTAACACATTCCGTGTCTCTGTTACTCCCTGTGTAACCCATTACGTGTATCTGTTACTCCCTGTGTAACACATTCCGTGTCTCTATTACTCCCTGTGTAACACATTCCGTGTCTCTGTTACTCCCTGTGTAACACATTCCGTGTCTCTGTTACTCCCTGTGTAACACAGTTCATGCCTCTGTCAATCCCTGGGTAATATACTCCGTGCCTCTGTTACTCCCTGTGTAGCACACTCCATGCATCAGTTACTCCCTGTGAAACAATCTCCGTGTCTCTGTCACTCCCTGTGTGACACACTCCGTGTCTCTTTCACTCCCTGTGTAACACATTCCGTGTCTCTGTTACTCCCTGTGTAACACATTCCGTGTCTCTATTACTCACTGTGTAACACATTCCGTGTCTCTATTACTCCCTGTGTAACACACTCCGTGCCTCTGTCACTCCCTGTATAACACACATCGTGTCTCTGTTACTCCCTGTGTAACCCACACCGTGTCTTTGTTACTCCCCCTTTAACAAACTCAGTGCCTCGATCAATCCCTGTGTAACACATTCCGTGCCTCTGTTACTCCCTGTGTAATGCATTCCGTGTCTCTGTTACTCCCTGTGTAACACATTTCGTGTCTCTGTTACTCGCTGTGTAACACACACCGTGTCTCTATCACTCCCTGTGTAACACACACCGTGTCTCTGTTACTCCCTGTGTAACACACAACGAGTCTCTGTTACTCCCTGTGTAACACACTCCGTGCCTCTGTTACTCCCCGTGTAATACACACAGTGCCTCTGTTACTCCCGGTGCAACACACTCCGTGTCTCTGTTACTCCCTGTGTAACACATTCCGTGTCTCTGTTACTCCCTGTGTAACACATTCAGTGCCTCTGTCAATCCCTGTGTAACACATTCCGTGCCTCTGTCAATCCCTGAGTAACACACTCCGTGCTCCTGTCACTCCCTGTGTAACACACTCCGTGTCTCTGTTACTCCTTGTGTAACACATTCCATGTCTCGGTTACTCTCTGTGTAACACATTCAGTGTCTCTGTTACTCCCTGTGTAACACATTACGTGTCTCTGTCACACCCTGTGTAACACATTCCGTGTCTCTGTTACTCCCTGTGCAAGATATTCCTTTTCTCTGTTACTCCCTGTGTAGCACAATTCGTGCCTCTGTCAATCCCTGGGTAATACAATCCGTGTCTCTGTTACTCCCTGTGTAACACAGCCTGTGCTTCTGTTACTCCCTGTGTAACACACTCCGTGCCTCTGTCAATCCATGTGTAACACTTTCCATGTCTCTTTTACTCCCTGTGTAAAACATTCCGTGTCTCTGTCACTCCCTGTGTAACACAATCCGTGCCTCTGTTACTCCCTGTGCAACACACTCCGTGCCACTGTTACTCCCTATGTAACACACTCTGTGCCTCTGTTACTCCCTGTGAAACACACACCGTGTCTCTGTCACTCCCTGTGTAACACTCTCCGTGTCTCTGTCAGTCCCTGTGTAACACAAACCGTGTCTCTGTCACTCCCTATGTAACACATTCCGTTTCTCTTTCACTCCCTGTGTAACACAATCCGTGTCTCTGTCACTCACTGTGTAACACATTCCGTGTCTCTGTCACACCCTGGGTAACACATTCTGTGTCTCTGTTTCTCCCTATGTAACACACTCCGTGTCTCAGTTAATCATTTTGTAACACATTCGGTTTCTCTGTCACTCCCTGTGTAACACATTCCGTTTCTCTGTTACTCCCTGTGTAACACGTTCCGTTTTTCTGTCACTCCCTGTGTAACACACTCATTGTCTCTGTCACTCCCTGTGTAACACACTCCGTGTCTTGTCACTCCCTGCATAACACATTCCGTGTCTCTGATACTCCCTGTGTAACACACTCCGTGCCTCTGTCTCTCCCTGTGTAGCACACACCTTTCCTCTGTCACTCCCTGTGTAACACAATCCTGGCTTCCGTTATTCCCTGTTTAACACACTCAGTGTCTCTGTTACTCCCTGTGTAGCACACACCGGGTCTCTGTCACTCCCTGTGTAACACACTCCGGGCATCTGTTACTCCCAGTGTAACATATTCCATATCTCTGCCACTCCCTGTGTAAGACACTCCATGTCTCTGTTACTCCCTGTGTAACACATTCCGTGTCTCTGTTACTCCCTGTGTAACACATTCAGTGCCTCTGTCAATCCCTGTTTAACACATTCCGTGCCTCTGTCAATCCCTGAGTAACACACTCCGTACTCCTGTCACTCCCTGTGTAACACACTCCGTGTCTCTGTAACTCCCTGTGTAACACATTCCATGTCTCGGTTACTCTCTGTGTAACACATTCAGTGTCTCTGTTACTCCCTGTGTAACACATTCCGTGTCTCTGTTACTCGCTGTGTAACACACACCGTGTCTCTATCACTCCCTGTGTAACACACAACGTGTCTCTGTTACTCACTGTGTAACACACTCCGTGCCTCTGTTACTCCCCGTGTAATACACACAGTGCCTCTGTTACTCCCGGTGCAACACACTCCGTGTCTCTGTTACTCCCTGTGTAACACATTCCGTGTCTCTGTTACTCCCTGTGTAACACATTCAGTGCCTCTGTCAATCCCTGTGTAACACATTCCGTGCCTCTGCCAATCCCTGAGTAACACACTCCGTGCTCCTGTCACTCCCTGTGTAACACACTCCGTGTCTCTGTTACTCCCGGTGTAACACGTTCCGTTTTTCTGTCACTCCCTGTGTAACACATTCCGTTTCTCTGTCACTCCCTGTGTAACACATTCCGTGTCTCTGTTACTCCCGGTGTAACACGTTCCGTTTTTCTGTCACTCCCTGTGTAACACATTCCGTTTCTCTGTCACTCCCTGTGTAACACACTCCGTGTCTCTGTCACTCCCTGTGTAACACACTCCGTGTCTTGTCACTCCCTGCATAACACATTCCGTGTCTCTGATACTCCCTGTGTAACACACTCCGTGCCTCTGTCTCTCCCTGTGTAGCACACACCTTTCCTCTGTCACTCCCTGTGTAACACAATCCTGGCTTCCGTTATTCCCTGTTTAACACACTCAGTGTCTCTGTTACTCCCTGTGTAGCACACACCGGGTCTCTGTCACTCCCTGTGTAACACACTCCGGGCATCTGTTACTCCCAGTGTAACAAATTCCATATCTCTGCCACTCCCTGTGTAAGACACTCCGTGCCTCTGTTACTCCCTGTGTAGCACACTTCATCCATCAGTTACTCCCTGTGAAACAATCTCCGTGTCTCTGTCACTCCCTGTGTGACACACTCCGTGTCTCTTTCACTCCCTGTGTAACACATTCCGTCTCTCTGTTACTCCCTGTGTAACACATTCCGTTTCTCTATTACTCACTGTGTAACACATTCCGTGTCTCTATTACTCCCTGTGTAACACACTCAGTGCCTCTGTCACTCCCTGTGTAACACACACCGTGTCTCTGTTACTCCCTGTGTAACCCACACCGTGTCTTTGTTACTCCCCCTTTAACACACTCAGTGCCTCTATCAATCCCTGTGTAACACATTCCGTGCCTCTGTTACTCCCTGTGTAATACATTCCGTGTCTCTGTTACTCCCTGTGTAACACATTCCGTGTCTCTGTTACTCCCTGTGTAACACACACCGTGTCTCTGTCACTCCCTGTGTAACACACACCGTGTCTCTGTTACTCCCTGTGTAACACACACCGTGTCTCTGTTAGTCCCTGTGTAACACACTCCGTGCCTCTGTTACTCCCCGTGTAATACACACAGTGCCTCTGTTACTCCCGGTGCAACACACTCCGTGTCTCTGTTACTCCCTGTGTAACACATTCCGTGTCTCTGTTACTCCCTGTGTAACACATTCAGTGCCTCTGTCAATCCCTGTGTAACACATTCCGTGCCTCTGTCAATCCCTGAGTAACACACTCCGTGCTCCTGTCACTCCCTGTGTAACACACTCCGTGTCTCTGTTATTCCCTGTGTAACACATTCCATTTCTCGGTTACTCTCTGTGTAACACATTCAGTGTCTCTGTTACTCCCTGTGTAACACATTACGTGTCTCTGTCACTCCCTGTGTAACACATTCCGTGTCTCTGTTACTCCCTGTGCAAGATATTCCTTTTCTCTGTTACTCCCTGTGTAGCACAATTCGTGCCTCTGTCAATCCCTGGTTAAACAATCCGTGTCTCTGTTACTCCCTGTGTAACACAGCCCGTGCTTCTGTTACTCCCTGTGTAACACACTCCGTGCCTCTGTCAATCCATGTGTAACACTTTCTGTGTCTCTTTTACTCCCTGTGTAAAACATTCCGTGTCTCTGTCACTCCCTGTGTAACACAATCCGTGCCTCTGTTACTCCCTGTGCAACACACTCCGTGCCACTGTTACTCCCTATGTAACACACTCTGTGCCTCTGTTACTCCCTGTGAAACACACTCCGTGTCTCTGTCACTCCCTGTGTAACACAATCCGTGTCTCTGTCACACCCTGGGTAACACATTCCGTGTCTCTGTCACACTCTGGGTAACACACTCCGTGTCTCTGTTACTCCCTATGTAACACACTCCGTGTCTCAGTTAATCCTTTGGTAACACATTCCGTTTCTCTGTCACTCCCTGAGTAACACATTCCGTGTCTCTGTTACTCCCTGTGTAACACGTTCCGTGTCTCTGTCACTCCCTGTGTAACAAATTCCGTGTCTCTGTCACTCCCTGTGTAACACACTCCGTGTCTTGTCACTCCCTGCATAACACATTCCGTGTCTCTGATACTCCCTGTGTAACACACTCCGTGCCTCTGTCTCTCCCTGTGTAGCACACACCTTTCCTCTGTCACTCCCTGTGTAACACACTCCTGGCTTCAGTTATTCCCTGTGTAACACACTCAGTGTCTCTGTTACTCCCTGTGTAAGACACACCGTGTCTCTGTCACTCCCTGTGTAACACTCTCATGGCTTCTGTTACTCCCTGTGTAACACACTCCATGTCCCTGTCACTCCGTGTGTAACACACTCATTGCCTCTGTCACTCCCTGCGTAACACACTCCGTGTCTCTGTTACTCCCTCTGTAACACATTCCGTGTCTCTGTTACTCCCCGTGTAACACAAACCGTGCCTCTGTTATTCCCTGTGTAAAACACTCTGTGCCTCTGTCAATCCTTGTGTAACACATTCCGTGCTCCTGTCACTCCCTGTGTAACACACTCCATGTCTATGTCACTCCCTGTGTAACACACTCATTGCCTCTGTCACTCCCTGCGTAACACACTCATTGCCTCTGTAACTCCCTGCGTAACACTCTCCGTGTCTCTGTTACTCCCTGTGTAACACATTCCGTGTCTCTGTTACTCCCTGTGTAACCCATTACGTGTATCTGTTATTCCCTGTGTAACACATTCCGTGTCTCTATTACTCCCTGTGTAACACATTCCGTGTCTCTGTTACTCCCTGTGTAACACATTCCGTGTCTCTGTTACTCCCTGTGTAACACAGTTCATGCCTCTGTCAATCCCTGGGTAATATACTCCGTGCCTCTGTTACTCCCTGTGTAGCACACTCCATGCATCAGTTACTCCCTGTGAAACAATCTCCGTGTCTCTGTCACTCCCTGTGTGACACACTCCGTGTCTCTTTCACTCCCTGTGTAACACATTCCGTGTCTCTGTTACTCCCTGTGTAACACATTCCGTGTCTCTATTACTCACTGTGTAACACATTCCGTGTCTCTATTACTCCCTGTGTAACACACTCCGTGCCTCTGTCACTCCCTGTATAACACACATCGTGTCTCTGTTACTCCCTGTGTAACCCACACCGTGTCTTTGTTACTCCCCCTTTAACAAACTCAGTGCCTCGATCAATCCCTGTGTAACACATTCCGTGCCTCTGTTACTCCCTGTGTAATGCATTCCGTGTCTCTGTTACTCCCTGTGTAACACATTCCGTGTCTCTGTTACTCGCTGTGTAACACACACCGTGTCTCTATCACTCCCTGTGTAACACACACCGTGTCTCTGTTACTCCCTGTGTAACACACAACGTGTCTCTGTTACTCCCTGTGTAACACACTCCGTGCCTCTGTTACTCCCCGTGTAATACACACAGTGCCTCTGTTACTCCCGGTGCAACACACTCCGTGTCTCTGTTACTCCCTGGGTAACACATTCCGTGTCTCTGTTACTCCCTGTGTAACACAGCCCGTGCTTCTGTTACTCCCTGTGTAACACACTCCGTGCCTCTGTCAATCCATGAGTAACACTTTCCGTGTCTCTTTTACTCCCTGTGTAAAACATTCCGTTTCTCTGTCACTCCCTGTGTAACACATTCCGTGCATCTGACACTCCCTGTGTAACACACTCCGTGCCTCTGTTACTCCCTGTGTAACACACTCCGTGCCACTGTTACTCCCTATGTAACACACGCTGTGCCTCTGTTACTCCCTGTGAAACACACTCCGTGTCTATGTCACTCCCTGTGTAACAAACTCCGTGTTTCTGTCACTCCCTGTGTAACACACACCGTGTCTCTGTCACTCCATGTGTAACACATTCCGTTTCTCTGTCACTCCCTCTGTAACACAATCCGTGTCTCTGTCACACCCTGGGTAACACATTCCGTGTCTCTGTCACACCCTGGGTAACACATTCCGTGTCTCTGTTACTCCCTATGTAACACACTCCGTGTCTCAGTTAATCAGTTTGTAACACGTTCCGTGTCTCTGTCACTCCCTGTGTAACAAATTCCGTGTCTCTGTCACTCCCTGTGTAACACACTCCGTGTCTCTGTCACTCCCTGTGTAACACATTCCGTGTCTCTGTTACTCCCTGTGTAACACACTCCCTTTCTCTGTCAGTCCTTGTGTAACACATTCCGTGTCTCTTTTAATCCCAGGGTAACAAACTCCTGGCTTCTGTTACTCCCCGTATAACACATTCCGTGTCTCTGTTACTCCCTGTGTAACACAGCCCGTGCTTCTGTTACTCCCTGTGTAACACACTCCGTGCCTCTGTCAATCCATGAGTAACACTTTCCGAGTCTCTTTTACTCCCTGTGTAAAACATTCCGTGTCTCTGTCACTCCCTGTGTAACACAATCCGTGCCTCTGTTACGCCCTGTCTAACACACTACGTGTCTCTGTCACTACCTGTGTAACACACAACGTGCCTCTGTTACTCCCTGCGAAACACACTCCGTGTCTCTGTCACTACCTGTGTAACACATTCCGTGCATCTGACACTCCCTGTGTAACACACTCCGTGCCTCTGTTACTCCCTGTGTAACACACTCCGTGCCACTGTTACTCCCTATGTAACACACTCTGTGCCTCTGTTACTCCCTGTGAAACACACTCCGTGTCTATGTCACTCCCTGTGTAACACTCTCCGTGTCTCTGTCACTCCCTGTGTAACACACACCGTGTCTCTGTCACTCCCTGTGTAACACATTCCGTTTCTCTGTCACTCCCTGTGTAACACAATCCTGGCTTCTGTTACTCCCTGTGTAACACACTCCATGTCCCTGTCACTCCGTGTGTAACACACTCATTGCCTCTGTCACTCCCTGCGTAACACACTCCGTGTCTCTGTTACTCCCTCTGTAACACATTCCGTGTCTCTGTTACTCCCCGTGTAACACAAACCGTGCCTCTGTTATTCCCTGTGTAAAACACTCTGTGCCTCTGTCAATCCTTGTGTAACACATTCCATGCTCCTGTCACTCCCTGTGTAACACACTCCATGTCTATGTCACTCCCTGTGTAACACACTCATTGCCTCTGTCACTCCCTGCGTAACACACTCATTGCCTCTGTAACTCCCTGCGTAACACTCTCCGTGTCTCTGTTACTCCCTGTGTAACACATTCCGTGTCTCTGTTACTCCCTGTGTAACCCATTACGTGTATCTGTTACTCCCTGTGTAACACATTCCGTGTCTCTATTACTCCCTGTGTAACACATTCCGTGTCTCTGTTACTCCCTGTGTAACACATTCCGTGTCTCTGTTACTCCCTGTGTAACACAGTTCATGCCTCTGTCAATCCCTGGGTAATATACTCCGTGCCTCTGTTACTCCCTGTGTAGCACACTCCATGCATCAGTTACTCCCTGTGAAACAATCTCCGTGTCTCTGTCACTCCCTGTGTGACACACTCCGTGTCTCTTTCACTCCCTGTGTAACACATTCCGTGTCTCTGTTACTCCCTGTGTAACACATTCCGTGTCTCTATTACTCACTGTGTAACACATTCCGTGTCTCTATTACTCCCTGTGTAACACATTCCGTGTCTCTGTTACTCCCTGTGTAACCCATTACGTGTATCTGTTACTCCCTGTGTAACACATTCCGTGTCTCTATTACTCCCTGTGTAACACATTCCGTGTCTCTGTTACTCCCTGTGTAACACATTCCGTGTCTCTGTTACTCCCTGTGTAACACAGTTCATGCCTCTGTCAATCCCTGGGTAATATACTCCGTGCCTCTGTTACTCCCTGTGTAGCACACTCCATGCATCAGTTACTCCCTGTGAAACAATCTCCGTGTCTCTGTCACTCCCTGTGTGACACACTCCGTGTCTCTTTCACTCCCTGTGTAACACATTCCGTGTCTCTGTTACTCCCTGTGTAACACATTCCGTGTCTCTATTACTCACTGTGTAACACATTCCGTGTCTCTATTACTCCCTGTGTAACACACTCCGTGCCTCTGTCACTCCCTGTATAACACACATCGTGTCTCTGTTACTCCCTGTGTAACCCACACCGTGTCTTTGTTACTCCCCCTTTAACAAACTCAGTGCCTCGATCAATCCCTGTGTAACACATTCCGTGCCTCTGTTACTCCCTGTGTAATGCATTCCGTGTCTCTGTTACTCCCTGTGTAACACATTCCGTGTCTCTGTTACTCGCTGTGTAACACACACCGTGTCTCTATCACTCCCTGTGTAACACACACCGTGTCTCTGTTACTCCCTGTGTAACACACAACGAGTCTCTGTTACTCCCTGTGTAACACACTCCGTGCCTCTGTTACTCCCCGTGTAATACACACAGTGCCTCTGTTACTCCCGGTGCAACACACTCCGTGTCTCTGTTACTCCCTGTGTAACACATTCCGTGTCTCTGTTACTCCCTGTGTAACACATTCAGTGCCTCTGTCAATCCCTGTGTAACACATTCCGTGCCTCTGTCAATCCCTGAGTAACACACTCCGTGCTCCTGTCACTCCCTGTGTAACACACTCCGTGTCTCTGTTACTCCTTGTGTAACACATTCCATGTCTCGGTTACTCTCTGTGTAACACATTCAGTGTCTCTGTTACTCCCTGTGTAACACATTACGTGTCTCTGTCACACCCTGTGTAACACATTCCGTGTCTCTGTTACTCCCTGTGCAAGATATTCCTTTTCTCTGTTACTCCCTGTGTAGCACAATTCGTGCCTCTGTCAATCCCTGGGTAATACAATCCGTGTCTCTGTTACTCCCTGTGTAACACAGCCTGTGCTTCTGTTACTCCCTGTGTAACACACTCCGTGCCTCTGTCAATCCATGTGTAACACTTTCCATGTCTCTTTTACTCCCTGTGTAAAACATTCCGTGTCTCTGTCACTCCCTGTGTAACACAATCCGTGCCTCTGTTACTCCCTGTGCAACACACTCCGTGCCACTGTTACTCCCTATGTAACACACTCTGTGCCTCTGTTACTCCCTGTGAAACACACACCGTGTCTCTGTCACTCCCTGTGTAACACTCTCCGTGTCTCTGTCAGTCCCTGTGTAACACAAACCGTGTCTCTGTCACTCCCTATGTAACACATTCCGTTTCTCTTTCACTCCCTGTGTAACACAATCCGTGTCTCTGTCACTCACTGTGTAACACATTCCGTGTCTCTGTCACACCCTGGGTAACACATTCTGTGTCTCTGTTTCTCCCTATGTAACACACTCCGTGTCTCAGTTAATCATTTTGTAACACATTCGGTTTCTCTGTCACTCCCTGTGTAACACATTCCGTTTCTCTGTTACTCCCTGTGTAACACGTTCCGTTTTTCTGTCACTCCCTGTGTAACACACTCATTGTCTCTGTCACTCCCTGTGTAACACACTCCGTGTCTTGTCACTCCCTGCATAACACATTCCGTGTCTCTGATACTCCCTGTGTAACACACTCCGTGCCTCTGTCTCTCCCTGTGTAGCACACACCTTTCCTCTGTCACTCCCTGTGTAACACAATCCTGGCTTCCGTTATTCCCTGTTTAACACACTCAGTGTCTCTGTTACTCCCTGTGTAGCACACACCGGGTCTCTGTCACTCCCTGTGTAACACACTCCGGGCATCTGTTACTCCCAGTGTAACATATTCCATATCTCTGCCACTCCCTGTGTAAGACACTCCATGTCTCTGTTACTCCCTGTGTAACACATTCCGTGTCTCTGTTACTCCCTGTGTAACACATTCAGTGCCTCTGTCAATCCCTGTTTAACACATTCCGTGCCTCTGTCAATCCCTGAGTAACACACTCCGTACTCCTGTCACTCCCTGTGTAACACACTCCGTGTCTCTGTAACTCCCTGTGTAACACATTCCATGTCTCGGTTACTCTCTGTGTAACACATTCAGTGTCTCTGTTACTCCCTGTGTAACACATTCCGTGTCTCTGTTACTCGCTGTGTAACACACACCGTGTCTCTATCACTCCCTGTGTAACACACAACGTGTCTCTGTTACTCCCTGTGTAACACACTCCGTGCCTCTGTTACTCCCCGTGTAATACACACAGTGCCTCTGTTACTCCCGGTGCAACACACTCCGTGTCTCTGTTACTCCCTGTGTAACACATTCCGTGTCTCTGTTACTCCCTGTGTAACACATTCAGTGCCTCTGTCAATCCCTGTGTAACACATTCCGTGCCTCTGCCAATCCCTGAGTAACACACTCCGTGCTCCTGTCACTCCCTGTGTAACACACTCCGTGTCTCTGTTACTCCCGGTGTAACACGTTCCGTTTTTCTGTCACTCCCTGTGTAACACATTCCGTTTCTCTGTCACTCCCTGTGTAACACATTCCGTGTCTCTGTTACTCCCGGTGTAACACGTTCCGTTTTTCTGTCACTCCCTGTGTAACACATTCCGTTTCTCTGTCACTCCCTGTGTAACACACTCCGTGTCTCTGTCACTCCCTGTGTAACACACTCCGTGTCTTGTCACTCCCTGCATAACACATTCCGTGTCTCTGATACTCCCTGTGTAACACACTCCGTGCCTCTGTCTCTCCTTGTGTAGCACACACCTTTCCTCTGTCACTCCCTGTGTAACACAATCCTGGCTTCCGTTATTCCCTGTTTAACACACTCAGTGTCTCTGTTACTCCCTGTGTAGCACACACCGGGTCTCTGTCACTCCCTGTGTAACACACTCCGGGCATCTGTTACTCCCAGTGTAACAAATTCCATATCTCTGCCACTCCCTGTGTAAGACACTCCGTGCCTCTGTTACTCCCTGTGTAGCACACTTCATCCATCAGTTACTCCCTGTGAAACAATCTCCGTGTCTCTGTCACTCCCTGTGTGACACACTCCGTGTCTCTTTCACTCCCTGTGTAACACATTCCGTCTCTCTGTTACTCCCTGTGTAACACATTCCGTTTCTCTATTACTCACTGTGTAACACATTCCGTGTCTCTATTACTCCCTGTGTAACACACTCAGTGCCTCTGTCACTCCCTGTGTAACACACACCGTGTCTCTGTTACTCCCTGTGTAACCCACACCGTGTCTTTGTTACTCCCCCTTTAACACACTCAGTGCCTCTATCAATCCCTGTGTAACACATTCCGTGCCTCTGTTACTCCCTGTGTAATACATTCCGTGTCTCTGTTACTCCCTGTGTAACACATTCCGTGTCTCTGTTACTCCCTGTGTAACACACACCGTGTCTCTGTCACTCCCTGTGTAACACACACCGTGTCTCTGTTACTCCCTGTGTAACACACACCGTGTCTCTGTTAGTCCCTGTGTAACACACTCCGTGCCTCTGTTACTCCCCGTGTAATACACACAGTGCCTCTGTTACTCCCGGTGCAACACACTCCGTGTCTCTGTTACTCCCTGTGTAACACATTCCTTGTCTCTGTTACTCCCTGTGTAACACATTCAGTGCCTCTGTCAATCCCTGTGTAACACATTCCGTGCCTCTGTCAATCCCTGAGTAACACACTCCGTGCTCCTGTCACTCCCTGTGTAACACACTCCGTGTCTCTGTTATTCCCTGTGTAACACATTCCATTTCTCGGTTACTCTCTGTGTAACACATTCAGTGTCTCTGTTACTCCCTGTGTAACACATTACGTGTCTCTGTCACTCCCTGTGTAACACATTCCGTGTCTCTGTTACTCCCTGTGCAAGATATTCCTTTTCTCTGTTACTCCCTGTGTAGCACAATTCGTGCCTCTGTCAATCCCTGGTTAAACAATCCGTGTCTCTGTTACTCCCTGTGTAACACAGCCCGTGCTTCTGTTACTCCCTGTGTAACACACTCCGTGCCTCTGTCAATCCATGTGTAACACTTTCTGTGTCTCTTTTACTCCCTGTGTAAAACATTCCGTGTCTCTGTCACTCCCTGTGTAACACAATCCGTGCCTCTGTTACTCCCTGTGCAACACACTCCGTGCCACTGTTACTCCCTATGTAACACACTCTGTGCCTCTGTTACTCCCTGTGAAACACACTCCGTGTCTCTGTCACTCCCTGTGTAACACTCTCCATGTCTCTGTCACTCCCTGTGTAACACAATCCGTGTCTCTGTCACACCCTGGGTAACACATTCCGTGTCTCTGTCACACTCTGGGTAACACACTCCGTGTCTCTGTTACTCCCTATGTAACACACTCCGTGTCTCAGTTAATCCTTTGGTAACACATTCCGTTTCTCTGTCACTCCCTGAGTAACACATTCCGTGTCTCTGTTACTCCCTGTGTAACACGTTCCGTGTCTCTGTCACTCCCTGTGTAACAAATTCCGTGTCTCTGTCACTCCCTGTGTAACACACTCCGTGTCTTGTCACTCCCTGCATAACACATTCCGTGTCTCTGATACTCCCTGTGTAACACACTCCGTGCCTCTGTCTCTCCCTGTGTAGCACACACCTTTCCTCTGTCACTCCCTGTGTAACACACTCCTGGCTTCAGTTATTCCCTGTGTAACACACTCAGTGTCTCTGTTACTCCCTGTGTAAGACACACCGTGTCTCTGTCACTCCCTGTGTAACACTCTCATGGCTTCTGTTACTCCCTGTGTAACACACTCCATGTCCCTGTCACTCCGTGTGTAACACACTCATTGCCTCTGTCACTCCCTGCGTAACACACTCCGTGTCTCTGTTACTCCCTCTGTAACACATTCCGTGTCTCTGTTACTCCCCGTGTAACACAAACCGTGCCTCTGTTATTCCCTGTGTAAAACACTCTGTGCCTCTGTCAATCCTTGTGTAACACATTCCGTGCTCCTGTCACTCCCTGTGTAACACACTCCATGTCTATGTCACTCCCTGTGTAACACACTCATTGACTCTGTCACTCCCTGCGTAACACACTCATTGACTCTGTAACTCCCTGCGTAACACTCTCCGTGTCTCTGTTACTCCCTGTGTAACACATTCCGTGTCTCTGTTACTCCCTGTGTAACCCATTACGTGTATCTGTTATTCCCTGTGTAACACATTCCGTGTCTCTATTACTCCCTGTGTAACACATTCCGTGTCTCTGTTACTCCCTGTGTAACACATTCCGTGTCTCTGTTACTCCCTGTGTAACACAGTTCATGCCTCTGTCAATCCCTGGGTAATATACTCCGTGCCTCTGTTACTCCCTGTGTAGCACACTCCATGCATCAGTTACTCCCTGTGAAACAATCTCCGTGTCTCTGTCACTCCCTGTGTGACACACTCCGTGTCTCTTTCACTCCCTGTGTAACACATTCCGTCTCTCTGTTACTCCCTGTGTAACACATTCCGTGTCTCTATTACTCACTGTGTAACACATTCCGTGTCTCTATTACTCCCTGTGTAACACACTCCGTGCCTCTGTCACTCCCTGTATAACACACATCGTGTCTCTGTTACTCCCTGTGTAACCCACACCGTGTCTTTGTTACTCCCCCTTTAACAAACTCAGTGCCTCGATCAATCCCTGTGTAACACATTCCGTGCCTCTGTTACTCCCTGTGTAATGCATTCCGTGTCTCTGTTACTCCCTGTGTAACACATTCCGTGTCTCTGTTACTCGCTGTGTAACACACACCGTGTCTCTATCACTCCCTGTGTAACACACACCGTGTCTCTGTTACTCCCTGTGTAACACACAACGTGTCTCTGTTACTCCCTGTGTAACACACTCCGTGCCTCTGTTACTCCCCGTGTAATACACACAGTGCCTCTGTTACTCCCGGTGCAACACACTCCGTGTCTCTGTTACTCCCTGTGTAACACATTCCGTGTCTCTGTTACTCCCTGTGTAACACATTCAGTGCCTCTGTCAATCCCTGTGTAACACATTCCGTGCCTCTGTCAATCCCTGAGTAACACACTCCGTGCTCCTGTCACTCCCTGTGTAACACACTCCGTGTCTCTGTTACTCCTTGTGTAACACATTCCATGTCTCGGTTACTCTCTGTGTAACACATTCAGTGTCTCTGTTACTCCCTGTGTAACACATTACGTGTCTCTGTCACTCCCTGTGTAACACATTCCGTGTCTCTGTTACTCCCTGTGCAAGATATTCCTTTTCTCTGTTACTCCCTGTGTAGCACAATTCGTGCCTCTGTCAATCCCTGGGTAATACAATCCGTGTCTCTGTTACTCCCTGTGTAACACAGCCTGTGCTTCTGTTACTCCCTGTGTAACACACTCCGTGCCTCTGTCAATCCATGTGTAACACTTTCCATGTCTCTTTTACTCCCTGTGTAAAACATTCCGTGTCTCTGTCACTCCCTGTGTAACACAATCCGTGCCTCTGTTACTCCCTGTGCAACACACTCCGTGCCACTGTTACTCCCTATGTAACACACTCTGTGCCTCTGTTACTCCCTGTGAAACACACACCGTGTCTCTGTCACTCACTGTGTAACACATTCCGTGTCTCTGTCACACCCTGGGTAACACATTCTGTGTCTCTGTTTCTCCCTATGTAACACACTCCGTGTCTCAGTTAATCATTTTGTAACACATTCGGTTTCTCTGTCACTCCCTGTGTAACACATTCCGTGTCTCTGTTACTCCCTGTGTAACACGTTCCGTTTTTCTGTCACTCCCTGTGTAACACACTCATTGTCTCTGTCACTCCCTGTGTAACACACTCCGTGTCTTGTCACTCCCTGCATAACACATTCCGTGTCTCTGATACTCCCTGTGTAACACACTCCGTGCCTCTGTCTCTCCCTGTGTAGCACACACCTTTCCTCTGTCACTCCCTGTGTAACACAATCCTGGCTTCCGTTATTCCCTGTTTAACACACTCAGTGTCTCTGTTACTCCCTGTGTAGCACACACCGGGTCTCTGTCACTCCCTGTGTAACACACTCCGGGCATCTGTTACTCCCAGTGTAACATACTCCATATCTCTGCCACTCCCTGTGTAAGACACTCCGTGTCTCTGTTACTCCCTGTGTAACACATTCCGTGTCTCTGTTACTCCCTGTGTAACACATTCAGTGCCTCTGTCAATCCCTGTTTAACACATTCCGTGCCTCTGTCAATCCCTGAGTAACACACTCCGTACTCCTGTCACTCCCTGTGTAACACACTCCGTGTCTCTGTATCTCCCTGTGTAACACATTCCATGTCTCGGTTACTCTCTGTGTAACACATTCAGTGTCTCTGTTACTCCCTGTGTAACACATTCCGTGTCTCTGTTACTCGCTGTGTAACACACACCGTGTCTCTATCACTCCCTGTGTAACACACAACGTGTCTCTGTTACTCCCTGTGTAACACACTCCGTGCCTCTGTTACTCCCCGTGTAATACACACAGTGCCTCTGTTACTCCCGGTGCAACACACTCCGTGTCTCTGTTACTCCCTGTGTAACACATTCCGTGTCTCTGTTACTCCCTGTGTAACACATTCAGTGCCTCTGTCAATCCCTGTGTAACACATTCCGTGCCTCTGCCAATCCCTGAGTAACACACTCCGTGCTCCTGTCACTCCCTGTGTAACACATTCCGTGTCTCTGTTACTCCCTGTGTAACACATTCAGTGCCTCTGTCAATCCCTGTGTAACACATTCCGTGCCTCTGTCAATCCCTGAGTAACACACTCCGTGCTCCTGTCACTCCCTGTGTAACACACTCCGTGTCTCTGTTACTCCTTGTGTAACACATTCCATGTCTCGGTTACTCTCTGTGTAACACATTCAGTGTCTCTGTTACTCCCTGTGTAACACATTACGTGTCTCTGTCACTCCCTGTGTAACACATTCCGTGTCTCTGTTACTCCCTGTGCAAGATATTCCTTTTCTCTGTTACTCCCTGTGTAGCACAATTCGTGCCTCTGTCAATCCCTGGGTAATACAATCCGTGTCTCTGTTACTCCCTGTGTAACACAGCCTGTGCTTCTGTTACTCCCTGTGTAACACACTCCGTGCCTCTGTCAATCCATGTGTAACACTTTCCATGTCTCTTTTACTCCCTGTGTAAAACATTCCGTGTCTCTGTCACTCCCTGTGTAACACAATCCGTGCCTCTGTTACTCCCTGTTCAACACACTCCGTGCCACTGTTACTCCCTATGTAACACACTCTGTGCCTCTGTTACTCCCTGTGAAACACACACCGTGTCTCTGTCACTCCCTGTGTAACACTCTCCGTGTCTCTGTCAGTCCCTGTGTAACACAAACCGTCTCTCTGTCACTCCCTATGTAACACATTCCGTTTCTCTTTCACTCCCTGTGTAACACAATCCGTGTCTCTGTCACTCACTGTGTAACACATTCCGTGTCTCTGTCACACCCTGGGTAACACATTCTGTGTCTCTGTTTCTCCCTATGTAACACACTCCGTGTCTCAGTTAATCATTTTGTAACACATTCGGTTTCTCTGTCACTCCCTGTGTAACACATTCCGTGTCTCTGTTACTCCCTGTGTAACACGTTCCGTTTTTCTGTCACTCCCTGTGTAACACACTCATTGTCTCTGTCACTCCCTGTGTAACACACTCCGTGTCTTGTCACTCCCTGCATAACACATTCCGTGTCTCTGATACTCCCTGTGTAACACACTCCGTGCCTCTGTCTCTCCCTGTGTAGCACACACCTTTCCTCTGTCACTCCCTGTGTAACACAATCCTGGCTTCCGTTATTCCCTGTTTAACACACTCAGTGTCTCTGTTACTCCCTGTGTAGCACACACCGGGTCTCTGTCACTCCCTGTGTAACACACTCCGGGCATCTGTTACTCCCACTGTAACATACTCCATATCTCTGCCACTCCCTGTGTAAGACACTCCGTGTCTCTGTTACTCCCTGTGTAACACATTCCGTGTCTCTGTTACTCCCTGTGTAACACATTCAGTGCCTCTGTCAATCCCTGTTTAACACATTCCGTGCCTCTGTCAATCCCTGAGTAACACACTCCGTACTCCTGTCACTCCCTGTGTAACACACTCCGTGTCTCTGTAACTCCCTGTGTAACACATTCCATGTCTCGGTTACTCTCTGTGTAACACATTCAGTGTCTCTGTTACTCCCTGTGTAACACATTCCGTGTCTCTGTTACTCGCTGTGTAACACACACCGTGTCTCTATCACTCCCTGTGTAACACACAACGTGTCTCTGTTACTCCCTGTGTAACACACTCCGTGCCTCTGTTACTCCCCGTGTAATACACACAGTGCCTCTGTTACTCCCGGTGCAACACACTCCGTGTCTCTGTTACTCCCTGTGTAACACATTCCATGTCTCGGTTACTCTCTGTGTAACACATTCAGTGTCTCTGTTACTCCCTGTGTAACACATTCCGTGTCTCTGTTACTCGCTGTGTAACACACACCGTGTCTCTATCACTCCCTGTGTAACACACAACGTGTCTCTGTTACTCCCTGTGTAACACACTCCGTGCCTCTGTTACTCCCCGTGTAATACACACAGTGCCTCTGTTACTCCCTGTGCAACACACTCCGTGTCTCTGTTACTCCCTGTGTAACACATTCCGTGTCTCTGTTACTCCCTGTGTAACACATTCAGTGCCTCTGTCAATCCCTGTGTAACACATTCCGTGCCTCTGCCAATCCCTGAGTAACACACTCCGTGCTCCTGTCACTCCCTGTGTAACACACTCCGTGTCTCTGTTACTCCCGGTGTAACACGTTCCGTTTTTCTGTCATTCCCTGTGTAACACATTCCGTTTCTCTGTCACTCCCTGTGTAACACATTCCGTGTCTCTGTTACTCCCGGTGTAACACGTTCCGTTTTTCTGTCACTCCCTGTGTAACACATTCCGTTTCTCTGTCACTCCCTGTGTAACACACTCCGTGTCTCTGTCACTCCCTGTGTAACACACTCCGTGTCTTGTCACTCCCTGCATAACACATTCCGTGTCTCTGATACTCCCTGTGTAACACACTCCGTGCCTCTGTCTCTCCTTGTGTAGCACACACCTTTCCTCTGTCACTCCCTGTGTAACACAATCCTGGCTTCCGTTATTCCCTGTTTAACACACTCAGTGTCTCTGTTACTCCCTGTGTAGCACACACCGGGTCTCTGTCACTCCCTGTGTAACACACTCCGGGCATCTGTTACTCCCAGTGTAACACATTCCATATCTCTGCCACTCCCTGTGTAAGACACTCCGTGCCTCTGTTACTCCCTGTGTAGCACACTTCATCCATCAGTTACTCCCTGTGAAACAATCTCCGTGTCTCTGTCACTCCCTGTGTGACACACTCCGTGTCTCTTTCACTCCCTGTGTAACACATTCCGTCTCTCTGTTACTCCCTGTGTAACACATTCCGTTTCTCTATTACTCACTGTGTAACACATTCCGTGTCTCTATTACTCCCTGTGTAACACACTCAGTGCCTCTGTCACTCCCTGTGTAACACACACCGTGTCTCTGTTACTCCCTGTGTAACCCACACCGTGTCTTTGTTACTCCCCCTTTAACACACTCAGTGCCTCTATCACTCCCTGTGTAACACACTCCGTGCCTCTGTTACTCCCTGTGTAACACGTACCGTGTCTCTGTTACTCCCTGTGTAACACATTCCGTGTCTCTGTTACTCCCTGTGTAACACACACCGTGTCTCTGTCACTCCCTGTGTAACACACACCGTGTCTCTGTTACTCCCTGTGTAACACACACCGTGTCTCTGTTAGTCCCTGTGTAACACACTCCGTGCCTCTGTTACTCCCCGTGTAATACACACAGTGCCTCTGTTACTCCCGGTGCAACACACTCCGTGTCTCTGTTACTCCCTGTGTAACACATTCCGTGTCTCTGTTACTCCCTGTGTAACACATTCAGTGCCTCTGTCAATCCCTGTGTAACACATTCCGTGCCTCTGTCAATCCCTGAGTAACACACTCCGTGCTCCTGTCACTCCCTGTGTAACACACTCCGTGTCTCTGTTATTCCCTGTGTAACACATTCCATTTCTCGGTTACTCTCTGTGTAACACATTCAGTGTCTCTGTTACTCCCTGTGTAACACATTACGTGTCTCTGTCACTCCCTGTGTAACACATTCCGTGTCTCTGTTACTCCCTGTGCAAGATATTCCTTTTCTCTGTTACTCCATGTGTAGCACAATTCGTGCCTCTGTCAATCCCTGGGTAATACAATCCGTGTCTCTGTTACTCCCTGTGTAACACAGCCCGTGCTTCTGTTACTCCCTGTGTAACACACTCCGTGCCTCTGTCAATCCATGTGTAACACTTTCCGTGTCTCTTTTACTCCCTGTGTAAAACATTCCGTGTCTCTGTCACTCCCTGTGTAACACAATCCGTGCCTCTGTTACTCCCTGTGCAACACACTCCGTGCCACTGTTACTCCCTATGTAACACACTCTGTGCCTCTGTTACTCCCTGTGAAACACACTCCGTGTCTCTGTCACTCCCTGTGTAACACTCTCCGTGTCTCTGTCACTCCCTGTGTAACACAATCCGTGTCTCTGTCACACCCTGGGTAACACATTCCGTGTCTCTGTCACACTCTGGGTAACACACTCCGTGTCTCTGTTACTCCCTATGTAACACACTCCGTGTCTCAGTTAATCCTTTGGTAACACATTCCGTTTCTCTGTCACTCCCTGAGTAACACATTCCGTGTCTCTGTTACTCCCTGTGTAACACGTTCCGTGTCTCTGTCACTCCCTGTGTAACAAATTCCGTGTCTCTGTCACTCCCTGTGTAACACACTCCGTGTCTTGTCACTCCCTGCATAACACATTCCGTGTCTCTGATACTCCCTGTGTAACACACTCCGTGCCTCTGTCTCTCCCTGTGTAGCACACACCTTTCCTCTGTCACTCCCTGTGTAACACACTCCTGGCTTCAGTTATTCCCTGTGTAACACACTCAGTGTCTCTGTTACTCCCTGTGTAAGACACACCGTGTCTCTGTCACTCCCTGTGTAACACACTCATGGCTTCTGTTACTCCCTGTGTAACACATTCCGTATCTCTGTCACTCCCTGTGTAAGACACTCCGTGCCTCTGTTACTCCCTGTGTAACACAATCCTGGCTTCTGTTACTCCCTGTGTAACACACTCCATGTCTCTGTCACTCCGTGTGTAACACACTCATTGCCTCTGTCACTCCCTGCGTAACACACTCCGTGTCTCTGTTACTCCCTCTGTAACACATTCCGTGTCTCTGTTACTCCCCGTGTAACACAAACCGTGCCTCTGTTATTCCCTGTGTAAAACACTCTGTGCCTCTGTCAATCCTTGTGTAACACATTCCGTGCTCCTGTCACTCCCTGTGTAAAACACTCCATGTCTATGTCACTCCCTGTGTAACACACTCATTGCCTCTGTCACTCCCTGCGTAACACAATCATTGCCTCTGTCACTCCCTGCGTAACACTCTCCGTGTCTCTGTTACTCCCTGTGTAACACATTCCGTGTCTCTGTTACTCCCTGTGTAACACAGTTCATGCCTCTGTCAATCCCTGGGTAATATACTCCGTGCCTCTGTTACTCCCTGTGTAGCACACTCCATGCATCAGTTACTCCCTGTGAAACAATCTCCGTGTCTCTGTCACTCCCTGTGTGACACACTCCGTGTCTCTTTCACTCCCTGTGTAACACATTCCGTGCCTCTGTTACTCCCTGTGTAATGCATTCCGTGTCTCTGTTACTCCCTGTGTAACACATTCCGTGTCTCTGTTACTCGCTGTGTAACACACACCGTGTCTCTATCACTCCCTGTGTAACACACACCGTGTCTCTGTTACTCCCTGTGTAACACACAACGTGTCTCTGTTACTCCCTGTGTAACACACTCCGTGCCTCTGTTACTCCCCGTGTAATACACACAGTGCCTCTGTTACTCCCGGTGCAACACACTCCGTGTCTCTGTTACTCCCTGTGTAACACATTCCGTGTCTCTGTTACTCCCTGTGTAACACATTCAGTGCCTCTGTCAATCTCTGTGTAACACATTCCGTGCCTCTGTCAATCCCTGAGTAACACACTCCGTGCTCCTGTCACTCCCTGTGTAACACACTCCGTGTCTCTGTTACTCCCTGTGTAACACATTCCATGTCTCGGTTACTCTCTGTGTAACACATTCAGTGTCTCTGTTACTCCCTGTGTAACACATTCCGTGTCTCTGTTACTCCCGGTGTAACACATTACGTGTCTGTGTCACTCCCTGTGTAACACATTCCGTGTCTCTGTTACTCCCTGTGCAAGATATTCCTTTTCTCTGTTACTCCCTGTGTAGCACAATTCGTGCCTCTGTCAATCCCTGGGTAATACAATCCGTGTCTCTGTTACTCCCTGTGTAACACAGCCTGTGCTTCTGTTACTCCCTGTGTAACACACTCCGTGCCTCTGTCAATCCATGTGTAACACTTTCCGTGTCTCTTTTACTCCCTGTGTAAAACATTCCGTGTCTCTGTCACTCCCTGTGTAACACAATCCGTGCCTCTGTTACTCCCTGTGCAACACACTCCGTGCCACTGTTACTCCCTATGTAACACACTCTGTGCCTCTGTTACTCCCTGTGAAACACACTCCGTGTCTCTGTCACTCCCTGTGTAACACTCTCCGTGTCTCTGTCAGTCCCTGTGTAACACAAACCGTGTCTCTGCCACTCCCTATGTAACACATTCCGTTTCTCTTTCACTCCCTGTGTAACACACTCCGTGTCTCTGTCACTCACTGTGTAACACATTCCGTGTCTCTGTCACACCCTGGGTAACACATTCTGTGTCTCTGTTTCTCCCTATGTAACACAATCCGTGTCTCAGTTAATCATTTTGTAACACATTCGGTTTCTCTGTCACTCCCTGTGTAACACATTCCGTGTCTCTGTTACTCCCTGTGTAACACATTCCGTTTTTCTGTCACTCCCTGTGTAACACACTCCGTGCCTCTGTCACTCCCTGTGTAACACACTCCGTGTCTTGTCACTCCCTGCATAACACATTCCGTGTCTCTGATACTCCCTGTGTAACACACTCCGTGCCTCTGTCTCTCCCTGTGTAGCACACACCTTTCCTCTGTCACTCCCTGTGTAACACAATCCTGGCTTCCGTTATTCCCTGTTTAAAACACTCAGTGTCTCTGTTACTCCCTGTGTAGCACACACCGGGTCTCTGTCACTCCCTGTGTAACACACTCCGGGCATCTGTTACTCCCAGTGTAACATATTCCATATCTCTGCCACTCCCTGTGTAAGACACTTCGTGCCTCTGTTACTCCCTGTGTAGCACACTTCATCCATCAGTTACTCCCTGTGAAACAATCTCCGTGTCTCTGTCACTCCCTGTGTGACACACTCCGTGTCTCTTTCACTCCCTGTGTAACACATTCCGTCTCTCTGTTACTCCCTGTGTAACACATTCCGTGTCTCTATTACTCACTGTGTAACACATTCCGTGTCTCTATTACTCCCTGTGTAACACACTCAGTGCCTCTGTCACTCCCTGTGTAACACACACCGTGTCTCTGTTACTCCCTGTGTAACCCACACCGTGTCTTTGTTACTCCCCCTTTAACACACTCAGTGCCTCTATCAATCCCTGTGTAACACATTCCGTGCCTCTGTTACTCCCTGTGTAATACATTCCGTGTCTCTGTTACTCCCTGTGTAACACATTCCGTGTCTCTGTTACTCCCTGTGTAACACACACCGTGTCTCTGTCACTCCCTGTGTAACACACACCGTGTCTCTGTTACTCCCTGTGTAACACACACCGTGTCTCTGTTAGTCCCTGTGTAACACACTTCGTGCCTCTGTTACTCCCCGTGTAATACACACAGTGCCTCTATTACTCCCGGTGCAACACACTCCGTGTCTCTGTTACTCCCTGTGTAACACATTCCGTGTCTCTGTTACTCCCTGTGTAACACATTCAGTGCCTCTGTCAATCCCTGTTTAACACATTCCGTGCCTCTGTCAATCCCTGAGTAACACACTCCGTACTCCTGTCACTCCCTGTGTAACACACTCCGTGTCTCTGTTACTCCCTGTGTAACACATTCCATGTCTCGGTTACTCTCTGTGTAACACATTGTGTCTCTGTTACTCCCTGTGTAACACATTCCGTGTCTCTGTTACTCGCTGTGTAACACACACCGTGTCTCTATCACTCCCTGTGTAACACACACCGTGTCTCTGTTACTCCCTGTGTAACACACACCGTGTCTCTGTTACTCCCTCTGTAACACACTCCGTGCCTCTGTTACTCCCCGTGTAATACACACAGTGCCTCTGTTACTCCCGGTGCAACACACTCCGTGTCTCTGTTACTCCCTGTGTAACACATTCCGTGTCTCTGTTACTCCCTGTGTAACACATTCAGTGCCTCTGTCAATCCCTGTGTAACACATTCCGTGCCTCTGTCAATCCCTGAGTAACACACTCCGTGCTCCTGTCACTCCCTGTGTAACACACTCCGTGTCTCTGTTACTCCCGGTGTAACACGTTCCGTTTTTCTGTCACTCCCTGTGTAACACATTCCGTTTCTCTGTCACTCCCTGTGTAACACATTCCGTGTCTCTGTCACTCCCTGTGTAACACACTCCGTGTCTTGTCACTCCCTGCATAACACATTCCGTGTCTCTGATACTCCCTGTGTAACACACTCCGTGCCTCTGTCTCTCCCTGTGTAGCACACACCTTTCCTCTGTCACTCCCTGTGTAACACAATCCTGGCTTCCGTTATTCCCTGTTTAACACACTCAGTGTCTCTGTTACTCCCTGTGTAGCACACACCGGGTCTCTGTCACTCCCTGTGTAACACACTCCGGGCATCTGTTACTCCCAGTGTAACACATTCCATATCTCTGCCACTCCCTGTGTAAGACACTCCGTGCCTCTGTTACTCCCTGTGTAGCACACTTCATCCATCAGTTACTCCCTGTGAAACAATCTCCGTGTCTCTGTCACTCCCTGTGTGACACACTCCGTGTCTCTGTCACTCCCTGTGTAACACATTCCGTTTCTCTGTTACTCCCTGTGTAACACATTCCGTTTCTCTATTACTCACTGTGTAACACATTCCGTGTCTCTATTACTCCCTGTGTAACACACTCAGTGCCTCTGTCACTCCCTGTGTAACACACACCGTGTCTCTGTTACTCCCTGTGTAACCCACACCGTGTCTTTGTTACTCCCCCTTTAACACACTCAGTGCCTCTATCAATCCCTGTGTAACACATTCCGTGCCTCTGTTACTCCCTGTGTAATACATTCCGTGTCTCTGTTACTCCCTGTGTAACACATTCCGTGTCTCTGTTACTCCCTGTGTAACACACACCGTGTCTCTGTCACTCCCTGTGTAACACACACCGTGTCTCTGTTACTCCCTGTGTAACACACACCGTGTCTCTGTTAGTCCCTGTGTAACACATTCCGTGCCTCTGTTACTCCCCGTGTAATACACACAGTGCCTCTGTTACTCCCGGTGCAACACACTCCGTGTCTCTGTTACTCCCTGTGTAACACATTCCGTGTCTCTGTTACTCCCTGTGTAACACATTCAGTGCCTCTGTCAATCCCTGTGTAACACATTCCGTGCCTCTGTCAATCCCTGAGTAACACACTCCGTGCTCCTGTCACTCCCTGTGTAACACACTTCCTGTCTCTGTTATTCCCTGTGTAACACATTCCATGTCTCGGTTACTCTTTGCGTAACACATTCAGTGTCTCTGTTACTCCCTGTGTAACACATTCCGTGTCTCTGTTACTCCCTGTGTAACACATTACGTGTCTCTGTCACTCCCTGTGTAACACATTCCGTGTCTCTGTTACTCCCTGTGCAAGATATTCCTTTTCTCTGTTACTCCCTGTGTAGCACAATTCGTGCCTCTGTCAATCCCTGGGTAATACAATCCGTGTCTCTGTTACTCCCTGTGTAACACAGCCCGTGCTTCTGTTACTCCCTGTGTAACACTCTCCGTGCCTCTGTCAATCCATGTGTAACACTTTCCGTGTCTCTTTTACTCCCTGTGTAAAACATTCCGTGTCTCTGTCACGCCCTGTGTAACACAATCCGTGCCTCTGTTACTCCCTGTGCAACACACTCCGTGCCACTGTTACTCCCTATGTAACACACTCTGTGCCTCTGTTACTCCCTGTGAAACACACTCCGTGTCTCTGTCACTCCCTGTGTAACACTCTCCGTGTCTCTGTCACTCCCTGTGTAACACACACCGTGTCTCTGTCACTCACTGTGTAACACATTCCGTGTCTCTGTCACACCCTGGGTAACACATTCCGTGTCTCTGTTTCTCCCTAAGTAACACACTCCGTGTCTCAGTTAACCATTTTGTAACACATTCCGTTTCTCTGTCACTCCCTGTGTAACACATTCCGTGTCTCTCTTACTCCCTGTGTAACACGTTCCGTTTTTCTGTCACTCCCTTTGTAACACACTCCGTGTCTCTGTCACTCCCTGTGTAACACACTCATTGTCTCTGTCACTCCCTGTGTAACACACTCCGTGTCTTGTCACTCCCTGCATAACACATTCCGTGTCTCTGATACTCCCTGTGTAACACACTCCGTGCCTCTGTCTCTCCCTGTGTAGCACACACCTTTCCTCTGTCACTCCCTGTGTAACACAATCCTGGCTTCCGTTATTCCCTGTTTAACACACTCAGTGTCTCTGTTACTCCCTGTGTAGCACACACCGGGTCTCTGTCACTCCCTGTGTAACACACTCCGGGCATCTGTTACTCCCAGTGTAACATATTCCATATCTCTGCCACTCCCTGTGTAAGACACTCCGTGCCTCTGTTACTCCCTGTGTAGCACACTTCATCCATCAGTTACTCCCTGTGAAACAATCTCCGTGTCTCTGTCACTCCCTGTGTGACACACTCCGTGTCTCTTTCACTCCCTGTGTAACACATTCCGTCTCTCTGTTACTCCCTGTGTAACACATTCCGTGTCTCTATTAGTCACTGTGTAACACATTCCGTGTCTCTATTACTCCCTGTGTAACACACTCCGTGCCTCTGTCACTCCCTGTGTAACACACACCGTGTCTCTGTTACTCCCTGTGTAACCCACACCGTGTCTTTGTTACTCCAACTTTAACACACTCAGTGCCTCTATTAATCCCTGTGTAACACATTCCGTGCCTCTGTTACTCCCTGTGTAATACATTCCGTGTCTCTGTTACTCCCTGTGTAACACATTCCGTGTCTCTGTTACTCCCTGTGTAACACACACCGTGTCTCTGTTACTCCCTGTGTAACACACACCATGTCTCTGTTACTCCCTGTGTAACACACTCCGTGCCTCTGTTACTCCCCGTGTAATACACACAGTGCCTCTGTTACTCCCGGTGCAACACACTCCGTGTCTCTGTTATTCCCTGTGTAACACATTCCGTGTCTCTGTTACTCCCTGTGTAACACATTCAGTGCCTCTGTCAATCCCTGTGTAACACATTCCGTGCCTCTGTCAATCCCTGAGTAACACACTCCGTGCTCCTGTCACTCCCTGTGTAACACACTCCGTGTCTCTGTTACTCCCTGTGTAACACATTCCATGTCTCGGTTACTCTCTGTGTAACACATTCAGTGTCTCTGTTACTCCCTGTGTAACACATTCCGTGTCTCTGTTACTCCCTGTGTAACACATTACGTGTCTCTGTCACTCCCTGTGTAACACATTCCGTGTCTCTGTTACTCCCTGTGCAAGATATTCCTTTTCTCTGTTACTCCCTGTGTAGCACAATTCGTGCCTCTGTCAATCCCTGGGTAATACAATCCGTGTCTCTGTTACTCCCTGTGTAACACAGCCCGTGCTTCTGTTACTCCCTGTGTAACACACTCCGTGCCTCTGTCAATCCATGTGTAACACTTTCCGTGTCTCTTTTACTCCCTGTGTAAAACATTCCGTGTCTCTGTCACTCCCTGTGTAACACAATCCGTGCCTCTGTTACTCCCTGTGCAACACACTCCATGCCACTGTTACTCCCTATGTAACACACTCTGTGCCTCTGTTACTCCCTGTGAAACACACTCCGTGTCTCTGTCACTCCCTGTGTAACACTCTCCGTGTCTCTGTCACTCCCTGTGTAACACACACCGCGCATCTGGCACTCACTCTGTAACACACTCCGTGCCTCTGTCACTCCCTGTGTAACACACACCGTTTCTCTGTCACTCTCTGTGTAACACACTCCGTGCCTCTGTCACTCCCTGGGTAACACTCACAGTGCCTCTGTCACTCGCTGTGTAACACACTCCGTGTCTCTGTCACTCCCTGAATTACACACTCCGTGCTATTGTTACTCCCTGTGTAACACATTCCGTGCTCCTGTCACTGCCTGTGTAATACACTCCGTGTCTGTCACTCCCTGTGTAACACACTCCGTGTACGTCACTCCCTGTGTAACACATTCAGTGTCTCTGTCACTCCCTGTGCAACACACTCTGTGTCTGTCACTCCCTGCGTAACACACACCGTGTCTGTCACTCCCTTTGTAACACACTGCGTGTCTGTCACACCCTGTGTAACACATTCCGTGTCTCTGTCAGTCCCTGTGTAACACACTCCGTGTCTCTGTCACTCCCTGTGTAACACACTCCGTGCCTCTGTCACTCCCTGTGTAACGCACTCTGTGCCTCTGTTACTCCCTCTGTAACACACTCCGTGTCTCTGTCTCTCCCTGTGTAACCCACTCCGTGCCACTGTTACTCCCTGTGTAACACAATCCGTGTCTCTGTCATTCCCTGTGTAACACACTCCGTGTCACTGTCACTCCCTGTGTAACACACTCCGTGTCATTGTTACTCCATGTGTAACACACTCCGTGTCTCTGTCACACCCTGTGTAACACACTCCGTGTCTCTGTCACTCCCTGTGTAACACACTCCGTGTCACTGTTACTCCCTGTGTAACACACTCCGTGGCTCTGTCACTCCCTGTGTAACACACTCTGTGCCTCTGTTACTCCCTGTGTAACACATCCGTGTCTCTGTCACTCCCTGTGTAACACACTCCATGTCTCTGTCACTCCCTGCGTAACACACTCCATGTCTCTGTCACACCCTGCGTAACACACTCCGTGTCTCTGTCAATCTCTGTGTAACACACTCCGTGTCTCTGTTACTCCCCCTTTAACACACTCAGTGCCTCTATCACTCCCTGTGTAACACATTCCGTGTCTCTGTCACTCCCTGTGTAACACAATCCGTGCCTCTGTTACTCCCCGTGTAATACACACCGTGCCTTTGTTACTCCCGGGGCAACACACTCCGTGTCTCTGTGACTCCCTGTGTAACACACTCCGTGTCTCTCTTACTCCCCGTGTAACACAATCCGTGCCTCTTTTAGTCCCTGTGCAACACGCTCCGTGTCTCTGTCACTACCTGTGCAGCACACTCCGTGTCTCTGTTACTCCCTGTGTAACACACTCCGTGCCTCTGTCACTCCCTGTGTAACACATTCCGTGCCTCTGTTACTCCCTGTGTAACACACTCCTTGCCTCTGTCGCTCCCTGTGTTACACATTCCATGCCTCTGTTACTCCCTGTGTAATATACTCCGTGTCTCTGTTACTCCCTGTGTAACACACTCCGTGCCTCTGTCACTCCCTGTGTAACACACTCCGTGCCTCTGTCACTCTCTGTGTAACACACTCCGTGTCTCTGTCACTCCCTGTATAACACACTCCGTGTCTCTGTCACTCCCTGTGTAACACACTCCGTGCTTCTGTCACTCCCTGTGTAACACATTCCGTGCTCCTGTCACTCCCTGTATAACACACTCCATGTCTGTCACTCCCTGTATAACACACACAGTGTCTCTGTCACTCCCTGTGTAACACACTCTGTGTCTCTGTCACTCCCTGTGTAACACACTCCGTGTCATGTCACTCCCTGTGTAACACACACCGAGTCTCTGTCACTCTCTGTGTAACACACTCTGTGTCTGTCACTCCCTGTGTAACACACTCCGTGTCATGTAACTCCCTGTGTAACACACACCGAGTCTCTGTAACTCCCTGTGTAACACACTCCGTGTCATGTCACTCCCTTTTTAACACACACCGAGTCTCTGTCACTCCCTGTGTAACACACTCTGTGTCTGTCACTCCCTGTGTAACACACTGCGTGTCTGTCACACCCTGTGTAACACACACCGTGTCTTTGTAACTCACTGTGTAACACACTCTGTGTCTTCACACCCTGTGTAACACACTCCGTGTCTTCACTCCCTGTGTAACACACTTCGTGTATCTGTAACTCCCTGTGTAACACACACCGTGTCTTCACTCCCTGTGTAATACACTCCATGTCTCTGTCACTCCCTGTGTTACACACTCCGTGTCTCTGTCACTACCTGCGTGACACACTCCGTGTCTCTGTCACTCCCTGCGTAACACACTCCGTGTCTCTATCACTCCCTGTGTAACACACTCCGTGCCTCTGTCACTCACTGTTTAACACACTCTGTGCCTCTATCACTCCCTGTGGAACACACTCTGTGCCTCTATCACTCCCTGTGTAACAGACTCCATGTCTCTGTCACTCCCTGCGTAACACACGCTGTGAATCTGCCAGTCCCTGCGTAAAACACACCGTGCCTCTGTCACTCCGTGTGAAACACAGTCCGTGCTCCTCTCACTCCCTTTGTAACACACTCCATGCTTCTGTCACTCCCTGTGCAACACACTCCATGTCTCTTTCACTCCCTGTGTAACACACTCCGTGTCTCAGTTACTCCCTGTTTGACACACTACGTTTCTCTGTCAATCCCTGTGTAACAAAGTCCGTGCCTCATTTACTCCCTGTAAAACACATTCCTTGCCTCAGTTACTCTCCGTGTAACACGCACCATGCCTCTTTTCCTCCCTGGGTAACACACTACGTGTCTCTGTCACTCCCTGTGTAACACACTCCGTATCTCTGTTACGCCCCCTTTAACACACTCAGTGCCTCTATCACTCCCAGTGTAACACATTCCGTGTGTCTGTCACTCCCTGTGTAACACACTCCGTGCCTCTTTTACTCCCCGTGTAATACACACCGTGCCTCTGTTACTCCCGGTGCAACACACTCCGTGTCTCTGTTACTCTCTGTGTAACACACTCCGTGTCTCTGTAACTCCCTGTGTAACACAATCCGTGCCTCTGTCAATCACTGTGTAAAACACTCCGTGCTCGTGTCACTCCTTGTGTAACACACTCCGTGTCTCTGTTACTCCCTGTGTAACACATACCGTGCCTCTGTTACTCCCAGTGTAACACATTCCGAGTCTCTGTTACTCCCTGAGTAACACATTCTGTGTCTCTGTTACTCACTGTGTAACAGATTCCGTTTCTCTGTTACTCCCTGTGTAACAACATTCCGTGTCTCTCTTACTCCCTGTACAAGACATTCCTTGTCTCTTTTACTCCCTGTGTAGCACAATTCGTACCTCTGTCAATCCCTGGGTAATACACTCCGTGTCTCTGTTACTCCCTGTGTAACACACCCCGTGCTTCTGTTACTCCCTGCGTAACACACTACGTGCCCCTGTCAATCCATGAGTAACATACTTCGTGTCTCTGTTACTCCCTGTGTAACACACTCCGTGCCTCTGTCACTCCCTGTGTAACACACTCCGTGCCTCTGTTACTCCCTGTGTGACACATTCCGTGTCTCTGTTACTCCCTGTGTGACACACTACGTGTCTCTGTCACTCCCTGTGAAACACATTGCATGTCTCTGTTACTCCCTGTGTAACACATTCCGTGTCTCTGTTACTCCCTGTTTAACACATTCCATGTCTTTGTCACTCCCTGTGTAACACACTCCATGCCTCTGTTACTCCCTGTGTAACACACTCCGTGTCTCTGTCACTCCCTGTGCAACACACTCCGTGCCTCTGTTACTCCCTGTGAAAGACACTCCGTATCTCTGTCACTCCCTGTGTAACACACTCCGTGCATCTGACACTCCCTCTGCAAGACATTCCGTGTCTCTGTCACTCCCTGTGTAATATACTCCGTGTCTCTGTCACTCCCTGTGTAACACATTCCGTGTCTCTGTTACTCCCTGTGTAACACATTCCGTGTCTCTGTTACTCCCTGTGTAACACATTCCGTGTCTCTGTTACTCCCTGTGTAACACATTCCGTGTCTCTGTTACTCTCTGTGTAACACATTCCGTGTCTCTGTTACTCCCTGTGCAAGACATTCCTTGTCTCAGTTACTCCCTGTGTAGCACAATTCGTGCCTCTCTCAATCCCTGGGTAATAAACTCCGTGTCTCTGTAACTCCCTGTGTAACACACCCCGTGCTTCTGTTAATCTCTGTGTAACACACTCCGTGCCCCTGTCGAACCCAGTGTACCACACTCCGTGTCTCTGTTACACCCTGTGTAACACATTCCATGTCTCTGTTACACCATGTCCGACACACTCCGTGTCTCTGTCACTCCCTGTGTAATACACTCCGTGTCTCTGTCACTCTCTGTGTAAAACATTCCGTGCCTCTGTTACTCCCTGTGTAACACATTCTGTGTCTCTGTTGCTCCCTGTGTGACACATTCCGTGTCTCTGTTGCTCCCTGTGTGACACAATACGTGTCTCTGTCACTCCCTGTGTAACACATTCCATGTCTCTGCTACTCCCTGTGTAACACATTCCGTGTCGCTGTTACTCCCTGTTTAACACATTCCGAGTCTCTGTTGCTCCCTGTGTGACACACTAGGTGATTCTGTCACTCCCTGTGTAACACATTCCATGTCCCTGTTACTCCCTGAGTAACACATTCCGTGTCTCTGTTGCTCCCTGTCTAACACATTCCGTGTCGCTGTCACTCCCTGTGTAAAACATTCCGTGTCTCTGTCACTCCCTGTGCAACACACTCTGTGCCTCTGTTACTCCCTGTGAAACACACTCCGTGTCTCTGTCACTCCCTGTGTAACACACTCCATGCATCTGACACTCCCTGTGCAAGACATTCCGTGTCTCTGTCACTCCCTGTGTAATATACTCCGTGTCTCTGTCACTCCCTGTGTAACACATTCCGTGTCTCTATTACTCCCTGTGTAACACATTCCGTGTCTCTGTCACTCCCTGTGTAACACGTTCTGTGTCTCTGTTACTCCCTGTGTAACACACTCCCTGTCTCTGTTACTCCCTGTGTAACAAATTCCGTGTCTCTGTTACTCCCTGTGTAACATACTTCGTGTCTCTGTTACTCCCTGTGTAACACAATCTGTGTCTCTGTTACTCCCTGTGTAATACACTCCGTGCCTCTGTTACTCCCTGCGTATCACACTCCGTTCCTCTGTCACTCCCTTTGTGACACATTCCGTGTCTCTGTCACTCCCTGTGTAACACTCTCCATGTCTCTGTTGCTCCCTGTGTAACACACTCCGTGTCTCTGTTACTCCGTGTGTAACACACTCCGTGCCCCTGTCGATCCAAGTGTAACACACTCCGTGTCTCTGTTACTCCCTATTTAACACAATTCCTGCCTCTCTCAATCCCTGGGTAATACACTCCGTGTCTCTGTTACTCCCTATGTAACACATTCCGTGTCTCTGTTACTCCCTGTGTAACACATTCCGTGTCTCTGTCACTCCCTGTGTAACACATTCCGTGTCTCTGTCACTCCCTGTGTAACACTCTCCATATCACTGTTACTCCGTGTGTAACACCCTCCGTGCCCCTGTCGATCCATGTGTAACACACTCCGTGTCTCTGTTACTCCCTAGGTAACACAATTCGTGCCTCTCTCAATCCCTGGGTAATACACTCCGTGTCTCTATTACTCCCTGTGTAACACACTCCGTGCCCCTGTCGATCCATGTGTACCACACTCCGTGTCTCTTTTACTCCCTGTGTAACACACTCCGTGTCTCTGTTACTCCCTGTGTGACACACTCCGTTTCTCTGTTACTCCCTGTGTAACACATTCCGTGTCTCTGTTACTCCCTGCACAAGACATTCCTTGTCTCTGTTACTCCCTGTGTAGCACAATTCGTGCCTCTGTCAATCCCTGGGTAATACACTCCGTGTCTCTGTTACTCCCTGTGTAACACATCCCGTGCTTCTGTTACTCCCTGCGTAACACACTATGTGTCCCTGTCACTCCCTGTGTAACACACTCCGTGTCTCTGTTACTCCCTGTGTAACACATTCCATGTCTTTGTAACTCCATGTCCAACACACTCCGTGTCTCTGTCACTCCCTGTGTAATACACTCCGTGTCTCTGTCAGTCCCTGTGTAATACACTCCGTGCCTCTGTTACTCCCTTTGTGACACGTACCTTCTCTGTTACTCCCTGTGTAACACATTCCGTGTCTCTGTTACTCCCTGTGTGACACACTACGTGTCTCTGTCACTCCCTGTGTAACACATTCCATGTCTCTGTTACTCCCTGTGTAACACATTCCGTGTCTCTGTTACTCCCTGTTTAACACATTCCATGTCTCTGTCACTCCCTGTGTAACACACTCCATGCCTCTGTTACTCCCTGTGTAACACACTCAATGCCTCTGTTACTCCCTGTGTAACACACTCCGTGTCTCTGTCACTCCCTGTGCAACACACTCCGTGCCTCTGTTACTCCCTGTGAAAGACACTCCGTGTCTCTGTCACTCCCTGTGTAACACACTCCGTGTCTCTGTCACACCCTGTGTAACACATTCCGTGTCTCTGTTACTCCCTGTGTAACACATTCCGTGTCTCTGTTACTCCCTGTGTAACACATTCCGTGTCTCTGTCACTCCCTGTGCAACACAATCTGTGTCTCTGTTACTCCCTGTGTAACACACTCCGTGTCTCTGTTACTCCCTGTGTAACACATTCCGTGTCTCTGTTACTCCCTGTGCAACACAATCTGTGTCTCTGTTACTCCCTGTGTAATACACTCCGTGCCTCTGTTACTCCCTGTGAATAACACTCCGTGCCTCTGTCACTCCCTTTGTGACACATTCTGTGTCTCTGTCACTCCCTGTGTAACACTCTCCATGTCACTGTTACTCCGTGTGTAACACACTCCATGCCTCTGTCAAACCCAGTGTACCACACTCCGTGTCTCTGTTACTCCCTGTGTAACACACTCCGTTGTCTGTCACTCCCTGTGTGACACACTCCGTTTCTCTGTCACTCCCTGTGTAACACACTCCATGCCTCTGTCAAACCCAGTGTACCACACTCCATGTCTCTGTTACTCCCTGTGTAACACACTCCGTTGTCTCTGTCACTCCCTGTGTGACACACTCCGTGTCTCTGTCACTCCCTGTGTAACTCTCTCCGTGCCTCTGTTACTCCCTATGTAACACACTCCGTGCCTCTGTCACTCCCTGTGTAACACATTCCGTGTCTCTGATACTCCCTGTGTAACACAATCCGTGTCTCTTTTACTCTCTGTGTAACACATTCCGTGTCTCTGTCTCACGCTGAGTAACACACTCCGTGCCTCTTTTAGTCCCTGTGAAGCACACTCCGTGTCTCTGTCACTACCTGTGCAACACACTCCGTGTCTCTGTTACTCCCCATGTAACACACGCCTTGCCTGTGTCACTCCCTGTGTAACACATTCCGTGCCTCTGTTACTCCCTGTGTAACACACTCCTTGCCTCTATCATTCCCTGTGAACACATCCTTGCCTCTGTCACTCCCTGTGTAACACATTCCTTGCCTCTGTTACTCCCTGTGTAATATACTCCATGTCTCTGTCAATCCCTGTGTAACACACTCCGAGCCTCTGTCACACTCTGTGTAACACACTCCGTGTCTCTGTCACTCCCTGTATAACACACTCCGTGTCTCTGTCACACCCTGTGTAACACATTCCGTGTCTCTGTTACTCCCTGTGTAACACATTCCGTGTCTCTGTTACTCCCTGTGTAACACATTCCGTGTCTCTGTCACTCCCTGTGCAACACAATCTGTGTCTCTGTTACTCCCTGTGTAACACACTCCGTGTCTCTGTTACTCCCTGTGTAACACATTCCGTGTCTCTGTTACTCCCTGTGTAACACATTCCGTGTCTCTGTCACTCCCTGTGTAACACAATCTATATCTCTGTTACTCCCTGTGCAACACAATCTGTGTCTCTGTTACTCCCTGTGTAATACACTCCGTGCCTCTGTTACTCCCTGTGAATAACACTCCGTGCCTCTGTCACTCCCTTTGTGACACATTCTGTGTCTCTGTCACTCCCTGTGTAACACTCTCCATGTCACTGTTACTCCGTGTGTAACACACTCCATGCCTCTGTCAAACCCAGTGTACCACACTCCGTGTCTCTGTTACTCCCTGTGTAACACACTCCGTTGTCTGTCACTCCCTGTGTGACACACTCCGTTTCTCTGTCACTCCCTGTGTAACACACTCCATGCCTCTGTCAAACCCAGTGTACCACACTCCGTGTCTCTGTTACTCCCTGTGTAACACACTCCGTTGTCTGTCACTCCCTGTGTGACACACTCCGTTTCTCTGTCACTCCCTGTGTAATACACTCCGTGTCTCTGTCACTCCCTGTATGACACACTCCGTGTCTCTGTCACTCCCTGTGTAACACATTCCGTGTCTCTGTTACTCCCTGTGTAACACATTTCGTGTCTCTTTTACTCTCTGTGTAACACATTCCGTGTCTCTGTCTCTCGCTGAGTAACACACTGCGTGCCTCCTTTAGTCCCCGTGAAGCACACTCCGTGTCTCTGTCACTCCCTGTGTGACACACTCCGTGTCTCTGTTACTCCCTGTGTAACACGTTCCGTGCCTCTGTCACTCCCTGTGTAACACATTCCGTGCCTCTGCTACTCCCTGTGTAACACACTCCTTGCCTCTGTCACTCCCTGTGAAACACACTCCTTGCCTCTGTCACTCCCTGTGTAACACATTCCTTGCCTCTGTTACTCCCTGTGTAATATACTCCATGTCTCTGTCAATCCCGGTGTAACACACTCCGTGCCTCTGTCACACTCTGTGTAACACACTCCGTGTCTCTGTCACTCCCTGTATAACACACTCCGTGTCTCTGTCACTCCCTGTGTAACACACTCCGTGCTCCTGTCACTCCCTGTGTAACACATTCCGTGCTCCTGTCACTCCCTGAGTAACACACTCCATGTCTGTCACTCCCTGTGTAACACATTCCGTGTATGTCACTCCCTGTGTAACACACATCGTGTCTCTGTCACTCCCTGTGTAACACACTCAGTGTCTGTAACTCCCTGTGTAACACACTCCGTGTCACTGTCACTCCCTGTGTAACACGCACCGAGTCTCTGTCACTCCCTGTGTAACACACTGCGTGTCTGTCACACCCTGTGTAACACACACCGTGTCTCTGTAACTCCCTGTGTAACACACTCCGTGTCTTCACACACTGTGTAACACACCGTGTCCTCTGTAACTCCCTGTGTAACACACTCCGTGTCTTCACTCTCTGTGTAACACACTTCGTGTATCTGTAACTCCCTGTGTAACACACACCGTGTCTTCACTCCCTGTGTAATACACTCCGTGTCTCTTTCACTCCCTGTGTTACACAGTCCTTGTTTCTGTCACTCCCTGCGTGGCACACTCGGTGTCTCTGTCACTCCCTGCGTAACACACTCCGTGTCTCTGTCACTCCCTGTGTAACACACCCCTTTCCTCTGTCACTCCCTGTGTAACACACTCTGTGCCTCTATCACTCCCTGTGTAACAGACTCCATGTCTAGTCACTCCCTGCGTTACACACTCCGTGTCTCTGTCACTCCCTGTGCAACACACTCCGTGCCTCTGTCACTCCCTGTGTAACACAGTCCGTGCTCCTGTAACTCCCTTTGTAACACACTCCATGCTTCTGTTACTCCCTGTGCAAGACATTCCTTGTCTCTGTTACTCCCTGTGTAGCACAATTCGTGCCTCTGTCAATCCCAGGGTAATACACTCTGTGTCTCTGTTACTCCCTGTGTAACACACCCCGTGCATCTGTTACTCCCTGTGTAACAAACTCCGTGCCCCTGTCAATCCATGTGTAACACACTCCGTGTCTCTGTTACTGCCTATGTAACACACTCCGCGCCTCTGTCACTCCCTGGGTAACACACTCCGTGTCTCTGTTACTCCCTGTGTAACACATTCCATGTCTCTGTTACTCCATGTCCAACACACTCCGTGTCTCTGTCACTCCCTGTGTAATACACACCGTGTCTCTGTCACTCCCTGTGTAACACACTCCGTGCCTCTGTTACTCCCTGTGTGACACGTTCCTTCTCTCTGTTACTCCCTGTGTAACACATTCCGTGTCTCTGTTAGTCCCTGTGTGACACAATACGTGTCTCTGTCACTCCCTGTGTAACACATTCCATGTCTCTGTTACTCCCTGTGTAACACATTCCGTGTCTCTGTTACTCCCTGTTTAACACATTCCATGTCTCTGTCACTCCCTGTGTAACACACTCCGTGTCTCTGTCACTCCCTGTGCAACACACTCCGTGCCTCTGTTACTCCCTGTGAAACACACTCCGTGTCTCTGTCACTCCCTGTGTAACACACTCCGTGTATCTGACACTCCCTCTGCAAGACATTCCGTGTCTCTGTTACTCCCTGTGTAACACATTCCGTGTCGCTGTTACTCCCTGTGTAACACATTCGGTGTCTCTGTTACTCCCTGTGTAACACATTCTGTGTCTCTGTTACTCCCTGTGTAACACATTCCGTGTCTCTGTTACTCCCTGTGCAAGACCTTCCTTGTCTCTGTTACTCCCTGTGTAGCACAATTCGTCCCTCTCTCAATCCCTGGGTAATAAACTCCGTGTCTCTGTAACTCCCTGTGTAACACATTCCATGTCTCTGTTACACAATGTCCAACACACTCCGTGTCTCTGTCACTCCCTGTGTAACACACTCCTTTCCTCTGTCACTCCCTGAGTAACACACTCTGTGCCTCTATCACTCCCTGTGTAACACACTCTGTGCCTCTATCACTCCCTGTGTAACAGACTCCATGTCTCAGTCACTCCCTGCGTAACACACTCCGTGTCTCTGTCACTCCCTGTGCAACACACTCCGTGCCTCTGTCACTCCCTGTGTAACACAGTCCGTGCTCCTGTAACTCCCTTTGTAACACACTCCGTGCTTCTGTTACTCCCTGTGCAAGACATTCCTTGTCTCTGTTACTCCCTGTGTAGCACAATTCGTGCCTCTGTCAATCCCAGGGTAATACACTCTGTGTCTCTGTTACTCCCTGTGTAACACACCCCGTGCATCTGTTACTCCCTGTGTAACACACTCCGTGCCCCTGTCAATCCATGTGTAACACACTCCGTGTCTCTGTTACTGCCTATGTAACACACTCCGCGCCTCTGTCACTCCCTGGGTAACACACTCCGTGTCTCTGTTACTCCCTGTGTAACACATTCCATGTCTCTGTTACTCCATGTCCAACACACTCCGTGTCTCTGTCACTCCCTGTGTAATACACACCGTGTCTCTGTCACTCCCTGTGTAACACACTCCGTGCCTCTGTTACTCCCTGTGTGACACGTTCCTTCTCTCTGTTACTCCCTGTGTAACACATTCCGTGTCTCTGTTAGTCCCTGTGTGACAGAATACGTGTCTCTGTCACTCCCTGTGTAACACATTCCATGTCTCTGTTACTCCCTGTGTAACACATTCCGTGTCTCTGTTACTCCCTGTTTAACACATGCCATGTCTCTGTCACTCCCTGTGTAACACACTCCGTGTCTCTGTCACTCCCTGTGCAACACACTCCGTGCCTCTGTTACTCCCTGTGAAACACACTCCGTGTCTCTGTCACTCCCTGTGTAACACACTCCGTGTATCTGACACTCCCTCTGCAAGACATTCCGTGTCTCTGTTACTCCCTGTGTAACACATTCCGTGTCGCTGTTACTCCCTGTGTAACACATTCGGTGTCTCTGTTACTCCCTGTGTAACACATTCTGTGTCTCTGTTACTCCCTGTGTAACACATTCCGTGTCTCTGTTACTCCCTGTGCAAGACCTTCCTTGTCTCTGTTACTCCCTGTGTAGCACAATTCGTGCCTCTCTCAATCCCTGGGTAATAAACTCCGTGTCTCTGTAACTCCCTGTGTAACACATTCCATGTCTCTGTTACTCCATGTCCAACACACTCCGTGTCTCTGTAACTCCCTGTGTAATACACTCCTTGTATATGTCACTCCCTGCGTAACACCCTCCCTGTCTGTCACTCCCTTTGTAACAAACTGCGTGTCTGTCACACCCTGTGTAACACACGCCGTGTCTCTGTAACTCCCTGTGTAACACACTCCATGTCTTCACTCCCTGTGTAACGCACTCCGTGTCTCTGTCACTCCCTGCGTAACACACTCTGTGTCTCTGTCACTCCCTGTGTAACACACTCCGTGCCGCTGTCACTCCCTGTGTAACACACTCTGTGCCTCTGTTACTCCCTGTGTAACACATTCCGTGTCTCTGTCACTCCCTGTGTAACACAATCTGTATCTCTGTTACTCCCTGTGCAACACACTTCGTGTCTCTGTTACTCCCTGTGTAACACAATCTGTGTCTCTGTTACTCCCTGTGTAATACACTCCGTGCCTCTGTTACTCCCTGTGTATCACACTCCGTGCCTCTGTCACTCCCTTTGTGACACATTCCGTGTCTCTGTCACTCCCTGTGTAACACTATCCATGTCACTGTTACTCCGTGTGTAACACCCTCCGTGCCCCTGTCGATCCATGTGTAACACACTCCGTGTCTCTGTTACTCCCTATGTAACACACTCCATGTCTCTGTCACTCCCTGTGTAACACACTCCATGTCTCTGTCACTCCCTGTGTAACACATTCCGTGTCTCTGTCACTCCCTGTGTAACACATTCCGCGCTTCTGTCACTGACTGTGTAACACACTCCGTGTCTCTGTTACTCCCTGTGTAACACATTCCGTGTCTCTGTTACTCCCTGTGTAACACACTCCGTGTCTCTGTCACACCCTTTGTAACACATTCCGTGTCTCTGTTACTCCCTGTGTAACACATTCCGTGTCTCTGTTACTCCCTGTGTAACACATCCGTGTCTCTGTACTCCCTGTGTAACACACTCCGTGTCTCTGTACTCCTGTGTAACACACTCCGTGTCTCTGTCACTCCCTGTGTAACACACTCCGTGTCTCTGTTACTCCCTGTGTAACACATTCCGTGTCTCTGTCACTCCTGTGTAATACAATCCGTGTCTCTGTTACTCCCTGTGTAACACAGCCCGTGCTTCTGTTACTCCCTGCGTAACACAAACAGTGCCCCTGTCAATCCATGTGTAACACACTCCGTGTCTCTGTTACTCCCTATGTAACACACTCCGTGTCTCTGTCACTCCCTGTGTAACACACTCCATGTCTCTGTCACACCCTGTGTAACACATTCCATGTTTTTGTAACTCCATGTCCAACACACTCCGTGTCTCTGTCACTCCCTGTGTAATACACTCCGTGCCTCTGTTACTCCCTGTGTGACACGTACCTTCTCTGTTACTCCCTGTGTAACATATTCCGTGTCGCTGTTACGCCCTGTGTGACACACTACGTGTCTCTGTCACTCCCTGTGTAACACATTCCATGTCTCTGTTACTCCCTGTGTAACACATTCCGTGTCTCTGTTACTCCCTGTTTAACACATTCCATGTCTCTGTCACTCCCCGTGTAACACACTCCGTGCCTCTATCACTCCCTGTGTAACACACTCCATGTCTCTGTCACTCCCTGTGCAACACACTCCGTGCCTCTGTTACTCCCTGTGAAAAACACTCCGTGTCTCTGTCACTCCCTGTGTAACACACTCCGTGCATCTGACACTCCCTCTGCAAGACATTCCGTGTCTCTGTCACTCCCTGTGTAATATACTCCGTGTCTCTGTCACACCCTGTGTAACACATTCCGTGTCTCTGTTACTCCCTGTGTAACACATTCCGTGTCTCTGTTACTCCCTGTATAACACATTCGGTGTCTCTGTTACTCCCTGTGTAACACATTCCATGTCTCTGTTACTCTCTGTGTAACACATTCCGTGTCTCTGTTACTCCCTGTGCAAGACATTCCTTGTCTCTGTTACTCCCTGTGTAGCACAATTCGTGCCTCTCTCAGTCCCTGGGTAATAAACTCCGTGTCTCTGTAACTCCCTGTGTAACACACCCCGTGCTTCTGTTAATCTCTGTGTAACACACTCCGTGCCCCTGTCGAACCCAGTGTACCACAATCCGTGTCTCTGTTACACCCTGTGTAACACATTCCATGTCTCTGTTACACAATGTCCAACACACTCCGTGTCTCTGTCACTCCCTGTGTAATACACTCCGTGTCTCTGTCACTCCCTGTGTAAAACATTCCGTGCCTCCGTTACTCCCTGTGTAACACATTCTGTGTCTCTGTTGCTCCCTGTGTGACACATTCCGTGTATCTGTTGCTCCCTGTGTGACACACTACGTGTCTCTGTCACTCCCTGTGTAACACATTCGATGTCTCTGTTACTCCCTGTGTAACACATGCCGTGTCTCTGTTACTCCCCGTGTAACACATTCCGTGTCTCTGTCACTCCCTGTGTAACACATTCCGTGTCTCTGTCACACCCTGTGTAACACATTCCAGGTCTCTGTTACTCCGTGAGTAACACGTTCCGTGTGTCTGTCGCTCCCTGTCTAACACATTCCCTGTCTCTGTCACTGCCTGTGTAAAACATTCCGTGTCTCTGTCACTCCCTGTGTAACACACTCCGTGCCACTGTTACTCCCTGTGTAACACAATCCTTTCTCTGTTACTCCCCGTGTAACACAATCCGTGTCTCTGTTACTCCCTGTGTAACACACTCCGTGTCTCTGTCACTCCCTGTGTAACACACTCCGTGTCTCTGTCACTCCCTGTGTAACACACTCCGTGTCTCTGTTACTCCCTGTGTAACACAATCCGTGTCTCTGTTACTCCCTGTGTAACACACTCCGTGTCTCTGTCACTCCCTGTGTAACACACTCCGTGTCTCTGTCACTCCCTGTGTAACACACTCCGTGTCTCTGTCACTCCCTGTGTAACACACTCCGTGTCTCTGTCACTCCCTGTGTAACACACTCCGTGTCTCTGTCACTCCCTGTGTAACACATTCCGTGTCTCTGTCACTCCCTGTGTAACACACTCCGTGTCTCTGTTACTCCCTGTGTAACACATTCCGTGTCTCTGTCACTCCCTGTGTAACACACTCCGTGTCTCTGTTACTCCCTGTGTAACACATTCCGTGTCTCTGTTACTCCCTGTGTAACACATTCCGTGTCTCTGTCACTCCCTGTGTAACACAATCTGTGTCTCTGTTACTCCCTGTGTAACACACTCCATGCCTCTGTTACTCCCTGTGTAACACACTCCATGTCTCTGTCACTCCCTGTGCAACACACTCCGTGCCTCTGTTACTCCCAGTGAAAGACACTCCGTGTCTCTGTCACTCCCTGTGTAACACACTCCGTGCATCTGACACTCCCTCTGCAAGACATTCCGTGTCTCTGTCACTCCCTGTGTAATATACTCCGTGTCTCTGTCACACCCTGTGTAACACATTCCGTGTCTCTGTTACTCCCTGTGTAACACAATCTGTATCTCTGTTACTCCCTGTGCAACACACTTCGTGTCTCTGTTACTCCCTGTGTAACACAATCTGTGTCTCTGTTACTCCCTGTGTAATACACTCCGTGCCTCTGTTACTCCCTGTGTATCACACTCCGTGCCTCTGTCACTCCCTTTGTGACACATTCCGTGTCTCTGTCACTCCCTGTGTAACACTATCCATGTCACTGTTACTCCGTGTGTAACACCCTCCGTGCCCCTGTCGATCCATGTGTAACACACTCCGTGTCTCTGTTACTCCCTAGGTAACACAATTCGTGCCTCTCTCAATCCCTGGGTAATACACTCCGTGTCTCTATTACTCCCTGTGTAACACACTCCGTGCCCCTGTCGATCCATGTGTAACACACTCCGTGTCTCTGTTACTCCCTGTGTAACACACTCCATGCCTCTGTCAAACCCAGTGTACCACACTCCGTTTCTCTGTTACTCCCTGTGTAACACACTCCGTGTCTCTGTCACTCCCTGTGTGACACACTCCGTTTCTCTGTCACTCCATGTGTAATACACTCCGTGTCTCTGTCACTCCCTGAGTGACACACTCCGTGTCTCTGTCACTCCCTGTGTAACACATTCCATGTCTCTGTTACTCCCTGTGTAATACATTCCGTGTCTCTGTTACTCCCTGTACAAGACAATCCTTGTCTCTGTTACTCCCTGTGTAGCACAATTCGTGCCTCTGTCAATCCCTGGGTAATACACTCCGTGTCTCTGTTACTCCCTGTGTAACACATCCCGTGCTTCTGTTACTCCCTGCGTAACACACTACGTGCCCCTGTCAATCCATGAGTAACACACTCCGTGTCTCTGTTACTCCCTATGTAACACACTCCGTGCCTCTGTCACTCCCTGTGTAACACACACCGTGTCTCTGTTACTCCCTGTGTAACACATTCCATGTTTTTGTAACTCCATGTCCAACACACTCCGTGTCTCTGTCACTCCCTGTGTAATACACTCCGTGCCTCTGTTACTCCCTGTGTGACACGTACCTTCTCTGTTACTCCCTGTGTAACATATTCCGTGTCGCTGTTACGCCCTGTGTGACACACTACGTGTCTCTGTCACTCCCTGTGTAACACATTCCATGTCTCTGTTACTCCCTGTGTAACACATTCCGTGTCTCTGTTACTCCCTGTTTAACACATTCCATGTCTCTGTCACTCCCTGTGTAACACACTCCATGCCTCTGTTACTCCCTGTGTAACACACTCCATGTCTCTGTCACTCCCTGTGCAACACACTCCGTGCCTCTGTTACTCCCTGTGAAAGACACTCCGTGTCTCTGTCACTCCCTGTGTAACACACTCCGTGCATCTGACACTCCCTCTGCAAGACATTCCGTGTCTCTGTCACTCCCTGTGTAATATACTCCGTGTCTCTGTCACACCCTGTGTAACACATTCCGTGTCTCTGTTACTCCCTGTGTAACACATTCCGTGTCTCTGTTACTCCCTGTATAACACATTCGGTGTCTCTGTTACTCCCTGTGTAACACATTCCATGTCTCTGTTACTCTCTGTGTAACACATTCCGTGTCTCTGTTACTCCCTGTGCAAGACATTCCTTGTCTCTGTTACTCCCTGTGTAGCACAATTCGTGCCTCTCTCAGTCCCTGGGTAATAAACTCCGTGTCTCTGTAACTCCCTGTGTAACACACCCCGTGCTTCTGTTAATCTCTGTGTAACACACTCCGTGCCCCTGTCGAACCCAGTGTACCACAATCCGTGTCTCTGTTACACCCTGTGTAACACATTCCATGTCTCTGTTACACAATGTCCAACACACTCCGTGTCTCTGTCACTCCCTGTGTAATACACTCCGTGTCTCTGTCACTCCCTGTGTAAAACATTCCGTGCCTCCGTTACTCCCTGTGTAACACATTCTGTGTCTCTGTTGCTCCCTGTGTGACACATTCCGTGTATCTGTTGCTCCCTGTGTGACACACTACGTGTCTCTGTCACTCCCTGTGTAACACATTCGATGTCTCTGTTACTCCCTGTGTAACACATTCCGTGTCGCTGTTACTCCCTGTTTAACACATTCCGTGTCTCTGTTGCTCCCTGTGTGACACACTAGGTGTCTCTGTCACTCCCTGTGTAACACATTCCATGTCCCTGTTACTCCCTGAGTAACACATTCCGTGTTTCTGTTGCTCCCTGTCTAACACATTCCGTGTCGCTGTCACTCCCTGTGTAACACATTCCGTGTCTCTGTCACTCCCTGTGCAACACACTCTGTGCCTCTGTTACTCCCTGTGAAACACACTCCGTGTCTCTGTCACTCCCTGTGTAACACACACCGTGCATCTGACACTCCCTGTGCAAGACATTCCGTGTCTCTGTTACTCCCTGTGTAACACATTCCGTGTCTCTGTTACTCCCTGTGTAACATACTTCGTGTCTCTGTTACTCACTGTGTAACACAATCTGTGTCTCTGTTACTCTCTGTGTAATACACTCCGTGCC